>NW_027522343.1:71542-392188 GCF_052094955.1 Ictidomys tridecemlineatus
CTCTGCTCTCTGTAAGATCCTTGTGCCACCTTGTCTAAAAACTCTGCTCTATGTAACAGTTCTTCTGCACCCTAGTCTCTGAACTCTGCTCTCTGTAAAAGGCCTTTTGCACAGCAATCTTCAACCTCTACTCTCTGTAACAGTCCTTTTGTACCTCAGTCTCCAACCTCTGCTCTCTGCAACAGTCCTTTTGCACCTCAGTCTCCAATCTCTGCTCTAAGCAACGATTCATCTGCACCTCAGTATCCAAACTCTACTCTCTGTAATAGTCTTTCTTCTCCCCAGTCTCTAAAATCTGCTGTCTGCAACAATCCTTCTTCACCCCAGTCTGCAATGTCTGCTCTCTGCAACAAAACTTCTGCACCCCAGTCTCCAATCTCTGCTATATGCAACGATCCTTCTTCACCCCAGTCTCTAACATCTGCTTTATGACACAGTCCTTCTGCACCCCTGTCTCCAGCCACTGCTCTATGTACTATCCTTCTGCACCACAGTTTCAAAACTCTGCTCCCAGAAACCTTCCATCTCTTCCCCAGTCTCCAACCTCTGCTTTCTGCAATGGTACTGCTGCACATGAGTCTCCAACCTCTGTTCTCAATAACAGTCCTTCTTATCCCCATCTCCAAACTCTTCTCTATAATAGTCCTTCTGCACCTCAGTCTCAAACCTATGCTCTCTGCAACAGTACTTCTGCACCCCTGTCTCCAACCTCTGCTCTATGTAAGATCCGTCTGCACCCTAGTCTCCAAACTCTGCTCTCTGTAACAATCCTTCTGCACCTCAGTCTCCAACATGTGCTCTCTGCAAAAGTCCTTCTACACCCGATTCTCTAACTTCTGTTCTCTGCAACAGTCCTTCTGAACCACAGTTTCCAACATCTGCTCTCTGGAACAGTCCTTCTGTACCCTAGTCTCCAAAGTATGCTCACTTTAACAGTCCTTCTGCACCACAGTCTCCAACCTCTGCTCTCTGTATCAGTACTTCTTCACCCCAGTCTCTAACCTCTGCTCCCTGTAACATTCCCTCTGCACCTCAGTCTCCAAACTCTGCTCTCTGTGACAGTTCTTCTGCACCCCAGTCTCAAATATCTGCACTCTGAAATAGTCCTGCTCAACCCCAGTCTCCAACCTCTGCTCTCTGTAACATGCCTCCTGTACTGCGGTATTTAAAGTCTGCTCTCTGTAATTCTCCAAACTCTTCTTTCTCTATCAGTCTTTCTGCACCCCATTCTCCAACCAGTGATCTCTGTAACAGTCCTTCTGCATCTCAGTCTCCAAACTCTGCTCTCTGCAACATTTCTTCTGCACCTAAGTCTCCAAACTCTGTTCCCTCCAACAGTCCTTCTACACCACACTCTCCAACCTCTGCTATCTGCAACAGTCCTTCTGCACTCAAGTCTCCAAAATCTGCTCTCTGTAACAGTCGTTCTACATCTCAGTCTCCAACATCTGCTCTGTATAAGATCTTTAGGCAACCAGTCTCCAAAATCTTCGCTCTGTAACAGTCTTTCTGCACCCTTTCTCTAAACCTTTCTCTCTGTAACAAGCATTCTGCACACCAGTCTCCAAACTCTGTTCTCTGTACCAGTCCTTCTGCACCCCAGTCTCAAACCTATGCTCTCTACAACGATCCTTCTTCACCCCAGACTCCAACGTCTGCTCTTTGCAACAGTCCTTCTGCACCCAAGTCTCCAACAACTGCTCTCTGCAACAGTGCTTCTGCACCTCAGTCTGAAAATTCTGTGCTCTAAAATGATCCTTCTGCACTCCAGTCTTTAAACACTGCTGTCTGTAACAGTCTTTCTGCTTCGGAATCTCCAACCTCTGCTCTCTGTAACAGGACCTCCGCAAGTCATTCTCCAACCTCTGCTCTCTGCAACAGTCCTTCTTCACCCCAGTCTCCAACATCTACTCTCTGCAACAGTTCTTCCGCACCTCAGTCTGAAAACTCTGCTCTCTGCAATGACACTTCTTCACCCCAGTCTCCTTCCTCTGCTCTCTGTAACAGTCTCCTAACTCTGCTCTCTGTAACAGTCCTTCTTCTTCTCAGTTTCCCAACTCTGCTCTCTGTAAGATCCTTCTGCAACCCAGTCTTTAAACTTTGTACTCTCAAACATTCCTTCTGCACAACAGTCTCAAGCCTCTGCTCTCTGTAACAGGCCTTCTGCACCTCAGTCTCAAACCTCTTCTCTCTGCATCAATTTTTCTCCACCCCAGTCTCCAATATCTGCTCTCTGCAACCGTCCTTTGCACCCCAGTCTCCAAACTCTGCTCTGTGTAAGATCCATCTGAACGCCAGTCTTCAAACTCTGCTCTCTGTAACAGTCCTTCTGCACCTCAGTCTCCAAACTCAGATCTCTGTAACAGTCCTTCTCCACCACAGTCTCCAACCTCTGCTCTATGTAATAGTCCTTCTGCACCCCAGCCTCTAAAATCTGCTCTCTGCAACAGTCCTTCTTAACCCCAGTCTCCAACATCTGCTCTCTGCAGCAATCTTTCTGAACCCCAGTCTCCAAACTCTGCTCATTGCAACGATCCTTCTGGACTCCTGTCTCCAACGTCTTCTCTCTGCAACAGTCCTTCTGCACCACAGCCTCCAACCTCTGCTGTATTTAAGATCCTTCTGCACTCCAATTTTCAAACTCTGATCTCTGTAACATTCCTTCTCCACCCCAGTCTCCAACCTCTGTCCTCTGCAACAGTTTTCTGCTCTCCAGACTCAGAGATCTGCTCTCTGTAACAGTCCTTCTGTACCGCAGTCTCCAAATTCTGCTCTTTGTAACAGTCCTTCTTCACTCCAATCTCCTACCTATGCTTTCCGTAACAGTCGGTCTGATCCCCAGTCTCCAACCTCTGTTTCCTGTATCTATCTTTCTGCACCTCAGTATCCAACCGGTGCTCTATGTAAGAGTTATTCTGCACCCAAGTCTCAAACCTCTGCTCTTGGTAACAGTCCTATACCGCAGTCTGAAACTTCTGCTCTCTGTAACGGTCCTTCTGCACCCCAATTTCCAAACTCTGCTGCCTGTTACAATCCTTCTGCAACTGAGTCTCCAAACACACCTTTCTGTAACAGTCCTTCTACACCTCAGTCTCCAACCTCTGCTCTCTGTAACAGTCCTTCTGAACCTCAGTCTGAAACCTCTGCTATCTGCACGATACTTCTGCACCACAGTCTCAAACCACTGCTCTCTGTAACAGTCCAGCTGCACCTTAGTCTCCAACCTCTGCTCTCTGTAAGATCCTTCAGTAACCCAGTCTCCAAACTCTGCTCTCTGTAACAGTCCTTGTGCACCCCAGTCTCCAAACTCTCCTCTCTGTACCAGTCCTTCAGCACCCCAGTCTCCAAACTCTGCTCTCTGCAACAGTCCTTTTGCACTCTAGTCTCCAACCTCTGCTCTCTGCAACACTCCTACTGCACCCCAGTCTCCAACCTCTACTCTATGTAACAGGACTTCTGTTCCTCAGTCTCCAATCTCTGCTCTCTGGAACAGTCCTTCTGCACCACAGTCTCCAAACTTAGGTCTCTGTAAGATCCTTCTGCACTCCAGCTTCCAAATTCTGTTCTTTGTAACATTTCTTCTCCTCCCCAGTACTTATCCTCTGCTTTGTGCAAGTGTTCTGCAGCACCCCAGTCTCCATACTCTGTCCTCTGCAACAGTCCTTCCGCTCCCCAGTCTCCAATATCTGCTCTCTGTAACAGTCCTTCTGTACTGCAGTCTCCAACCACTGCTCTCCGTAATGGGCCTTCTGCACCCCAGTCTCCAAATACTGCTTTCTGTATCAGTCCTTCTGCACCTAAGTCTCAAACCTCTGCTCTCTGTATCTATCCATCCGCACCTCAGTCTCCAACCTGTGCTCTCTATAACATTCCTTCTGCACACAAACTCCAACCTCTGCTCTCTGTAACAATTTTTCTATAGCGCAATCTCCAAACTCTGGTCTCTGTAACGGTCGTTCTGAACCCCAATTTCCAACCTCTACTTTCTGTAACAGTCCTTCTGCACCTCAGTCTGATATCTCTGCTCTCTACACGATCCTTCAGCACTCCACTTTAAAAACATTGATCTCTGTAACAGTCCAACTGCACCTCAGACTCCAACCTCTCCTCTCTGTAACAGGCCTTCTGCACACCAGTCTCCAAAGTCTTCTCTCTGTGGCAGGCCTTCTGCACCCCAGTCTCTAAAATCTGCTCTCTATAACAATCCTTCTGCACCCCAGTCTCCAACCTCTGCTCTCTGCAATGATTTTAGTGCACCCCAGTCTCCAACCTCTGATCTCTGCAACAGTCCTTCTGCACTACAGTCTCCAAATTCTGCTCTCTGTAAGATCCTTCTGCACCCCTGTATCCAACCTCTGCTCTCTGTAACAGTCCTTCTGCATCCAAGTCTTCAACCTCTGCTATCCTTAACAGGACTTCCACACCTCAGTCTCTAACCTCTGCTCTCTGTAACCGTCCTTCTGCAGCATATTCTCCAACCTCTGCTCTCTACAACAGTCTTTCTGCACCCAAGTTACCAACATTTGCTCTCTGCAACAGTCCTTCTGAACCCCAGTCTCCAACATCTGCTCTCTGCAACAGCTCTTCTGCATCTCAGCCTGAAAGCTCTGCTCTCTGCAACGACCCTTCTGCACCCCAGTTTCCTACCTCTGCTCTCTTTAACAATCCTTCTGCACCTCAGTCTCCCAACTGTGCTCTCTGTAACATCCTACTGCAACCCAGTCTTTAAACTCTGCACTCTGTAACAGTCCTTCTGCACAACAGTCTCCTTCCTCTGCTCTCTGTAACAGGCCTTCTGCACTCCAGTTTCTAACCTCTTCTCTCTGCAACGATTCTTCTCCACCCCAGTCTCAAACATCTGCTCTCTGCAACAGTCCTTTTCAACCTACTCTCCGAACTCTGCTCTCTGTAAGATTTATATGAACCCCAGTCTCCAACATCTGCTCTCTGCAACAGTCCTACTGAAACCCAGTCTCCAAACTCTGCTCTCTGCAACGATCCTTCTGGACCCCAGTCTCCAATGTCTGTTCTCTGCAACAGTCCTTCTGCACCACAGTCTCCAACCTCGGCTCTCATTGAGATCTTTCTTCACTCCAGTTTCCAAACTCTGCTTTCTGTAACATTTTTTCTCAACCTCAGTCTCTAACCTCTTTCCTCTGCAACAGTTTTTTGCTCCCCAGACTCTGAGATTTGCTCTCAGTAACAGTCCTTCTGTACTGGAGTCTCCAAATTCTGCTCTTTGTAACGGTCCTTCTTCACTCCAGTTTCCAAGTGATGCTTTTTGTAACAATTTGTCTGATCCCCAGTCTCCAACCTCTGTTCTCTGTATCTATCCTTCTGCACCTCGGTCTCCAACCTATGTTCTATGTAAGAGTTCTTCTGCACCCAAGTCTCAAACCTCTGCTCTCGGTAACAGTCCTATACCGCAGTCTGCAAACTCTGCTCTCTGTAACGGTCCTTCTGCACCCCAATTTCCAAACTTTACTTCCTGTAACAGTCCTTCTGCACCTGCGTCTCCAAACACTGCTCTCTGTAACAGTCCTTCTACACCTCAGCCTCCAACCTCTGCTCTCTGTAACAGTCCTTCTACACCCCAGTCTGAAAACTCTGCTCTCTGCACGATCCTTCTGCACCCCAGTCTCAAACCACTGCTCTCTATAAAAGTCCACCTGAACCTCAGTAAGATTCTTCAGCAACCCAGTCTCCAAACTATGCTCTCTATAACAGTCCTTCTGCACCCCAGCGTCCAAACTCTCCTTCCTGTACCAGTCCTTCAGAACCCCAGTCTCCAAACACTTCTCTCTGCAACAGTCCTTCTGCACCCAAGTCTCTAACCTCTGCTCTCTGCAACAGGCCTTCTGCACCCCAGTCTCCACACTCTGCTCTCTGCAATGATCCTTTGCACTCCAGTTTCCAAACTCTACTCTCTGTAACATTCCTTCTCCACCTCAGTCTTTTACCTCTGCTTTCTTTAAGTGTCCTCCGGCACCCCAGTCTCCAACCTCTGTCCTCTGCAACAGTCCTTCTGCTCCCCAGGCTCCAACATCTGCTCTCTGTAACAGTCCTTCTGTACCGCAGTCCTCAATCTCTGCTCTCCGTAACGGGCCTTCTGCATCCCAGTCTCCAAACTCTGCTTTCTTTATCAGTCCTTCTGAACCTAAGTCTCAAAACACTGCTCTCTTTATCTATTGTTTTGCACCTCAGTCTCCAACCTATGCTCTCTGTAACAGTTTTTCTCTACCGCAGTCTCCAAACTCTGGTCTCACTAACGGTCCTTCTGCACCCCAATTTCCAACATCTGCTTTCTGTAACAGTCCTTCTGCAAGTTAGTCTCCAAACTCGGCTCTCTGTAACAGACCTTCTACACCTCAGTCTCTAACCTCTGCTCTCTTTAACAGTCCTTCTACACCTCAGTCTGACACCTCTGCTCTCTGCACGATCCTTCTGCACCACAGTCTCCAATCACTGCTCTCTGTAACAGTCCACCTGCACCTCATTCTCCAAACTCTGGTGTCAGTAAGATTCTTAAGCAACCCAGTCTCCAAACCCTGCTCTCTATAACAGTCCTTCTGCACCCCAGTCTCCAACCTCTCCTCTCTGTAACAGGCCTTCTGCACCACAGTCTCCAACATCTGCTCTCTGCAGCAGTTCTTCTGCACCTCAGACTGAAAACTCTGCTCTCTGCAACGACCCTTCTGCACCCCAGTCTCCTACCTCTGCTCTCTGTAACTGTCCTTCTGCACCTCAGTCTCTCAACTCTGCTCTCTGTAAGATACTTCTGCAACTCAGTCTTTTAACTCTGCACTCTGTAACAGTCCTATAAAAACCCAGTCTCCAAACTCTGCTCTCTGTTAAATCCATCTAAACCCCAGTCTCGAAACTCTGCTCTCTGTAAGGGTACTTCTGCCCTGCGTATCCAACTTCTGCTTTCTGAAACAGTCCTCCTGCAACTCACTATCCAACCTATGCTCTGGGTAACAGTCCTTCTGCACCCCAGTTTCTAAAATTTGCTCTCGGCAACAGTCTTTCTGCACCCCCTCTCCAACATCTGCTCTCTGCAACATTCCTTCTGAACCCCAGTCTCAAAACTCAGCTCTCTGCAAGGATCCTTCTGGACCCCAGTCTCCAACGTCTGCACTCTGTAACAGTCCTTCTGCACCACAGTCTCCAACCACTGCTCTCTGTAATTTCCTACTGCACTCCAGTTTCAAACTCTGCTCTCTGTAACATTCCTTCTCCACCACAGTCTACAAACTCTGTCCTCAGCAACAGTCCTCTTCTCTCAAGACCCCGAAATCTGCTCTCTGTAGCAGTCCTTCTGTACCGCAGTCTCCAACCTCTGCTCTTTTTAACGGTGCTTCTAAATCCCAGTCTCCAACCTATGCTTTCTGTAACAGTCTGTCTGAACCCCAGTCTCCGACCTCTGTTCTCTGTATCTATCCTTCTGCACCTCAGTCTCCATCCTCTGTTCTCTGTAAGAGTCCTTCTGCACCTCAGTCTTCAACCTCTGCTCTCTGTAACAATCCTATACCACAGTCTCCACCTCTGCTCTTTGTAACGGTCCTTCTGCACCCCAATTTCTCTGCTTCCTGTAACAGTCCTTCTGCACCTTATTCTCCAAACTGTCCTCTTTGTAACAGTCCTTCTACACCTCAATCTCCAACCTGCACTCTCTGTAACAGTCCTTCTGCACCTCAATCTGAAACCTCTGCTCTCTGCACTATCCTTCTGCATGCCAGTATTAAACCACTGCTTTCTGTAACAGTCCACCTGCACCTCAGTCTCCAACCTCTGCTCTCTGTAAGATCCTTCAGCAACCCAATCTCCAAACACTGATCTCTCTAACAGTCCTTCTGCACCCCCGTCTCCAAACTCTCCTCTTTGTAACAGGACTTCTGCATGCCAGTCTCCAAACTCTGCTCTCTGCAACAATCCTTCTGCACCCCAGTCTCCAAACTCTGCTCTCTGTAATGATCCTACTGCACCCAAGTCTCCAACCTCTTATCTCTACAACAGTCCTTCTGCACCAAAGCCTGAAACATCTGCTCTCTGCACGATCCTTCAGCACCCCAGTCTCCATCCTCTTCTCTATGTAACAGGACATCTGCATCTCAGGCTCCCAACCCTCCTCTCTGTAACAGTCCTTCTGCACCCCAGTCTCCAAACTCTCCTCTTTGTAACAGGACTTCTGCACGCCAGTCTCCAAAATCTGCTCTCTGCAACGATTCTTATGCACCCCAGTCTCCAACCTTGCTCTCTGCAATGATCCTAGTGCACCCCAGTCTCTAACCTCTGATCTCTGCAACAGTGCTTCTGAACCTCAGTCTCCAAATTCTGCTCTCTGTAAGATCCTTCTGAACCCCTGTATCCAACTTCTTCTCTCTGTAACAGTCCTTCTGCATCTTAGTCTCCAAACTCTGGTCTCTGTTACAGGCCTTCCACACCTCAGTCTCCAAACTCTGCTCTCTGCAACAGTCCTCTGCACCGCAGTCTCCATCCTCTGCTCTCTAAAATAGTCCTTCTGCACCCTAGTTACTAACATCTGCACTCTGCAACAGTCCTTCTGCAGCCCAGTCTCCAACATCAGCTCTCTGCAGCACTTCTGCACCTCAGTCTGAAAACTCTGCTCTCTGCAACGACCCTTCTGCACCCCAGTTTCCTACCTCTGCTCTCTGTAACAGTCCTTCTACACCTCAGTCTCCAAACTCTGCTCTCTGTAAGACCCTTCTGGAACCCAGTCTTTAAACTCTGCACTCTGTAAAAGTCGTTCTATACAACAGTCTTTAAACTCTGCTCTCTGTAACAGGACTTCTGCACTCCAGTCTCCAACCACTTCTCTCTTCAACGATTCTTCTCCACCCCAGTCTTCAACATCTGCTCTCTGCAACAGTCCTTTGCACCCCAGTCTTCAAAATCTGCTCTCTGTAAGATCCATCTGAACCCCCGTCTCCAACCTCTGCTCTTTGTAAATGTCCTTCTTCACCCCAGTCATCAACTCTGCTCTCTGTGACAGTCCTTCTTTACCCCCGTCTCCAATGTCTGCTCTCTGCAACAGTACTTCTGCACCTCAGGCTCCCAACTCTGCTCTCTGCAACGATCCTTCTAGACCCCTGTCTCCAACGTCTACTCTCTGCAACAGTCCTTCTGCACCACAGTCTCCAACCTCTGCTCTCTGTAATATCCTTCTGCACTTTAGTTTCCAGAATCTGCTCTTTGTAACATTATTTATCAACCCCAGTCTCCAACCTCTGTCCTCTGAAACAGTACTTCTGCTCCCCAGACTCCAAGATCTGCTCTCTCTAACAGTCCTTCTGTAACGCAGTCGTTAACCTGTGCTCTTTGTAAGGGTCCTTGTACACCCCAGTCTCCAACATCTGCTTTCTTTTTTTTTAACTTTTAAAAATTTTTTATTAGTGCAGTATAGTTGTACATAACATTGGGATTCATTTTGACATATTTCTATAAGCATGGAATACAATTTGCTCCAATTCAGTCTCCAGTATTTCCCCTTTTCCCTCCCCCATTCCCTTTTCTCTGTTCTAGCAAACTTTCTTCTATTTATTTACAGTTTTTCTCTTTAATTAGGGCATTATAGATATGCTTAAAGGTAAATTCAATCTAGTATATTTGTATACATACATAAGATAATTTGGTCAATTTCATTCCACCATTTATCCCTTTTCCCATCCCTCTCCTGGAAACCCTTTTCTTCATTCCACTGATCTCCCTTCTATTTTCATGGGATTTTCACACACACTTTTTCCCTTTATTTTGGTCTAGCTTCTGCATATGAGAGAAGACATTTGGCCCTTGACTTCTTGAGCTTAGTCTATTTCTTCCTTTTTTTAAATTTATTTTTTCAGTTTTCGGTGGACACAACATCTTTATTTTATTTTTATGTGGTGCTGAGGATTGAAACCAGCGCCCCGCACAGCATGCATTACCGCTTGAGCCACATACCCAGCCCTGGTCTATTTCACTTAACATGTTTTTGTCCAGTTCCATTCATTCAACAGCAAATAACATGATTTCATTGTTTTTTGTGGCTGAGTAAAACTCTTTTGTGTATATATACCACATTCTCTTTACCTATTTCTCTATTGATGGTACTTGGGTTGTATTGATGGTTCCATAATTTGGTTATTGTGAATTGTGCTATTATAAACATTGAAGCGGCTATATTGCTATAATACACTTATTTTAGATCTTTGGATATATACCAGGGAGTGGGATAATTGGGTCATATGGTGATTTATTTTTTTTTATTGATTGTTCAAAACGTTACAGAGCTCAAGACATATCATCTTTCATACATTCGACTCAATTGGGTTTTGAACTCCCCAAATACATAATACAGACTCACTTCTGTTACATACTCACATTATTACTTAATGGCATATTAGTGACTGTTGTATTCTGATACCTTTCCTATCCCCTACTATCCCCCCTCCCCTCCCCTCCCCTCCCATCTTCCCTCTCTACCTCCTCTGCTGTTGTTCAATTCTCTCCCCTTTTCCCCCCACCTCCTTGCCCCTCATAACCTCTTATAATTTTGTGTATCACTGAAGGTCTCCTACCATTTCCATATGTTTTCCCTTCTCTCTTCCTTTCTCTCCCCCCATTCGTCTTAGTTTACTGTTAGTCTTTTCCTCATGCTCTTCCTTCTTGTTCTATTCTTAGTGGCTCTCTTTATATCAAAGAAGACATTTGACATTTGTTTTTTAGGGCTTGGCTAGCTTCACTTAGCATAATCTGCTCTAATGCCATCCATTTACCTGAAAATTCTATGATTTTGTCGTTTCTTAGTGCTGCATAATACTCCATTGTGTATAGCTGCCACAATTTATTTTTATCCACTCATCTATTGAAGGGCATCTAGGTTGGTTCCACAGTCTAGCTATTGTGAATTGTGCTGCTATAATCATTGATGTGGCCGTATCCCTATAGTGTGATCTTTTAAGGTCCTCAGGGAATAGTCCAAGAAGGGCAATAGCTGGGTCAAATGGTGGATCCATTCCCAGCTTTTCCAGGAATCTCCATACTGCTTTCCAAATTGGCCTCACCATTTTGCAGTCTCACCAGCAGTGAACAAGTGTGCCTTTTTCCCCACATCCTCGCCAACACTTATTGTTGTTTGACTTCATAATGGCTGCCAATCTTACAGGAGTGAAATGGTATCTTAGGGTGGTTTTGATTTGCATTTCTCTGATTGCTAGAGATGGTGAGCATTTTCTCATTGCTTGTGAATTGATTGTATGTCCTCCTCTGAGAAGTGTCTGTTCAGGTCCTTGGCCCATTTGTTGATTGGATTAGTTGTTATCTTATTGTTTAATTTTTTGAGTTCTTTGTACATTCTGGATATTAGGGCTCTATCTGAGGTGTGAGGGGTAAAAATTTGTTCCCAGGATGTAGGCTCTCTATTTACCTTCTTTACTGTTTCTCTTGCTGAGAAAAAACTTTTTAGTTCAAGTAGGTCCCATTTGTTTATTCTTGTTATTAACTCTTGGGCTACGGGCGTTCTATTAAGGAATTGGAGCCCGACCCCACAATATGTAGATCGTAGCCAACTTTTCCTTCTATCAGACACAGTGTCTCTGTTTTTATATCTAGCTCCTTGATCCATTTTGAGTTAACTTTTGTGGCTGGCGAGAGAAAGGGATTCAATTTCATTTTGTTGCATATGGATTTCCAATTTTCCCAACACCATTTGTTGAAGATGCTATCTTTCCTCCATTGCATGTTTTTAGCCCCTTTATCAAATATAAGATAGTTGTAACTTTGTGGATTAGTCTCTGTGTCCTCTATTCTGTACCATTGGTCCACCTGCCTGTTTTGGTACCAGTACCATGCTGTTTTTGTTACTATTGCTTTGTAGTACAGTTTGAGCTCTGGTATCGCTATACCTCCAGATTCACACTTCCTGCTTAGAATTGCTTTTGCTATTCTGAGTCTTTTGTTTTTCCATATGAATTTCATGATTGCTTTATCTATTTCTACAAGAAATGTCTTTGGGATTCTGATTGGCATCGCATTAAACCTGTAGGGAACTTTGGGTAATATCGCCATTTTGATGATGTTAGTTCTGCCTATCCATGAACAGGGTACATTTTTCCATCTTCTGAGATCTTCTTCTATCTCTCTCTTTAGGGTTCTGTAGTTTTCATTGTATAAATCTTTCACCTCTTTTGTTAGGTTGATTCCCAAGTATCTTATTTTCTTTGAGGATATTGTGAATGGAGTGGTTTTCCTTATTTCCATTTCAGAGGTTTTGTTGCTGATATACAGGAATGCCTTTGATTTGTGCGTGTTGATTTTATATCCTGCCACTTTGCTGAATTCATTTACTAACTCTAGCAGCTTCTTTGTAGATCCTTTTGGGTCTGTTAAGTAAATTATCATGTCATCTGCAAATAGCGATAATTTAATTTCTTCTTTTCCTATTTTTATGCCTTTAATTTCTTTTGTCTGTCTAATTGCTCTGGCTAGTACTTCGAGAACTAAATTGAATAGAAGTGGTGATAGAGGACATCCCTGTCTTGTTCCAGATTTTAGAGGGAATGCCTTCAGTTTTTCTCTGTTTAGGATGATGCTAGCCTGAGGTTTAGCATATATAGCTTTTACAATGTTGAGGTAAGTTCCTGATATCCCTAGTTTTTCTAATGTTTTGAACATAAAGGGATGTTGTATTTTGTCAAATGCTTTTTCTGCATCTATCGAGATGATCATATGGTTCTTGTCTTTAAGCCTATTGATGTGGTGATTAGCATGTATTGATTTCCGTATATTGAACCAGACTTGCATCCCAGGGATGAATCCTACTTGATCATGGTGCACAAGTTTTCTGATATGTTTTTGTATTCGATTCGCCAGAATTTTATTGAGAATTTTTGCATCCAAGTTCATTAGAGATATTGGTCTGTAGTTTTCTTTTTTTGAAGTGTCTTTGTCTGGTTTTGGGATCAGGGTGATGTTGGCCTCATAGAATGAATTTGGAAGAGCTCCTTCTTTTTCTATTTCTTGAAATAGTTTGAAAAGTATTGGTATTAGTTCTTCTTTGAAGGTTTTGTAGAACTCCGCTGTATACCCATCAGGTCCAGGGCTTTTCTTGGTTGGTAGTCTTTTGATGGCTTCTTCTATTTCTTCCTTTTTATTGGTCTGTTTAAATTGTGTGTGTCTTCCTGTCTCAATCTGGGCAAATCATATGCCTTAAGAAATTTATCGATATCTTCGCTATCTTCTATTTTATTAGAATATAGGTTTTCAAAATACTTTCTAATTATCTTCTGTATTTCTGTAGTGTCTGTTGTGATATTGCCTTTTTCATCCCGTATATTAGTAAGTTGAGTTCTCTCTCTTCTTCTTTTTGCTGGCATAGCTAAGGGCTTGTCTATCTTATTTATTTTTTCAAAGATCCAACTTTTAGTTTTATCAAATTTTTCAATGGTTTTTTTTGTTTCAATTTCGTTTATTTCTGCTCTAATTTTATTTATTTCTTGTCTTCTACTACAATTGCTGTTGTTTTGTTCTTCCTTTTCTAGGTTTTTGAGGTGTAGTGTGAGTTCATTTATTTGTTTTTTTTCATTTATTTATTTTTTTTTTTTTGATGAAAGAACTCCAGGATATGAATTTCCCTCTTAAAACTGCTTTCATTGTGTCCCATAGATTCCGGTATATTGTGTCTGTATTATCATTTGACTCTAAGAATTTTTTTATCTCTTCCTTTATGTCTTCTGTAACCCATTGATCATTCAATAACATATTGTTCATTTTCCATGTGGTGTAGGATTTTTCCTTCCTTTTTTTATCATTGATTTCCAATTTCATTCCATTATGGTCAGATATGGTGCATGGTATTATCTCCACACTTTTATATTTACTAAGATTTGCCTTATGGCATAATATATGGTCTATTTTTGAGTAGGATCCATGTGCTGCTGAGAAGAACGTGTATCCACTTGATGATGGTTGGTATATTCTATATATGTCAGTTAGGTCTAGGTTGTTGATTGTGCTGTTGAGTTCTATAGTTTCTTTATTCAGTTTTTGTCTAGAGGATCTGTCTAATGGCGAGAGCGGAGTGTTAAAGTCACCCATAATTATTGTGTTATGGTCTATTTGACTCTTGAACTTGAGGAGCGTTTGTTTTATGTAGATTGCAGCTCCATTGTTTGGTGCATACAAATTGATAATTGTTATGTCTTGTTGGTGGATGGTCCCTTTTAACAGTATATAGTGTCCTTCTTTATCCTTCTTAATTAACTTAGGTTTGAAGTTGATTTTATTTGATATGAGTATGGCCACTCCTGCTTGCTTCCGAGGGCCATGTGAGTGGTATGATTTTTCCCAACCTTTTACCTTCAGCCTGTGTATGTCTTTTCCTATCATATGAGTCTCCTGAAGGCAGCATATTGTTGGATTTGTTTTTTTGATCCAGGTTGCTAGCCTATGTCTCTTGATTGGTGAGTTTAGGCCATTAACATTTAAAGTTACAATTGAGATATGATTTGTACTTCCAGTCATGCTTCTTTATTTATTTATTTTAGTTTGACTAGTTTTACTTTTTTGGTTATTTTCCTTCTCCTTTACTGAGATACCTCTTGTTGTTAGTTTTGGGCACTATTTTTCAATTCCTATTCTTGTAGTATATTGCTCAGAATGCTTTGCAGTGCTGGTTTTCTTGCTGCAAATTCTTTTAGCTTTTGTTTATCGTGAAAGATTTTAATTTCGTTGTCAAATCTGAAGCTCAATTTTGCTAGATATAGTATTCTTGGTTGAAATCCATTATTTTTCAGCGTTTGAAATACATTTTTCCAGGATCTTCTCGCTTTCAAAGTTTGTGTTGAGAAATCAGTCGTTAACCTAATTGGTTTACCCCTGAATGTAATCTGTCTCTTTTCTCTTGTAGCTTTTAATATTCTCTCCTTGTCCTGTATGTTGGCTATCTTCATAATTATGTGTCTTGGAGTTGGTCTATTATAGTTTTGAATGTTTGGGGTCCTGTAGGCTTCCAGGATTTGGCAATCCATTCCATCTTTCATCTCTGGGAAGTTTTCTACAATTGTTTCATTTAATATGCTGTCCATTCCTTTGGTTTGAATCTCTGTGCCTTCTTCTATCCCGATGACTCTCAAATTTGGTTTTTTAATGACATCTCATATCTCTTGAATAGATTGCTCATGGGATTTAAGCATCTTTTCTGTGTTGACTATACTCTTTTCAAGTTGATAAACCTTGTCTTCATTATCTGATGTTCTGACTTCTACTTGATCAAGTCTATTTGTAATATTCTCCTTTGAGTTTTTAATTTGGTTTATAGTTTCCTGCAATTCTAGGATTATAGTTTGATTCTCTTTTAAGATCTCTATCTCCTGGTAGAGCTCATTCTTTGCCATTTGAATTTGTTTTTTTAATTCATTTTCAAAATATATTTTTATTGCTTGGACTTGCTGTCTCATGTCTTCTCTAATATTTCTTTCGATTTGAGTTAGGTATGCCTTGAGTTCTTTCCCTATCCCTGCTTCTGATGTTTCTATTTCCTCTTGTAGAATTAAGTTGTCTTGCATTGTTTGTACTCCTTTTTCCCCTTGTTTTCTCATGTTGTCCCCGTTGCTTTCCAGCTCTATTTGATTGTCGTGTTTCTGCTCTCTTCTATAGATTTGTTTTGGTTCTGTATTACTCTGATGCCTCTCCTTAGTATTGTTAAACTATGCCTGCTGACGTGGATTCCACTGTGAAGGAAGATCCGAAGTCCGAGCTCCAGTGACGACACTACTTTGCTATGACCGGCCACAGTTCCTTGCCGGGGTGTCCTGGTGAGGTGGTGTGACTGGACTGTCTCTGTTTGATTTCAGCTCCCAATCGTGGCAGGCTTGCGGTCTCCAGCCGCCCAGTATCACAGGCCGTGGGCGGGTGATCGGTCACCTTCGGCCGGGTGTTCTCCTACCGCCCAGCTATGCGGGCAGTGGGTGAACTGTCGCCTGCGGGCCTGCAATTTCCAGCTGCCCAGTCTCGAGGGCCTTGCCTCTAGCCTCCTGGTTTCTCCTGCTAGCCTTCTGTAGCCGCAGGGCAGGCCGCACGAATCAGTCGTCCTTGATCTCCGGGGTCCCACAGTTGGCAATTGGGATCCCAGGCACTCTGTCCTTTGGATTTTTCCTGCTTGCCCCTCCCCCAGCTCTAGCTATACAGGTTTCCTTTTGGCTGCAGATGGGTAGGGGGGTTGCAGGTCAGGTGCCTCTAGTTCCCCCCTAGTCTTTATGCAGGCTCACTCTGATTCTCCCCCCCCCAGCAAGCCTAGGAGAGATTTTATGTGAGTTCCCGATGTATGGGGGATGGGCTGAGTGCCACACACCTATTTTGTTGTTGAGATCTGTCGGAGAATGGCGGTGGATATTTCAGCTGTTCAAGATGCTGACTGCTGATTGCCTTGGTGGAGTGTCCACTGTGGGGGATAGGACTATACCGCTTCCTTCCCCATCTAAACTCCCGTACTCAGCCCGGGAGTCAGTGTGGGCTTGGCTGGTGGGATTCCACCTGATCACAGCCGAGCCTCTCCCTGCTTGCTAATTAATTGCTTCCCTGGGGCGCCACGTCTTCTGTAGCCGCAGTGCAGGCCGCACGAATCAGTGGGCCTGGATCTCCGGGGTCCCACAGTTGGCAATTGGGATCCCAGGCACTCTGTGCTTTGGATTTTTCCTGCTTGCCCCTCCCCAGCGCTAGCTAGACAGGTTTCCTTTTGGCTGCAGATGGGGAGGGGGGGTTGCAGGTCAGGTACCTCTAGTTCCCGCCTAGTCTTTATGCAGGCTCACTCTGATTCTCCCTCCCCCGGCAAGCCTAGGAGAGATTTTATGCGAGTTTCGGATGTATGGGGGATGGGCTGAGTGCCACACACCTGTTTTGTTGTTGAGATCTGTTGGAGAATGGCGGTGGATATTTCAGCTGTTCAAGATGCTGACTGCTGATTTCCTTGGTGGAGTGTCCACTGTGGTGGATGGGACTGTACCGCTTCCTTCCCCGTCTAAACTCCTGTACTCAGCCTGGGGGTCAGTGCGGGCTTGGCTGGTGAGATTCCAACTTATTGCAGCAGAGCCTCTCCCTGCTTGCTAATTAATGGCTTCCCTGGGGCGCCACACCTTCTGTAGCCGCAAGGCAGGCCGCAAGAATCAACATCTGCTTTCTGTATCAATCTGTCTTAACCCCAGTCTCTAACCTCTGTTCTCTGTATCTAACCGTGTGCACCTCAGTCTCCAACCTGTGCTCTATGTAAGAATCCTTCTGCACCCCAGTCTAGAAACCTCTGCTCTTGGTAACAGTCCTATACCGAAGTCTCCAACCTCTGCTCTCTGTAACAATCTTTCTGACCCCCAATTTCCAAACTCTGCTTCCTGTAACAGTCCTTCTGAACCTGAGTCTCCAAACTCTCCTACGTGTAACAGTCCTTCTACATCTCAGTTTCCAACGTCTGCTCTTTGTAACCGTCCTTCTTGACCTCAGTCTGAAACCGCTGCTCTCTGCACGATCCTTCTGCACCGCAGTGTCAAACCACTGCTCTCTGTAAAGGTCCACCTGCACCTCAGTCTCCAACCTCTGCTCTCTGTAAGATCCTTCAGCAACCCAGTCTCCAAACTCTGCTCTCTATAACAGTCCTTCTGCAACCCAGTCTCCAAACTCTCCTCTCTGCAACAGTCCTTCTACACCCCAGTCTCGAACACCTGCTCTCTGCAAAAGTCCTTCTGAACCTCAGTCTGAAAACTCTGCTCCCTTTAACCATCCTTCTGTACGCCAGTCTCCTAATTCTGCTCTCTGTAACAGTCCTTCTGCACCTCATTCTCCAAACTCTGCTCTCTGTAACACGACTTCTGCAACCCAGTCTTCCACCTCTGCTCTCTGTAACAGTCCTTCTGTACTGCAGATTCCAAACTCTTCTCTCTGTAACGGTCCTTCTGCACCCCACTCTCCAACCTCTGCTTTCTCTATCTGTCCTTCTGCACTCAAGTCTCAAACCTCTGCTCTCTGTAACAGTCTTTCGGCAACTCAATCTCCAACTTCTGGTCTCTGAAAAAGTCCTTCTACACCCAAGTCATTAACCTCTACACTCTGCAACAGACCTTCTGCACGTCAGTCTCCAAACTTTTCTCTTTGCAAAGGTCTTTCTGCACCTCAGTTTTAAACATCTGCTCTCTGTAACAGTCCTTCTGCACCCCAGTCTCCAACATCTGCTCTCTGCAACAGTTTTTCTAAACCTCATTCTGAAAACTCAGCTCTCTGCATCAATCCTTGTGGAGCAAAGTCTACAACCTCTGCTCTCTTTGACTGTCCTTCAGCACCTCAGTCACCAAACTCTGCTCTCTGTAAGATCCTTATGCCACCCAGTCTCCAAACGCTGCTCTATGTTACAGGCCTTCTGCTCCCCAGTCTCCAAGCTCTTCTCTTTGTAACAGGTTTTCTGCACCTCAGTCTCCAACCTCTTCTTTCTGCAACCTTCTTTCTGCACCCCATTCTCCAATCTATGCTCTCTGCATCAGTCCTATTGCACCCCAGTCTTCAACCTCTGCTCTTTACAACAGTACGTCTGTACCACAGTCTCCAACCTCTATTTTCTGTAACGGTCCTTCTGCACCCCAGTCTCCAAACTCTGCTTTCTGTATCTATCGTTCTGCACCCCAGGCTTCAAACTTTCCTCTCTGTAAGATTTTTCTACACCCCAGTTTCCAAACTCTGCTCTCTGTAACATTCCTTCTGCACCCCAATCTCCAACGTCTGCCCTCTGCAATAGTCCCTCTGCACCCCAGTCTTTAACCTTGTTCTCTACAACAGTTCTCTGTACAGCAGTGTCTAACCTCTGTGCTCTGTAAGATTCCTTCTGCACCCTAGTCTCCAACCTCTGCTTTCTGTATCAGTCTTTCTGCACCACAGTCTCCAAACTCTGCTCTTTGTAACAGTCCTTCTGCACCTCACTCTTCAAACTCTGCTATCTGCAACAGTCCTTCTGCACTCCAGTCTTAATCCTCTGCTCTCTGAAACAGTCCTTCTCCACCCCAGTCTCCATCATCTGCTCTCTGTAACAGTCCTTCTGTACTGCAGTTTCCAAACTCTTCTCTCCATTACGGTCCTTCTGCACCCCACTCTCCAACCTCTGCTTTCTCTATCAGTCCTTCTGCACTCAGGTCTCCAAACTCTGCTCTCTGTAAATGTCCTTCTGCACCCCGTCTCCAACGTCTAGTCTCTTCAACAGTCCTTCGGCACCCCAGTCTCCAACCTCTGCTCTCTGTTACAGTCCTTCTGCACCTCAGTCTCCAACATCTACTTTCCTCAGCAGTCCTTCTCCACTCTAGTCTCCACACTCTGCCCTCAGTAACAGTCCTTCTGCACCTCAGTCTCCAAACTTTTGTCTCCATAAGATCCTTTTGCAACCCAGTTTTTAAACTCTGTTCTCTGTAACTATCCTTCTGCACCCCAGTCTCCAAGCACTGCTCTCTGTAACAGGCCTTCTGCACCCCAATCTCCAACCTATGCTGTCTATAAGAGGACTTTTGACCCCAGTCTCCAAACTCTTCTCTCTTCAACTATCCTTCTGCACCCCAGTCTCTAACCTCTGCTCTCTGCACCAGTCCTCCTGCACCCCAGTCTCAAACCTACGCTGTCTGTAAGATCCTTCTGCAAACCTGCTCCAACCTCTGCTCTCTGTAAAAGTACTTCTGTAAAGCAGTCTCGAAACTCTGCTCTCTGTAAGGGTCCTTCTGCATTTCAATCTCCAATCTTTGCTCTCTGCAACCCTCCCTCTACAACCCAGTCTCCAAAATTTGCTCGGTGCAATAGATTTTCTGCACATGAATCTCCAAACTGTGCTCTCTGTAAAAGTCCAGTTGCACCCCAGTCTTCAACTTGTGCTTTCTGTAAAAGTCCTTCTGCACAACAGTGTCCAATCTCTGCTCTCTATAACGATCCTTCTGCACCCCAGTCTCCAAAATCTGCTCTCTGCAACAATCCTTCTGCACCCCAGTCTCCAAAGTCTGCTCTCTGTAACAGTCCTTCTGCACCACAGTCTCCAACCTCTGGTTCTGCAACAGTCCTTCAGCACCCAAGTCTCCAACATCTGCTCTCTTCAACAGTCCTTCTAAACCCCAGTCTACAACTTCTACTCTCTGCAACAGTCCTTCTACCCACCAGTCTCGATAATCTACTCGCTGCAACAATCCTTGTGCACTCCAGTCTCTAACCTCTCTTCTCTTCAACAGCTCTTCTGCACCCCAGTATCAAACCTCTGCTCTCTGTAAGGGTCCTTATGCACCCCAGTATCTAACCTCTGATTTCTGTATCAGTCGTTTTCTACCACAGTCTCGAAAATCTGCCCGCTGTAACAGTCCTTCTGCAACTCAGTCTGCAAACTCTGCTCTCTGCAACAGTCCTTCTGCACCTTAGTCTCTAACCTCTGCTCTCTGTAAGGGTTCTTCAGCACCCGAGTCTCCAACCGCTGCTTTCTGTATCAGTCCTTATGCACCCCAGTCTCCAACCTCTGCTCTCTGTAACAATCCTTCTGCACCTCGGTCTCCAAAGTCTGCTCTCTGCAACGGTCCTTCTGCAACTCAGTCTTTAAACTCTTCTCTCTGTATCAGTGCTTCTGCACCTCAGTCTCCAAATTTTGCTCTCCTTAATATCTTTCTGAAACCCAGTATTCAAACTCTGCTCTGTGTACCAATCTTTCTGCACCCCAGTCTCCAAACTCTGGTCTCTGCAACGATACTTCTGCACCCCAGTCTTCAACCTCTGTTCTCTACAACACTTATTCTGCACCGCAGTCTCCAAACTGTGCTGTCTGTAACAGGCCTTCTGCACCACAATCTCCAAACTCTGCTCTGTAACAGTCCTCCTCCACCACAGTCTGCAACCTCTGCACTCTGCAATTGTCCTACTGCACCCAATCTCCAACCTCTGCTCTCTGCAACAGTCCTTCTCCACCCCAGTCTCGAAACTATGCTCTCTGTAACAGTACTTTTTTTTTTTTAATTGTTGGTCGTTCAAAACATTACATAGTTCTTAATACATCATATTTCACAGTTTGATTCAAGCGGGTTATGAACTCCCAACTTTACCCCTTATACAAATTGCTGTATCACATCAGTTACCCTTCCATTGATTGATATATTGCCTTTCTAGTGTCTGATGTATTCTGCTGTCTGTCTTGTTCTCTACTATCACCCCTCCCCTCCCTCCCCTCCCCTTTTCTCTCTCTACCCCTTCTACTGTAAATCATTTCTTCCTTTTATATTATCTTGTCTTACCCCTCCTTTCCTCTTATATATCATTTTGTATATATCATATATTATATATCATTTTGTATCAGTTTGAGTAAGTCCCATTTGTTGATTCTAGTTGTTAACTCTTGCGCTATGGGTTTTCTATTTAGGAATTTGGGGCCCGATCCCAAAGTATGTAGATCATAACCAACTTTTTCTTCTATCAGATGCCGTGTCTCTGATTTAATATCAAGCTCCTTGATCCATTTTGAGTTAACTTTTGTGCACTGCGAGAGATAGGGATTCAGATTCATTTTGATGCAAATGGATTTCCAGTTTTCCGAGCACCATTTGTTGAAGATGCTATCCTTCCTCCATTGCATGCTTTTAGCCCCTTTATCAAATATAAGATAGTTGTAGTTTTGTGGATTGGTTACTGTTTCCTCTATTCTGTACCATTTGTCCACCCGCCTGTTTTGGTGCCAGTACCATGCTGTTTTTGTTACTATTGCTCTGTAGTACAGTTTGAAGTCTGGTATCGCTATACCGCCTGATTCACACTTTCTGCTTAGCATTGTTTTTGCTATTCTTGGTCTTTTATTATTTCATATGAATTTCATGATTCTTTTATCTATTTCTACAAGAAATGCCGTTGGGATTTTGATTGGCATTGCATTTAACTTATAGAGAACTTTTTGTAATATTGCCATTTTGATGATGTTAGTTCTGCCTATCCATGAGCAGGGTATATTTTTCCATCTTCTAAGGTCTTCTTCTATATCTTTCTTTAGGGTTCTGTAATTTTCATTATATAAATCTTTCACCTCTTTTGTTAGGTTGATTCCCAAGTACTTTATTTTTTGGGGGGATATTGTGAATGGAGTAGTTGTCTTCATTTCCGTTTCGGAGGATTTGTCGCTGATATACAGAAATGCCTTTGATTTATGCGTGTTGATCTTATATCCTGCCACTTTGCTGAATTCATTTATTAGCTCAAATAGCTTCTTTGTAGACCCTGTTGGGTCTGCTAGGTATAGGATCATATCATCTGCAAATAGTGATAATTTAAGTTCTTCTTTTCCTATTTTTATGCCTTTAATTTCTTTCATCTGTCTAATTGCTCTGGCCAGTGTTTCGAGGACTATGTTGAACAGAAGTGGTGAGAGAGGGCATGCCTGTCTTGTACCAGATCTTAGAGAAAATGCCTTCAATTTTAATCCATTCAGAATGATGCTGGCCTGTGGCTTATCATATATTTCTTTTACAATGTTGAGGTATGTTTCAGTTATCCCTAATTTTTCTAGAGTTTTGAACATAAAGGGATGCTGTACTTTGTCGAATGCTTTTCTGCATCTATCGAGATGATCACATGGTTCGTATTTTTAAGTCTATTGATGTGGTGAATAACATTTATTGATTTCCGTATATTGAACCAGCCTTGCATCCCAGGGATGAATCCTACTTGATCATGGTGTATAATTTTTTTGATATGTATTTGAATCCGATTCGCCAGAATTTTATTGATGATTTTTGCGTCAAGGTTCATTAGAGATATTGGTCTGTAGTATTCTTTCTTTGAAGTGTCTTATTCTGGTTTCGGAATCAGGGTGATGTTGGCCTCGTAGAATGAATTTGGAAGTTCTTTCTCCCAAAAGTATTGGTGTTAGTTCCTTTTTAAAGGTTTTGTAAAACTCTGCTGTATACCCATCCGGTCCTGGGCTTTTCTTAGTTGGTAATCTTTTGATGGTTTCTTCTATTTCCTCTATTGTTATTGGTCTGTTTAGGTTGTCTATATCCTCCTGACTCAATCTGGGCAGATCATAAGACTAAAGGAATTTATCTATGCCTTCACTATCTTCTATTTTATTGGAGTATAAGGATTCAAAATAATTTCTGATTATCTTCTGTATTTCTGAAGTGTCTGTTGTGATATTACCTTTTTCATCCCGTATGTTAGTAATTTGAGTTCTCTCTCTTCTTCTCTTTGTTACCATGGCTAAGGGTCTGTCAATTTTATTTGTTTTTTCAAAGAACAAACTTTTAGTCTTGTCAATATTTTCAATTGTTTTTTTTTGTTTCAATTTCATTTATTTCAGCTCTGATTTTAATTATTTCTTGCCTTCTACTTCTTTTGCTGTTGTTTTGCTCTTTTTTTTCTAGGAATTTGAGATGAAGTAGGAGATCATTTATTTGTTGTTTTCTTTCTTTTTTTTGAGAAATGAACTCCAAGCAATGAATTTTTTCTCTTAGATCTGCTTTCAGTGTGTCCCATAGATTTCGATATGTTGTGTCTGTGTTTTCATTTAACTCTAGGAAGTTTTTAATTTCTTCCTTGATGTCTTCTAAAACCCATTGATCATTCAGCAACCTATTGTTCATTCTCCAAGTGATGCTTGATTTTTTCCTTCTTTCTTTTATCATTGATTTTCAGTTTTATTCCATTATGATCAGATAAGATGCATAGTATTATCTCTATCCCTTTATATTGTCTAAGAGTTGCCTTGTGACATAATATATGGTCTATTCTTGAAAAGGTTCCATGTGCTGATGAGAAAAAAAGTGTAACTACTTGATTTTGGGTGGTATAGTCTATATATGTCAATTAAGTCTAGGTTGTTAATTGTGTATTGAGTTCTATAGTTTCCTTATTTAACTTTTGTTTGTAAGATCTGTCCAGTGGTGAGAGAGATGTGTTGAAGTCTCCCATGATTACTGTATGGTGGTCTATTAGACTCTAGAACTTGAGAAGAGTTTTCTTGATGAACAGAGCTGCACCATTATTTGGGGCATATATTTTTATGATTGTTATGTCTTGTTGGTGTATGGTTCCCTTGAGCAGTATGAAGTTTCCTTCTTTATCTCTTTTGATTAACTTTGGCTTGAAATCTATTTTATTAGATAAGAGTATGGACACTCCTGCTTGTTTCCGCATTCCATATGAGTGGTATGATTTTTCCCAACCTTTCACCTTCAGTCTATGAATATATTTTTCTATCAGTTGCGTCTCCTGTAGGCAGCATATTGTTGGGTCTTGTTTTGTGATCTATTCTACGAGCCTGTGTCTCTTAATTGGTGAGTTTAAGCTATTAAAATTTAGGGTTATTATTGAGATATGATTTGTTCTTCTAGCCATATTTGTTTATTGATTTTACTAAACCTGATTTGTTATCCTCTTTGACTACTTTCCCCCCTTTACTGTCCTACCTCCCATTGTTGGTTTTCAATGTTATTTTCCATTTCCTCTTCCTGTAATGTTTTGCCAAGGATTTTTGAGAGATGATTTTCTAGCTGCAAATTCTTTTAACTTTTGTTTATCGTGAAAGGTTTTAATTTCATCTTCTATCTTGAAACTTAATTTCGCCAGATACACGATTCTTGGTTGGAACCCATTTTCTTTCAATGTTTGAAATATGTTATTCCAGTATCTTCTAGCTTTCAGAGTCTGTGTTGAGAGATCAGCTGTTATCCTGATTGATTTGCCCCTAAATGTAATCTGCTTTCTTTCTTTTGCAGCTTTTAAAATTCTCTCCTTATTCTGTATATTGGACATCTTCATTATAATGTGTCTAGGTGTGGATCTCTTATAATTTTGCACATTTGGCATCCTGTAGGCTTCTAGGATTTGTGATTCTGTATCATTCTTCAAGTCTGAGAAGTTTTCTCGAATAATTTCACTGAATAGTCTGTTTATTCCTTTGGTTTGGAGCTCTGTGCTTTCCTGTATCCCCATGACTCTTAAATTTGGTCTTTTGATATTGTCCCATAATTCTTGGATATTCTGCTCATGGTTTCTTAGCAGACTTGCTGAGCTGTCTATGTTTTTTTCTAGTTGAAATACTTTGTCTTCATTGTCTGATGTTCTCTCTTCTAAGTGATCTACTCTGCTGGTAGTATTCTCAATTGAGTTTTTAACTTGGTTTATTGTTTCCAGCATTTCTAGGATTTCTATTTGTTTGTTTTCTATTACCTCTATCACCCTGTGAAATTGATCTTTTACTTCCTGGATTTGTTTGTCAATGTGATCTTTCATTGTCTGATTATAGGACCAGTGACCCGCGGCGTGGTAGCCAAGTAACCTCATTTGGAGTAGGGGCTGTGCAGAGCTGCCATCTGAGCAAGCAGGGCAGGCAGACCAGCGGCCCACTGGCAAGACAGGCCAGGTAGCTTGCCAACGTGGTGGACACATAACACCTAGGCAGTCGCGTCACACTGGTTGGAGTGGGTGTGGAGCAGGCTCGCTGCCAGGGTCCAGAGGGGACTCAGCAATCCGTTGGAGAGGTAGTCAGGTACCCCCATTGGGAGTGGGGGCTGTGCAGAACTGTGACCCACCAGCCTAGATGCCTGCCAGCGTGGTAGACACGTCACACCAATTGGAGTGGGGACCCAGCAGAACCGCCATCCACATCCAGATCAAGACCAACGACCCCAGGGCATGGTAGTTACACTACCACAATTGGAGTGGGGTCAGAGCAGAATAGCCACCCATGCCCGCAGGGGGGGCAGACCTTCGACCCATCAGCGTGGTAGACAGACCACCCTAATTAGAGGAGGAGCACAGCCAGTACCCGCCCTGCAAGAGAGACTTCCAAAATATACAAGAGCAATATAAATAATTAGAGGGTAAATTTCAAAAACACAACAGTTGCACCAAGAAGAAACAAACGTGAGCAATATGAAAAGACAAGGAAAGAAAGGACCACAAGCAATGCATGTCAACTCAAATTTAGAAGAGGTAATATCTGCAACAGATGGAATGTCAGATAAAGAGTACAGGATATATATGCTTCAGATGATCTGGAGTCTCAAGGAAGACATGAGACAGCAAAATCAGACAATGTAACAGTACTTTTGTACTGCAGTTTCCAAACTCTTCTCTCTGTAACAGTCCTTCTGCACCCCACTCTCCAACCTCTGCTTTCTCTATCAATCCTTCTGCACTCAATCTCCAACCTGTGCTCTGTAACTCTCCTTCTGCATTTCAGTCTCTAACGTCTGCTAGCTGCAACAGTCTTTTGGAACCCCAAACTTCAACCTCTGCTCTCTGCAACAGTCCTAAACCCAAATCTATAACCTCTGCACTCTGCAATAGTCTTTCTGCACCTCAGTCTCCAACCTCTTCTCTTTGCAAAGGTCTTTCTGCACCTCAGTCTTCAATATCTACTCTCTGTAACAGTCCTTCTGCACCTCAGTCGCCAATGTCTGCTCTCTGTAAGATCCTTCTAAAAACCAGTCTCCAAACTCTGTTTTCTATAACAGTCCTTCTGCACCCCAGACTCAAAATTCTGCTCTGTAAAACTCCTTCAGCACCCTAGTCTTCACCCTATGTTCTCTGCAATGATCCTTCTACACCCAAGTCTCCAAACTCGGCTCTATGCAACAGTTCTTCTGCAACCCAGTCCCCTATATCTTCTCTCTGAAACAGTTTTTCTAAACCTCATTCTGAAAACTCTGCTCTGTGAAAGGATCCTTCTGGACCCCAGTCTCCTACCTCTGCTCCCTGTAACAGTCCTTCTGGATCTCAGTCTCCCAACTCTGCCATGTGTTTCATCCTTCTGCAACCAAGTCTTTAAACTCTGCACTCTTTAACAGTCTTTCTGCACAACAGTCTCTGACCTCTGCTCTCTTTAACACAACTTCTGCCACCCAGTCTCCAAACTCTGCCCTGTGTAACAGGCCTTCTGGACCCAAGTCTCCAACCTCTTCTCTCTGCAACAATTCTTCTCCACCTCATTCTCTTTTGCTTTCTGCAACAGTTCTTTTGCACCCCAGTCTCTAAACTCTGCTCTCTGTAAGATCCATCTGAACCCCAGTCTCCAACCTCTGCTCTCTGTAACAGTCTTTCTGCACCCCAGTCTCTAAATTCTGCTATCTGTAACAGTCCTTCTGCACCTCATTCTCCAACCTCTTTTATCTGCAACAGTTTTTCTTCTCCCCAGTCTCTGAGATCTGCTCTCTGTAACAGTTTTTCTGTACCGCAGTGTCCAACCAGTGCTCTCAGTTTCGGTTCTTCTACACCCCAGTCTCCAAACTCTGCTTTCTGTATCAGCCTGTCTGAATCCCAGTATCCAACCTCTGTTCTCTGTATCCATCCTTCTGCACCTCAGTCTCCAACTTGTGCTCTCTGTAAGAGTCCTTCTGCATCCCAGTCGCCAACCTTTGCTCTTTGTAACAGTCCTAAACCACAGTCACCAAACTCTGCTCACTTTAACGGTACTTCTGCAACCCAATTTCCAACCTCTGCTTCCTGTAACAGTCCTTCTGCACCTCAGTCTCCAAACTATGCTCTCTGCAACAGTCCTTCTACACCCCACTCTCCAACATCTGGTCTCTGCAACAGTCCTTATGCATTACAGTCTGAAAACTCTGCTATCTGCAACGAATCTCCTGCACCCCAGTCTCCTACCTCAGGTGTCTTTTACTATCCTTCTGCACCTCAGTCTCCAAACTCTGCTCTCTGTAAAATCCATCTCACCTCCAGTCTCTTACCTCTGCTCTCTGTAACAGCTCTTCTACACCTCAGTCTTCAACCTCTTCTCTCTGCAAAAGTTCTTCTGCACCTCAGTCTCCAAACTCTGCTCTCTCCAACAACCTTCTGCACCCCAGTCTTCAAACTCTGCTCTCTGCAAGGATCTTTCTGGACCCCAGTCTCCAACTTCTACTCTCAGCAACAGTCCTTCTACACCACAGTCTCCAACCTGTGCTCTCTGTAAGATCTTTCTGCACTCCAGTTTCCAAACTCTGGACTCTAACATTCTTTCTAGACCCCAATCGCCAACCTCTGTTTCTGCAAGGGTCCTGCGGCACCCCTGTCTTTAAACTCTGTTTTCTGCAACAGTCTTTCTGCTCCCCAGTCTCCAGTATCTGCTCTCTGTAACAATCCTTTTGTACCACAGTCACAAAACTCTGCTCTCTGTAACGGTCCACCTGCACCTTAGTCTCCAACCTCTGCTCTCTGTAAGATCTTTCAGCAAACCAGTTAACACTCTGCTCTCTGTAACTTTCTTTCTGCACCCCAGTCTCCAACCTCTCCACTCTGGAACAGGCCTTCTGTACGGCAGTCTACAAATCTGATTTCTGTAGCTGGCCTTTTGCACCCCAGTCTCCAAACTCTGCTCTCTACAGCGATTCTACTGCTCCCCAGTATTTAAACTCTGCTCTCTGCAATGATCCTACTGCACCCCAGTCTCCAACCTCTGATCTCCAGAACAGTCCTTGTGCACCTCAGTCTACAAATTCTATTCTCTGTAAGATCCTTCTGCACTGCTGTCTCCAACCTCTGCTCTCTTCAACAGTCCTTCGGAACCCTAGATACCAACATCTGCTCTCCTTTATAGTCATTCTGCACCTCGTCTCCAACCTCTGCTCTCTGTAACAGTTCTCCTATACTGCAGAATCCAAACTCTGCTCTCTCTAAGGGTCTTTCTGTACAACAGACTCCAATATCTGTTTTCTGTATCAGTCCTTCTGCACCCCTTTCTCCAACCTCTGCTCTCTATAACAGTCCTTCTGCACCTCAGTTTCCATCCTCTGCTCTCTGCAACAGTCCTTCTACATCACAGTCTAAAACCTCTTCTCTCTTCAACAGTCCTTCTTCACCTCAGTCTCCAACTTCTGCTCTCTGCAAGGGTTCTTCTGCACTTAAGTCTCCAACCTCTACTCTCAGTAACAGTGCTTCTTAAACTCAGTCTCCAATCTCTGCTCTCTCTAAGATCCTTCTGCAACCCAGTCTCTAAACTCTTCTCTCTGTAACAGTCCTTAGTCAACCCAGCCTCAAAACTCTGCTCTCTGTAACAGGCCTTTTACACCCCAGTCTCCAACCTCTTCTCTCTTTAGCAGTCCATCTGCACACCAGTCTTCAACGTCTGCTCTCTGCAACGATCCTTCTGCACCCCAGTCTCCAAATTCTGTTCGCTGCAACAGTCCTTGTGCAAACCAAGTCTACAACATCAGCTCTCTGTAAAATTTCTTCTGTACCTCAGTCTGAAAACTCTGCTCTCTTCAATAATCCTTCTGCACCCCAGTGTCCAAACTCTGCTCTCTGTAACAGTCCTACAGCACCTCAATCGCCAATGTCTGCTTTAAGCAACAGTCCTTCTGCACCTCAGTCTCCAACCTCGGCTTTCTGCAACATTTTGTCTGCACCCCAGTATCAAACCATTGCTCTCTGTAAAAGTCCGTATGCACCCCAGTCTCCAACCTCTGCTTTCTGTAATGATCCTTCTGCACCCCATTCTCGAACCTTCACTCTCTGTAACAGTCCTTCTGCATCTCAGTATCCAAACTCTTTTCTCTGTAAGATACTTCTGAAACCCAGTCTTCAACATCTCCTGTCTGTAACAGTCCTTCTGCACCACAATCTTTAACCTCTGCTCTCTGCAAAAGTCCTTCTGCACCTCAGTCTCCAAATTCTGCTTTCTGCAACAGTCCTTCTGCAAACAAATCTCCAACTTCTGCTCTTTGCGATATTCCTTCTGCAACCCAGTCTCCAACCTGTGCTCTCTATAAAAGTCATTCTGCACCCCAGTCTCGAAACTCTGTTATCTGCAATGATCCTTCTGTACCTCAGTCTCGAACCTCTGCTCTCTGCAACGATCCTTCTGCACCCCAGTCTGAAAACTCTGCTAGCTGCAACAGTTTTTGTTAACCCCAGTCTGCAACAGTTCTTCTGTACCTCAGTCTGAAAACTCTGCTCTCTGCAATAATCCAACTGCACCCCAGTCTCCAAAATCTGCTCTCTGTAACAGTCCTTCTGTACCTCAGTCTCCAATCACTGCTCTCTGCAACAGTCCTTCTACACCCCAGTCTCAATACTCTGATGGCCCTAACGATCCTTGTGCACCCCAGTCTCCAAACTCTGTTCTCTACATCAGTTCTGATGCACCACAGACTCCAACCTCTTCTCTCTATAACAGTCCTTCTGTACCCTAGTCTCCAACCTCTGTTCTCTGTAAGGGTCCTTATACACTCCAGTATCCAACCTCTTCTTTCTGTATCAGTCGTTTTGAACCACAGGGTCCAAACTCTGCCCTCTGTAAGAGTCCTTCTGCAACTCAGTCTGCAAACTCTGCTCTCTGCAACAGTCCTTCTGCAACCCAGTCTCCATCCTCTGCTCTCTGCAACAGTCCTATTTCACCCCAGTCTCCAACATCTTTTCTCTGCAACAGTAGTTCTCCAACTCAGTCTCCAAACTTTGATCTCTGTAACAGTCTTTCTTTACTGCATTCTCCAACCTCTGAACCGTAAGGGTACTTCTGCACCCGAGTCTCCAACCTCTGCTTTCTGTGTCAGTCCTTCTGCATCCCAGTCTCCAAAATCTTAGTCTCCAACCTCTACTCTCTGCTACAGTCTTTCTGGACCCAATTCTCCAAACTCTACTCTCTGCAACAGTCCTTGTACATTCCAGTCTAAAACCTCTGCTCTCTGCAACTGTCCTTCTGCACCCCAGTCTCCAAACTCTGCTCTCTGTAACAATACTTCTGGACCTCAGTCTCCAAACTCTGCTCTCTGCAACAGTCCTTCTGCACCTCAGTCTCCAACCTCTACTCTCTGTAAAAGTGCTTTTGCACCTAAGTCTCCATTCTCTGCTCTCTGTAAGATCCTTCTTCAACACAGGCTCAAAACTCTGCTCTCTGTAACAGTCCTTAATCACCCCAGTCTTTAAATTCTGCTCTCTGTCACAGGCCTTTTGCACTCCAGTCTCCAACCTCTGTTCTCTGTATCAGTTCATCTGCACCCCAGTCTCTAACGTCTGCTCTATGCAACCATCCTTCTACACCCCAGTCTCCAACCTCTGCTCGCTGCAACAGTCATTGTGCAACCCAGTCTACAACATCTGCTCTCTGCAACAGTTCTTCTGTACCTCAGTCTGAAAACTCTGCTGTCTGCAACGATTTTTCTTCACCTGAGTGTCCAACCTCTGCTCTCTGTAACAGTCCTTCTCCCCCTAGTCTCTGAACTCTGCTTTCAGCAGCAGTCCTTCTGCACCCCAGTCTCCAACATCTGCTCTCTGCAACATTTCTTCTGCACCCCAGTTTCCAACATCTGCTCTCTGCAACATTTCTTCTGCTCCCGAGTCTCCAACCTATGCTTTCTGTAACAGTCTCTCTGATCCCCAGTCTCAAATCTCTGTTCCTGTATCTATCCTTCTGCACCTCAGTATCCAACCTGTGCTCTATATAAGAGTTCTTCTGCACCACAGTCTCCAACCTCTGCTCTTTGTAACTGTCCTATACGGCAGTCTGCAACCTCTGCTCTCTGTAACAGTCCTTCTGCACCCCAAATTTCAAACTCTGCTTCCTGAGACAATCCTTCTGCACCTGAGTCTCCAAACACTTATCTCTGTAACAGTCCTTCTACACCTCAGTCTCCAACCTCTGCTCTCTGTAACAGTCCTTCTGCACCTCAGTTTGAAACCTCTGCTCTCTGCACAATACTTCTGCACCCCAGTCTCAAACCAGTGCTCTCTGTAACAGTCCACCTGCACCTTAGCCTCCACCCTCGGCTCTCTGTAAGATCCTTCAGCATCCCAGTCTCCAAACTCTGCTCTCTATAACAGTCCTTCTGCACCCCAGTCTACAAACTCTCCTCTCTGTACCAGTCCTTCAGCACCCCAGTCTCCAACCTCTGCTCTCTGCAACAGTCCTTCTGCACCCCAGTCTCGAACCACCGCTCTCTGTAAATGTCCTTCTGCACCTCAGTCTCCAAACGCTTTTCTCTGTAAGATTCTTCTGAAACCCAGTCTCTAACGTCTGCTCTCTGCAACAGTCCTTCTGCACCCCAGTCTTTAACCTCTGCTTTCTGTAACGGTCCTTCTGCACCCCAGTCTCCAACATCTGCTTTCTCCTTCAGTCCTTCTGCATCTCAGTCTCCAACCTCTGCTTTCTGCAACAGTCCTTCTGCACCCAAGTCTCGAACCTCTTCTCTCTGCAACATTCCTTCTGCACCCCAGGCTCCAAACTCTGCTCTCTGTAATGATTCTTCTGCACCCCAGTCTCGAACATCTGCTCTCCGCAATGATCGTTCTGAACCTCAGTCTCCAACCTCTGCTCTCTGCAAAGATCCTCTGGCACCCCAGTCTCAAAACTCTGCTCGCTGCAACAGTACTTGTGAACCCCAGTCTCCAACATCTGCTCTCTGCAACAGTTTTTCTGTACCTCAGTCTGAAAACTCTCTATCTGCAATAGTCCATCTTCACCCCAGTCTCCAAACTCCAGTCTCTGTAACAGCTCTTCTGTACCTCAGTTTCCAATCTCTGTTGTATGCAACCGTCCTTCTGCACCCAAGTCTCCAACATCTGCTCTGTGAAACAGTCCTTAGACACCCCAGTCTCAAACCTCTGCTCACTGCAACAGTCGTTCTACACCCAAGTCTCCATACTCTGCTCGCCCAAACGATTCTATTGCACCCCGTTCTCAAACGTCTGCTCTCTGCAACAGTCCTTCTACACCCCAGTCTTCAAACTCTGGTCTCTGCAACAGTCCTTCTATATCCCAGTCTCCATACTCTGTTCTCTACATCAGTTCTTCTGCACCCCAGTCTCCAACCTTTGCTCTCTGCAACAGTCCTTCTATATCCCAGTCTCCATACTCTGTTCTCTACATCAGTTCTTCTGCACCCCAGTCTCCAACCTTTGCTATCTGTACCAGTCCTTCTGTACCGCAGTCTCCAAACTCTGTTCTCTGTAAGGGTCCTTATGCACCCCAGTATCCAACCTCTGCTTTCTGTATCAGTCGTTTTGCACCACAGTCTCCAAACTATGCCCTCTGTAAGAGTCCTTCTGCAACTCAGTCTGCAAATTCTGCTCTCTGTAACAGTCCTTCTGCACCCAAGTCTCCAACATCTGCTATCTGCAATAGTCATTCTCCACCCAAGTCTCCAAACTCTGCTCTCTGTAAAAGTACTTCTGTAACAGTACTTCACCCCAGTCTCCACCCTCTGCTTTCTGTATCAGCCCTGCACCACAGTCTCCAACCTCTGCTCTCTGTAACAGTACTTCTGCAACTCAGTCTCTATCCTCTTCTCTCTGCAACAGTCCTTCTGCAACCAAGTCTCCAGCCTCTGCTCTCTGCAACAATCCTTCTGCATCCCAGTCTCCAGCCTCTGCTCTCTGTAAGATTCTTCTGCACCCTAGTCTTCAACCTCTGCTATCTTCCAAGGTCCTTCGGCACCTCAGTCGCCAACCTCTGTTCCCTGCAACAGTCCTTCTGCACCCCAGTCTCCAACCTCTTTTCTCTGTAACAGTTCTTCTGCACCACAGTCTCTAACCTCTGCTCTCTATAATGGTCATTCAGCACCCCAGTCTCAAAACTCTGCTTTCTGTATCAGTCCTTCTGCACCTCAGTCTCCAACCGCTGCTCTCTTTAACAGTCCTTCTGCACCTCAGTCTTCAAACTATGCTATCTGCAATTGTCCTTCTGCACCTCAGTCTTCAAACTCAACACTCTATAACAGTCCTTCTGCATCTCAGTCTCCAAACTCTACTCTCTGTAAGGTCCTTTTGCAAACCAATCTCCAATCTCTGCTCTCTGTAACAGTCCTTCTGCACCCCTTCTTTAAACTCTGCTCTTTTTAACAGGCTTCCTGCACCCAGACTCCAACATCTACTCTCTGGAACAGTCCATCTGCACAGAAGTCTCCAACATCTGCACTCTGCAACAGTCATTATGCACCCCAGTCTCCAAAATCTGCTCTCTATATTAGTCCTTCTGCACCTCAGTCTGAATACTCTGCTCTCTGCCACGATCCTTCTGCACCCCAGTCTCCAACCTCTCCTCTCTGTAATGGTCCTTCTGCACCCCAGTCTCCAAACACTGCTTACTGTATCAGTCTTTCTGCACCACTGTCTCCAAACTCTGCTCTCTGTAACAGTCCTTCTGCAACTAAGTCTCCAACCTCTGCTCTATGCAACAGTCTTTCTGCAAGCCAGTCTCCAACATCTGCTGTCTGCAACAATCATTCTGCACCCCAGTCTCCAACATCGGTTTTCTGTATCAGTCCTGCACCACAGTCTCCAAAATCTGCTCTCTGTAACAGTCCTTCTGCACCTCAGTCTCCAACCTCTGCTCTCTGTAACAGTCCTACTGCACCCCAGTCTCCAACTCTGCTCTCTGCAGTAATCCTTCTGCACCTTAGTCTCCAACGTCTGCTCTTTGCCACAGTCTTTCTGAATTCCAGACTCCAACCTCTTCTCACTGTAAGATCCTTCTGCACCCCAGTCTCCAACCAATGCTCTCTTCAAAGTTCCTTCTGCACCCCAGTCTCCAACCTCTGTTCTCTGCCTCAGTCCTTCTGTGCCACAGTCTCCAACATCTACTCTCTGCAACAGTTCTTCTCCACACCAGTCTCCAACCTCTGTTCTCCTTAACAGTATTTCTGTACTGCAGTCTCCAACCACTGCTCTCTGTAAGGGTCCTTCTGCACCCGCGTTTCCAAACTCTGTTGTGTGTAACTGTTCTTCTGCACCTTAGTCTTTAACCTCTGCTCTCTGCTACAGTCTTATTCACCCCAATCTTCTACCTCTACTCTCTGCAACAGTCCTTCTACACGCTAGTCTAAAACCTCTGCTCTCTGCAATAATCCTTCTCCACTCCAGTCTCCAACCTCTGCTCTCTGTATCAATTCTTCTGCACCCCAGGCTCCAAACTCTGCTCTCTTTAATGATCCTTCTGCACAACAGTCTCGAAACTCTGCTCTCCGCAATGATCCTTCTGCACCTCAGTCTCCAACCTCTGCTCTCTACAGTGATCCTTTGGCACCCCAGTCTCAAAACTCTGCTCGCTGCAACAGTCCTTGTGAACCCCAGTCTCCAACATCTTCTCTCTGCAACAGTTCTTCTGTACCTCAGTCTGAAAACTCTGCTCTCTGCAACAATCCTTATGCACCCCAGTCTTCAAACCCTACTCTCTGTAACAGTCCTTCTGTACATCAGTCTGCAACCTCTGCTTTCTGTAAGACCCTTTTAAACTTAGTCCACAAACTCTGCTCACTGAAACACAATCTGCACACCAGTCTCCAGTCCCTGCTGTCTGTAACAGGCCTTCGGCACCCCAGTCTCCAAACACTGCTCTCTGTGAGAGGAATTCTTTACCCCAGTCTCCAACAGCTACTCTCTGCAACGATGCTTGTGCACCCCAGTCTCCAACCTCTGCTCTCCGCAACAGTTTTTCTGCACCCCAGTCTTCAACCTCTGTTCTCTGCAACAGTCGTTCTGCATCCCAGTGTCCAACCTCTGCTCTCTATAGCAGTCCTTCTGTACTGGAGTCTCCAAACTCTGCTCCCTTTATCCGTCCTTCTGCACACCAGTCTCCAATATCTGCTTTGTCTATAAGTCCTTCTGCACCCCAGTCTCCAATATCTGCTCTCTTTACCAGTGTTTCTGCACCTCACTCCCCAACCTCTGCTTTTTTCAAAAGTCCTCCTGCATCCCAGTCTCCAACCTCTGCTCTCTGCAACATTCCTTCTGCACCCCAGTGTCCTACCTGTGCTCTCTGTAAAATTCTTTCTGCACCCCTATCTCAAAATTCTGCTTTCTGTAACGATGCTTTTGCACCCCAGTCTCTAACTTCTGCTCTTTGCAACGATCTTTGTGCACCTCAGTCTCCGACTTCTGCTATCTGAAATGACCCTTCATCATCCCAGTCTCGAACATCTGCACACTGTAACAGTCCTCCTACAGCTCAGTCTCCAACCTCTGCTCTCTGAAACAGTCTTTTTGCACCCAAATCTCCAACATGTGCTCTCTTTATCAGTCCTTCTATACCCCAGTCTCCAACCTCTGCTCTTCTCTCTTAAACAGTCCTACTGCACCCCACTCTACAACCTCTGCTCTCTGTAACAGTCCTTCTGCACCTCAGTCTCCAAACTCTGCTCTCTGAAAGAAACTTCTACAACCCAGTTTTCAACATCTGCTCTCTGCAACAGTCCTTCTGCACCCCAGTCTCCAACCTCTGCTCTCTGCAATAATCCTTCTGCACCCCAATCTCCAACGTCTGCTCTCTGCCACAGTCTTTCTGCATCCCAGACTCCAACTTCTTCTCACTGTAAGATCCTTCTGCACCCCGTCTCCAACCTCTGCTCTGTTCAAAGTTCTTTCTGTACCCCAGTCTCCAACCTCTGTTCTCTGCATCATTTCTTCTGTGCCACAGTCTCCAAAATCTACTCTCTGCAACAGTTCTTCTCCACACCAGTCTCCAACCTCTGTTCTCTATAACAGTCCTTCTGTACTGCAGTCTCCAACCACTGCTCTCTGTAAGGGTCCTTCTGCACCCGAGTCTCCAACCTCTGCTCTCTGCTACAGTACTTCTGCACCCCAATCTCTTACCTCTACTCTCTGCAATCGTCCTTCTACACGCCAGTCTAAAACCTCTGCTCTCTGCAATAGTCCTTCTACACCCCAGTATTCAACCTCTGCTCTCTGTATCAATCTTTCTGCACCACAGTTTCCAAGCTATGCTCTCTGTAACGATCCTTCTGCACCTCAGTCTCCAAACTCTACTCTTTGTAAGAGTGCTTGTGCACCTCAGTCTCCATCCTCTGCTCTCTGTAAGATCCTCCTGCAACCCAGTCTCCAAACACTACTCTTTGTAACAGTCCTCGTGAACCCCAGTCTCCAAACTTTGCTCTCTGTACCAGGCTTTCTTCACACCAGTTTCCAAAATCTGCTCTCTGTATCTGTCCTTCTGCACCCTAGTCTTCAACCTCTGCTCTCTGCAACAATCCTTCTGCATCCTGTCTCTAACCTCTGCTCGCTGCAACAGTTTTTGTGCACCCAGTCTCCAACATCTTCTCTCTGCAACAGTTCTTCTGTACCTCAGTCTGAAAACTCTGCTCTCTGCAACAATCCTTCTGCACCGAAGTCTTCAAACTCTACTCTCTGTAACAGTCCTTCTATACATCAGTCTCCAACCTCTGCTTTCTGTAAGACCCTTTTAAACTTAGTCCACATACTCTGCTCTTTGAAACATATTCTGCACCCCAGTATCCAATCTCTGCTCTCTGTACCAGGCCTTCTGCACCCCAGTCTCCAACCACTGCTCTCTGTAAGAGGAATATTTCACCCCAGTCTCCAACAGCTACTCTCTGCAACAATGCTTGTGCACCCCAGTCTCCAACCTCTGCTCTCTGCAACAGTCCTTCTGCACCCCAGTCTCCAAACTCTGTTCTCTGCAACAGTCGTTCTGCATCCCATTGTCCAACCTCTGCTCTCTATACCAGTCCTTCTGTACCGGAGTCTCCAACCTCTGCTCTCTTTATCCGTCCTTCTGCACCCCAGTCTCCAACATCTGCTTTCTCTATAAGTCCTTCTGCACCCCAGTCTCCAATATCTGCTCTCTTTAACAGTCTTTCTGCACCTCAGTCTCCAAACTCTGCTTTCTGCAAAAGTCCTCCTGCACCCCAATCTCCAACCTCTACTCTCTGCAACATTCCTTCTGCACACCAGTCTCCTAACTGTGCTCTCTGTAAAAGTCTTTCTGCACCCCAATCTCAAACCTCTGCTCTCTGTAACGATGCTTCTGCACCCCAGTTTCTAACCTCTGCTCTCTGAAACGATCTTTCTTCACCTCAGTCTCCAACTTCTGCTCTCTGCAACGATCCTTCTGCATCCCAGTCTGAAACATCTGCACTCTGTAGCAGTCCTTCTACACCTCAGTCTCCAACCTCTTCTCTCTGCAACAGTCTTTTTGCACCCCAATCTCCAACATGTGCTCTCTTCAACAGTCCTTCTATACCCCAGTCTCCAACCTCTGCTCTGCTCTCTTAAACAGTCCTTCTGCACCCCAATCTCCAACCTCTGCTCTCTGTAACAGTCCTGCTGCACCTCAGTCTCCAAACCCTGCTCTCTGAAAAAAAACATCTACAACCCAGTCTCCAAACTCTGCTCCCTGCAACATTCCTTCTGCACCTCAGTCTCCATCCTCTTATCTCTGTGACAGTTCTTCTGCACCCCAGTCTTCAAACTCTGCTCTCTGCAACAGTTCATCTGCACCCCAGTATCCAAGGTCTGCACTCTGAAACAGTCCTTCTCCACCTAAGTCTCCAAATTCTGCTCTCTGCAACAGTCCTTCTGAAACCCAGTTTCCAACCTCTTCTGTCTGCAACAATCATTCTGCACCCCAGTCTCCAATATCTGCTTTCTGTATCAGTCCTGCACCCCAGTCTCCAAAATCTGCTCTCTGTAACAGTCCTTCTGCACCTCAGTCTCTAACCTCTGCTCTCTGTAACACTACTTCTGCACACGAGTCTCCAATCTCTACTCTCTGCAACACTCCTTCTACACAACCAGTCTCCAACCTCTGCTCCCTGTAAGATACTTCTGCACACCTGTATCCAACCTCTTATCTCTTTAATGGTCTTTCTTCATCCCCGTCTCCAAACTCTGCTTTCTGTATCAGTCCTTCTCCACCACAGTCTACAACATCTGCTCTCAGTAACAGTCCTTCTGTACTGCAGTCTCCAACCTCTGCTCTCTGTAACAAGCCTTCTACTCCCAAGTCTCCAAACTCTGCTCTCTTTAACATTTCTTCTGCACCCCAGTCTCCAACCTCTGCCCTCTGTATCAGTCCTTCTGCACCCCAGTCTCCAATCTCTTCTCTCTGCAACAGTGCTTCTTCACCTCAGTCTCCAAACTCTGCTCTATGTGTTATGCTTCTGCACCAAAGACTACAACATCTGCTATCGGAAACAGTCAATCTACACCTTAGTCTCCATAATCTGCTATACAACAGTCCTTCTGCACCCCAGTATCCCACCTATGTTCTCTGTAAGATAATTCTGCACACCTGTCTTCAACCTCTGCTTTATGCAACAGTCCTTCTGCACCGCAGTCTCCAAAGTCTACTCTCTGCAACAGTCCTTCTACAACCCAGTCTACAAACTCTGCTCTCTGCAACAGTCCTTCTACACCCCAGTCTCCATACTCTGCTCATCCCAATGATCCTTCTGCACCCCAGTTTCGAACCTATGCTCTCTGTAACAGTCCTTCTGTACCGCAGCCTCCAAACTCTTTTCTCCGTAAGTTTCCTTTTGTACTCCAGTATCCAAACTCTGCTTTCTGTATCAGTCCTTTTGAACCACAGTCTCCAAACTAGGCCCTCTGTATCAGTCCTTCTGCAACTCAGTCTGCAACCTCTGCTTGCTGAAACAGTCCTCTTGAATCCCAGTCTCCATCCTCTGTTCTCTGCAACAGTCCTTTTGCACACCAGTCTCCAACATCTGCTCTCTGAAACAGTTCTTCTCTACCCCAGTCTCCAGCCTCTGCTCTTTTTAACAGTCCTTCTTTACTGCAGTCTCCAACCACTGCTCTCTGTAAGGGTCCTTCTGCACACGAGTCTCCAAGCTCTGCTTTCTGTCTTAGTCCTGCACCCGAGTCTCCAAAATTTGTTTTGTGTAACTGTCCTCCTGCACCTTAGTCTCCAACCTCTGCTCCCTGCTACAGTACTTCTTCACCCCAATCTCCAACCTCTACTCTCTGCAACAGTCCTTCTACACCCCAGTCTGAAACCTCTGCTCTCTGCAACAGTCCTTCTGCACCCCAGTATTCCACCTCTGCTCACATTATCAATCATTCTGCACCTCAGTCTCCAAGCTCTTCTCTCTGCAACGGTCCTTCTGCACCTAGATCTCTAAACTCTACTCTCTGCAACAGTGCTTCTGCACCTCAGTCTCCCTCCTCTGATTTCTGAAAGATCCTTCTGCAACCCAGTCTGCAAACTCTGCTCTCTGTAACAGTCCTTCTGCACCCCATTCTCCAACTGCTGCTGTCTTTATCAGTTCTTCTGCACCCCAGTCTTCAACCTCTGCTCTCTGCAACGATCCTTCTACACCCTGTCTCCGACCTGTGCACGCTGCAACAGTCCTTGTTCACCCAGTCTCCAACATCTGCTCTCTGAAACAGTTCATCTGTGCCTCAGTCTGAAAACTCTGCTCGCTGTAACAGTCTTTCTGTACATCAGTCTCCAACCTCTTCTTTCTGTGAGACCCTTCTGAAACCCAGTCTGCAAACTCTGCTCACTGAAACAGTCTTTCTGCACCCCAGTCTCCAAACTCTGCTCTCTGTAACAATAATTCTGCACCTCAGTCTCCAAACTCTGCTCTCTGCAAAGGTTCTTCTGCACCCCAGTCTCCAACCTCTGTTCTCTGCAACAGTCCTTCTGCACCCCATTCTAAAACCTCTGCACTCTGTAGCAGTACTTCTGTACCGGAGTCTCCAAACTCTTCTCTCTTTATTTATCCTTCTGCACCCCAGTCTCCAACATCTGCTTTCTCAATAAGTATTTCTGAACCCACTCTCCAAACTCTGCTCTCTTTAACAGTCTTTCTGCATCTCAGTCTCTAACCTCTGCTTTCTGTAACAGTCCTCCTGCACCCCAGTCTCCAACCTCTGTTCTCTGCAACATTCATTTTGCACCTCAGTCTCCTACCTGTGCTCTCTGTAAAAGTCCTTCTGCACATCAGTTTCCATCCTCTTCTCTCAGCAACGGTCCTTATGCACCCCAGTCTCCAATTTCTGTTCTCTGCAACTGTCCTTCTGCACCTCAGTCTCCAATCTCTGCTCTCTGTCAGAGGCCTCCTGCACTCCAGTCTCCAACATCTGCTCTCTGCAACAGTCTTTCTGCACCTCAGTCTCCATACTTCGCTAGCTGTAAGATGCTTCTGCAAACCAGTCTCCCAACTCTGCACTCTGTATCAGTCCTTCTGCACCCCAGTCTCAAATCTCTGCTCTCTGTATGATGCTTCTGCACCCCAGTCTACAACCTCTGCTCTCTGTAACAGTCCTTCTAAACCCTTGTCTCCATGATTTGCTCTGCAACCGTCCCTTTGCACCCCAGTCTACAACCTATGCTCTCTGTAAGATAATTTTGCACACCTGTCCCCAAACTCTGCTCTCTGTAACAGTCCTTCTGTACTGCAATCTCCAACCTCTGCTTTCTGTAACGGTCCTTACACACCCGAGTCTCCAAACTCTGCGTTATGTATCAGTCATTCTGCACCCCAGTCTCCGACCTCTGCTCTCTGCAACATTCCTTCTGCACCACAATCTCCAACATCTGCTCTCTGCAACAGTCCTTCTCCAACCAAATCTCCATCCTCTGATCTCTGCACCAGTCCTTCTGCACCCCAGTCTCCAACCTCTGCTCTCTGGAATAGTCCTTCTACACCCTAGTTTCCATAATCTGCTCTGCAATAGTCCTTATGCACCCCAGTCTTCAATCTCTGCTCTCTGTAACAGTTCTTCTGCACCGAAGTCTCCAACCTCTGCTCTCTGGAACGATCTCTCTGCACCCCAGTCTCAAATCTCTGCTCACTGCAACAGTCCTTGTGCACCCCAATCTCCAACATCTGCTCTCTGCAACAGTTCTTCTGTACCTCAGTCTGAAAACTCTACAATCTGCAATTATCCTTCTGCACCCGAGTCTCCAACCTCTTCTCTCTGTAACAGTCCTTCTGTACCTCAGTCTCAAACTTCTGCTCTGTGTCACTCCTGCACCCCTTTATCCCACATCTGCTCTCTGTAACTGTCCTTCTTCACCTCAGTCTTCAACCTCTGCTCTGTGTAACAGTCCTTCTGCATCTCAGTCTGGAAACTCTGCTGACTGCAACGATCCTTTTGTACCCCAGTCTCCAACCTCTGTTATCTGCAACAATCCTTCTGAATCTCAGTCTCCAACCTCTACTCTCTGTAACAGTCCTTCTGCACCGCAGTCTCCAACATCTGCTCTCTGGAAAATCCTTCTGCAACCAAGTCTACAAACTCTGCCATCAGTAGCAGTCCTTCTGGAGCCCTTCTCCAAACTCTGCTCTCCATAACAGGCCTTCAGAACCCCAGTCTCCAACCTCTACTCTCTTTAACAGTCCAGCTGCACCTCGGTCTACAAACTCTGCTCTCTGTAAGATCCTTCGACAACATTGTTTAAAAACTCTGCTCTCTGTAACAGTCCTTCTGCACCTCAGTCTCAAACCTCTGTTCTTTACAACACTCCTTCTGCACCCCAGTTGCCAATCTATGCTCTCTGTAACAGTCCTTCTGTACCGTATTCTCCAAACTCTGCTCTTTGTAACAGTCCTTCTGCACACCAGTCTTCAACCTCTGCTTTCTGTATCAGTCCTTCGGCTCCCCAGTCTATATACTCTGCTCTCTGTAACAGTATTTCTGCACCTCAAATACAACTCTGCTCTCTGCAACAGTCCCTATGCACCCCAGTCTCCAACCGCTGCTGTCTGCAACATTCCATCTGCACCCCAGTCTGCAACGTGTGCTGTGTGTTACAGTCCTTCTGCAGCCAAGTCTCCACCAATGCTCTCTGCAATGATCTTTCTGTACCTCAGTCTTAAACCTCTGCTCTCTGCAACAATCCTTCTGTGCCCCAGTCTCCAACCGCTTTCTCTGTAACAGTCCTTCTCCACCTCAGTCTTCAAACTCTGCTCTCTGCAAGAGTCCTTCTGCACCCCAGTCTCCAACATCTGCTCTCTAAACAATCCTTCTGCACCCCAGTCTCCAACATCTACTCTCTGCAACGATCATTCTGCACCTCAGTCTCCAAACTCTGCTCTCTGAAAAATCCTGCTGCACCCCAGTCTCAAAACTCTGTACTCTGCAACACTCTTTCTGCTTCCCATTCTCCAAACTGTGCTCTTTATAAAAATCCTTCTGCACCCCAGTCTTTAACCTCTGCTCTCTGCAACAGTTTTTCTGCACATCAGTCTCCAAACTTCGCTTGCTCTAAGATGCTTCTGCACCCCAGTCTCCCAACTCTGCCCTCTGTATCAGTCCTTCTGTATCCCAGTCTCCAATCTCTGCTCTCGGCAACAGTTCTTCTGCACCTCAGTCTCCAAACTCTGCTTACTGTATGATGCTACTGCACCCCAGTCTACAACCTCTGCTCTCTGTAATAGTCCTTCTACACCCTAGTTTCCATAATCTGCTCTGCAACAGTCCTTCTGCACCCCAGTCTCCAATCGCTGCTCTCTGTAACAGTCCTAATGCACCTCAGTCTCCAAACTCTGCTCTCTGTAAAAGGCCTTCTGCACCCCAATCTCTAACCTCTACTATCTGCAACGATCCCTCTGCACCCTAGTCTCCAACCTCTGCTAGCTGCAACAGTCCTGTGCACCCCAATCTCCAACATCTGCTCTATTCAACAGTTCTTCTGTACCTCAGTCTGAAAACTTGCTCTCTGCAATAATTTTTCTGCACCCGAGTCTCCAGCCTCTTTTCTCTGAAACAATTTTTCTGTACCTCAGTCTCTAACTTCTGCTCTGTATCAGTCCTGCACCCCTGTCTCCCACATCTGCTCTCTGTAACTGTCCTTCTTAACATCATTTTTCAACCTCTGCTCTGTGTAACAGTCCTTCTGCATCTCAGTCCTGAAACTCTGCTGACTGCAACGATCCTTCTTCACCCTGTCTCCAACCTCTGCTCTCTGTATGATCATTCTGAAAAGAAATCTCCAAACTTTGCTTTCTGTAACAGTCCTTCTGCACCCCAGTCTCCAACATCTGATCTCTGCAACAGTCCTTCTCCACCACAGTCTTTAACCTCTGCTCTCTGTAACAGTCCTTCTGTTCTGCAGTTTCCAAACACTTCTCTCTGTAACGGTCCTTCTTCACCCCAGTCTCGAACCCCTGCTTTCTGTATCAGTCCTTCTGCAATCAAGTCTCCAACCTCTGCTCTATGTAACAGTCCTTCTCCAATTCAGTCTCCAACCTCTGCTCTCTGCAACAGTCCTGTGGCACCCCAATCTCCAAATGCCTCTCTCTGCAACTGTCTTTCTAAACCCCAGTCTCCAACCTCTACTCTCTGCAACAGTTCTTCTGCACCCCAATCTCCAACCTCTACTCTCCGCAATAGTCCTTCTGCACCCATGTCTCCAACCTCTACTCTATGCAACAGTCTTTCTGCACCCCAGTCTCCAACATCTGCTCTCTACAATAGTCCTTCTGCACCCCAGACTCCAAACTCTGATTTCTGTATCAGTACATTTGCACTCAAGCCTCTAACCACTGCTCTCTATAACAGTCTTTCTGCACTTCAGACTCCAAATTTTGGTCTCAGCAACAGTCCTTCTCCACCCCAATCTCCAACTCGTACTCTCTGAAACAGTCTTTCTGCTTCCCAGTCTCCAACCTCCTCTCTGCAACAGTCCTTCTGCAACCCAGTATCCAACATCTGATCTCTGTAACAGTCATTCTGTACTGAAGTTTCCAAACTCTTCTCTCTGTAACAGTATTTTCGCACACCAGTCTCCAGCCCCTGCTTTCTCTATCAGTCCTTCTGCACTCAAGTCTCCAACCTCTGCTCTCTGTACAGTCCTTCTGCACCTCAGTCTCCAAATTCTGCTCTCTGCAACAGTCCTTCTGCACCCCAATCTCCAACCTCTGCTCTCTGCAGCAGTCCTTCTACACCCAAGTCTCCAACCTCTGCACTCTGCAACAGTCCTTCTGCACCTCAGTTTCCAACCACTGTTCTCTGCAGTGGTCTTTCAACACCTTAGTCTTCAACATCTACTCTCTGTAACAGTCCTTCTTCACCTCAGTCTTTAACCTCTGCTCTCTGCAACAGTCCTTCTTAACCTGAGTCTCCTACCTCTGCTTTCTGCAACAGTCCTTCTGCAAACAAATCTCCAAACTCTCCTCTCCGCAACACTCCTTCTGCACCCAAGTATCCAACCTGTGCTCTTTAGAACACTCCTTCTATACCCCAGTCTCCATACTCTACTCTCTGCAACGATTCTTCTGAACCACAGTCTCCAAACTCTGCTCTCTGCAACAGTCCTGAGGCACCCCAATCTCCAAATGTTACTCTCTGCAAAAGTCTTTTTCCACCCCAGTCACCAACCTCTGCTCTCTGCAACAGTTCTCCTGCAACCCAATCTTTAACCTCTACTCTCTGCAATAGTCCTTCTGCACCCAAGTCTCCAACCTCTACTCTATGCAACAGTCCTTCTGCACCCCAGTCTCCAACATCTGCTCTCTACAACAGTCCCTCTGCACCACAGTTTCCAAACTCTGCTCTCTTTCACAGTCTTTCTGCACCTCACTCTGCAACCTATGCTCTCTACAACAGTCCTTCTGTACCCCAGTTTTCAACCTCTTCTCTCTGCAACAGTCCTTCCTCACCCCAGTCTCCAAAATATGCTCTCTGTAACAGTCCTTTTCCACTGCAGTCTCCAACCTCTGCTCTCTGTAACAACAGTCCTTCTGTACTGCAGTCTCCAACCTCTCCTCTCTGTACGGTATTTCTGCACCCCTGTCACCAAACTCTGTTTTCTGTATCAGTACTTCTGCACCCCAGTCTTTAACCTCTGGTATTTTTAACAGTCCTTCTGCACCTCAGACTCCAAACTCTGCTCTCTGCAACAGTACATCTGCGCCCCAATCTCAAACCTCTGCTATCTGCAACACTCCTTCTGCACCTCAGTGTTCTAATTCTGCTCTCTGTAAGATCCTTCTGAAACCCAGTCTTTAACCTCTGCTTTCTGCAATGATCCATATGCACCCGAGTCTTCAACCTCTGTTCTCTACAACACTTATTCTGCACCTCAATTTTCATCCTGTGCTCTTTGTTACAGTCCTTCTGTACTGCAGTCTTCAACCTCTCTTCTCTGTAAAAGTTTTTCTGCACCCCAGCCTCCAACCTCTGCTTTCTGTATCAGTCATTCTACCCCACCTTCTCCAAACTCTACTCTCTGTAACAGTCCTTCTGCACCACAGTCTGCAACCTCTGCTCTCTGCAATAGTCCTTCTGCACCCCAGTCTCAAATCTCTGCTCTCTGCAAAAGTCCTTCTGCACCCCAGTCTCCAACATCTTCTCTCTGCAACAGTCCTTCTTCACCTCAGTCTCAAAACTCTGCTCTCTGCAACAGTCTTTCTGCACCGAGGTCACCAAGTTCTGCTTTCTTTATCAGTTTTTCTGAACCCCAGTCTCCAACCTATGCTCTCTGTAACAGTCCTTCTGCACCTCAGTCTTTAAACTCTACTCTCTGCAGCAGTCCTTCTCCACCCCAGTCTCCAACCTCTGCTGTCGGCCACAATCCTTCTGGACGCCAATATTCAACCTCTACTCTCTGCAACAGTCGTTCTGCACCCCAGTCTGCAACCTCTGCTCTCTATAACAGGCCTTCTGCACCTCAGTCTGAAAACTCTGCTCTCTGCAACGATACTTCTGCACATCAGTCTCCAACCTCTGCTCTCTGAAACAGTCCTTCTGTACCTCAGTCTCCAACCTCTGCTCTCTGTAAGATCCTTTTGCAACCCAGTCTTTAAACTCTGCTCTCTGTAACTGTCCTTCTGCACCCCAGTCTCCAAGCCCTGCTCTGTAACAGGTCTTCTGCTCCCCAATCTCCAAACTCTGCTTTCTGTAACAGGCATTTTGACCCCAGTCTCCAACCTCTTCTCTCTTCAACAATTCTTCTGAACCCCAGTCTCCAACCTATGCTGTCTGTCAGATCCCTCTGCACACCTGTCTTCAACCACTGCTCTCTGAAACAGTCCTTCTGTACCACAGTCTCCAACATATGGCATTTGTAAGGGTCTTTCTGCACCTCAGTCTCCAACCTGTGCTCTCTGTGAAATACAGACTGCACCCCAGTCTTCAACCTGTGCTCTCTGTAAAAGCCGTTCTGCACCACAGTCTCCAAACACTGCTCTCTTTAAGGATCCTTCTGCACCCCAGTCTCCAACCTCTGCTCTCTGCAACAGTCCTTCTGCAGCTCAGTCTCAAAAGTCTCCTCTTTGTAAGAACCTTCTGCAATCCAGTCTCCAAACTCTGCTCTCTCTAACAGTCCTTCTGTACCCCAGTCTCCAAACTCCGCTCTCTAGAACAGGCCTTCTTCGCCCCCTTCTCTAACCTCTGCTCTCTGTAAGATTATTCCTGAACCCCAGTTTCCAACGACTACTCTCTGCAACAGTTCTTCTGCACCGAAGTCTCCAACAACTGCTCTCTTTAACAGTCCTTCTATAACCCAGTCTTCAACTTCTGCTCTCTGCAACAGTCCTTCTACACCACATTCTCCATAATCTGCTCACCCCAACAATTTTTCTGCACCCCAGTCTCCAAACTCTGTTCTCTATATCAGTTCTTCTGCACCCCAGTCTTTAAACTTTGCTCTCTGTAACAGTCCGTCTGTACCGCAGTCTCAAAACTTTGTTTTTTGTAAGGGTCCTTATGCACCCCAGTATCCAAACTCTGCTTTCTGTATCCGTCGTTTTCCACCCCATTTTTCAAACTCTGACCTTTTTAACAGTCCTTCTGCAACTCAGTCTGCAACCTCTGTTCTCTGCAACAGTCGTTCTATACCGCAGTCTCCATCCTCTGCTCTCTGGAACAGTCGTTTTGTACCCCAGACTCCAACATCTGCTCTCTGAAAAAGTTCTTCTCCAGCCCAGTCTCCAACCTCTGCTTTCTATATCAGTTCTTCTGCACCCCAGTCTCCAACCTCTTCTCTCTCTATCAATCCTTTTGCACCTCAGTCTCCAAGTCTCCTCTCTGCAATGGTCCTTCTGCACCTCATTCTCCAAACTCTTCTCTCTGTAACAGTGCTTCCGCACCTCTGTCTCCAACCCCTGCTCTGTGTAACATCCTTCTGTAACCCGGTCTCAAAACTCTGCTATCTCTAAAATTCCTTCTGCACCCCAGTCTCCAAACTCTGCTCTCTGTAACAGGCCTTCTTCAACCATTCTCCACCTTCTGCTCCTCTGTAAGTGTCCTTCTGCACCCCAGTCTTCAACCTCTGCTCTCTGCAACGATCCTTCTTAACCCCAGTCTCCAACGTCTGCTCTCTGCAACAGTCCTTCTGCACCCAAGTCTCCTACATCTGGCTCTATGCAACAGTTTCTCTGAACCTCAGTCTGATAATACTGCTCTCTGCAATTGATCCTTCTGCACCCCAGTCTCCAATCTCCGCTCTCTGTAACAGTCATTCTGCACCTCAGTCTCCACCTCTGTTCTCTGTAAGATCCTTCTGAAACCCAGTCTCCAAACTCTGCCTCTCTGTAACAGGCCTTTGGCACCCCAGTCTCAAAACTGTGCTCTCGGTAACAGGCCATCTACTTCCCAGTCTTCAACCTCTTCTCTCTGCCACGATCCTTCTGCACCCCAGTCCCCAACCTCAGCTCTCTGAAAGATCTTCCAAACTCTGGTCTCTGTAACAATCTTATCGACCCCAGTCTTTATCCTCTGCTTTCTGCATGTGTCCTGCGGCACCCCAGTCTCCAACCTCTGTCCTCTGCAACATTCCTTTTGCAAACAGTCTCAAACATCTGCTCTCTGTAAAAAGTCCTTCTGTAACGCAGTTTCCAACATCTGCTCTCAATTATTTGTCCTTCTGCACGCCAGTCTTCAAAGTCTGCTTTCTGTATCAGTCCTGCTCTCTGCAATAGTTCTTCTGCACCTCAGTCTGAAAACTCTGCTCTCTGCAAGGACCTTCTGCCCCCAGTCTCCAAAACTGTGCTCTCTGTAACATTCCTTCTGCACCCGAGTCTCCAACCTATGCTCTCTGTAACATTTTTTCTATACCGCAGTCTCCAAACTCTGGTCTCTGTAACGGACCTTCTGCACCCCAATGCCAACCCTCTGCTTTATGTAACAGTGCTTCTGCACCTCAGTCTCCAAACTCTGCTCTCTATAACAGTCCTTCTACACCTCAGTCTCCAACCTCTACTCTCTGTAACACTCCTTCTGCATCTCAGTCTGAAACCTCTGGTCTCTGCATGATCCTCTGCGCCCCAGTCTCCAACCACTGCTCCATGTAACAGTCCACTTTCACCTCAGTCTCCAAACTCTGCTCTCTGTAAGATACTTCAGATACCCAGTCCCAAAACTCTCCTCTTTGTAAAAGGCCTTCTGCACGCCAGTCTCCAATCTCTGTTTTCTGTAGAAGGCCTCCTGCACCACAGTCTCCCAACCGCTGCTCTCTGCAATGATCCTTCTGCACCCCAGTCTCCAATCTCTGCTCTCTGAAATGATCCTACTCAACCCCAGTCTCCAACCTCTGATCTCTGCAACAGTCCTTCTGGCACCTCATTCTCCAAATTCTGCTCCCTGTAAGATCCTTCAGCACCCCTTTATCCAAACTCTGTTCTCTGTAATAGTTCTTCTGCACCCGCGTGTCCAACCTCTGCCTCTCTGCAACAGTCCTTCTGCAAACCAGTCTCCAACCTCTGCTCTGTACAACAGTCCTTCTGCACCCTAGTTACGAACATCTGCTCTCTGCAACTGTCTTTTTGCATCGCAGTCCTGCAAACTCTGCTCCCTGTAAGATCCATCTGAACCCCAGTCTCCAACCTCTGCTCTCTGCAACAGTCCTTCTATACCCCAGTCTCCATCCTCTGCTCTCTGGAACAGCCCGTATTGCACCCCAGACTCCAACTTCTGCTCTCTGAAACAGTTCTTCTCCAGCCCAGTATCCAACCTCTGCTCTCTGTAACAGTCCTTCTGTACTGCAGTCTCAAACCTCTGCTCTCTGTAAGGGTTCTTCTGCACCAGAGTCTCCAACCTCTGCTTTCTGTATCAGTTCTTCTGCACCACAGTCTCCAACCTCTTCTCTCTGTATCAATCCTTCTGCACCTCAGTCTCCAAGTCTCATCTCGGCAACGGTCCTTCTGCACCTCAGTCCTCAAACCCTTCTCTCTGTAACAGTGCTTCTGCACCTCAGTCTCCAACTCTGCTCTCTATAACATCTTTCTGCAACCCCGTCTCCAAACTCTGCTCTCTCTAAAAGTCCTTCTTCACCCCAGTCCCCAAACTTTTCTCACTGTAACAGGACTTCTTCAACCGATTCTCCACCTTCTGCTCTCTGTAAGAGTCCTTCTGCACCCCAGTATCCAAACTATGCTCTCTGCAACGATCCTTCTGAACCCCAGTCTCCAAGGTCTACTCTCTGCAACAGTCCTTCTGCACTCAAGTCTCCAACATCTGCTCTATGAAACAGTCCCTCTGAACCTCAGTCTGAAAAATCTGCTCTCGGCAACGATCCTTCTGCACCCCAGTCTCCAAACTCCGCTCTCTGTAACAGTCATTCTGAACCTCAGTCTCCAACCTCTGTTCTTGGTAAGATCCTTCTGAAACCAGTCTCCAAGTCTGCTCTCTTTAACAGTCCTTCTGCACCCCAGTCCCCAAACTCTGCTCTCTGTAACAGGCCTTCTGAACCCTAGTCTCCAAACTCTGCTCTCGGTAACAGGCCATCTGCTTCCCAGTCTCCAACCTCTTCTCTCTGCTCTCTGTAACAGTCCTTGTGCACTTCAGTCTCCAAACGCTGCTCTCTGTAACAGTCCTTCTGCACCCCAGTCTCTAAAATCATCTCTCTGCAACAGGCCTTCTCCACGCCAGTCTCCAACATCTGCTCTCTGCAACAGTCCTTCTGCACCCAGTCTCCAAACTCTGTTCTATGGAACGAACCTTCTGGACCACAGTCTCCAACGTCTGCTCTTTGCAACAAGTCCTTCTGCACCAGTCTCCAACACTGCTCTCTGTAAGTATCCTTTGCACTCCAGTTTCCAAACTCTGCTCTCTGTAACATTTCTTCTCCACCGCAGTCTCCAAACTCTGTCCTCTGCAACAGTCTTTATGCTCCAGTCTCCGAGATCTGCACTCTGTAACAGACTTTATGTACCACAGTTTCCAACTCTGCTCTCTGTAACGGTCCTTCTGCAACCCAGTTTTCAACCTCTGCTTTTTGAATCAGTACTTCTGAACCCCAGTCTCCAACCTCTGCTCTTTGTATCTATCCTTCTGCACCTAAGTCTCCAACCTGTGCTTTCTGTAACAGTCCTTCTGCACCCCAGTCTCCAACCTCTGCTCTCTGTAACAGTCTTTCTATACCACAGTCTCCAACTTCTGGTCTCTGTAACGGTCCTTCTGCACCCCAATTTCCAAACTCTGATTTCTGTAACAGTCTTTCTGCACGTCAGTCTCTAAAATCCTCTCTCTGTAACAGTTCTTCTACACCTTCAGTCTGAAACCTCTGCTCTCCACTATTCTTCTGCACCCCAGTCTCCAACCACTGCTCCTATGTAACAGTTCACCTGCACCTCAGTCTCCAAAATCTACTCTCTGTAAGTAAGTTCAGCAAACCAGTCTCCAAACTCTGCTCTCTGTAACAGTCCTTCTGCACCCCATTCCCCAACCTCTCCTCTCTGTAACAGGCCTTCTGCACGCCAGTCTCAAAACTCTGCTCTCTATAGGAGGCCTTCTGCACCCCTGTATTTAAACTCCGGCTCTCTGAAACTGTCCTTCTGCAACCGAGTCTCCAAACTCTGCTCTCTGTAACAGGACTTCCGCACCTCAGTCTCCAACATCTGCTCTCTGCAACAGTCCTTCTGCACCCCAGTATCCAAACTCTGCTCTCTGTAACAATCCTTCTGCACCTCACTCTGCAAACTCTGTTCTCTGCAACGGTCCTTCTGCACCTCAGTCTCCAACCTCTACTCTCTGTAACAGTACTTCTGCACTTCAGTCTCCAACCTCTGCTCTCTGTAGGATCCTTCACAAACCCAGTCTCCAAACTCTGCTCTCAGTAACATTCCTTCTGCACACCAGTCCTCAATCTCTTCTCTCTGCAACGATCATTCTTAACCCAATCTCCAACCTCTGCTCTCTGCAACAGTCTTTCTACACCCCAGTCTCCAACATCTGGTCTCTGCAACAGTCCTTCTGCACCACAGTCTGAAAACTCTGCTGTCTGCAACGAACCTCCTGCACCCCAGTCTCCTACCACTGCTGTCTGTTACAATCCTTCTGCACCTCAGTCTCCAACCTCTGCTCTCTGTAAGATCTATCTGAACCCCAGTCTCCAACATCTGCTCTCTGTAACAGTCCTTCTGCACCTAAGTCTCCAACCTCTTCTCTCTGAAACAGCCTTCTGCACCCCAGTCTGCGAACTCTGCTCTATGCAACGATCTTTCTAAACCCCAGTCTCCAACGTCTGCTCTCTGCAACAGTCTTTCTGCACTCCAGTTTCCAAACTCTGCTCTCTCTAACATTCCTTCTCCACCCCAGTCTCCAACCTCTGCTTTCTGCAAGGGTCCTGCGGCACCCCAGTCTCCAAATTCTGTCCTCTTCAACAGTCCTTCTGCTTCCCAGTCTCCAATATCGGCTCTCTGTAACAGTCCTTCTGTACCGCACTCACCAAACTCTGCTCTCTGTAACGGTCCTTTTGAACCCCAGATTTCAACCTCTGCATCCTGTATCAGTGCATCTGAACCCCAGTCTCCAACCACTGCTCTCTGTGTTTACCCTTCTTCACCTCAGTCTTCAACCTGTGCTTTCTGTAAAAGTTTTTCTGCACCCAATTTTCTCACCTCTGCTCTCTGTAACAGTCCTTCTATACCGAAGTCTCCAAATTCTGCTGTCTGTAAAGGTCCTTCTGCACCCCAATTTCCAACCTCTGCTTTCTGTAACAGTCCTTCTGCACCTCAGTCTCAAAATTCTGCTCTCCGTAACAGTCCTTCTACACCTCAATTTCCAACCTCTGCTCTCTGTAACAGTACTTCTGCACCACAGTCTGAAACGTCTGCTCTCCACGATCATTCTGCACCCCAGTCTCCAACCACTGCTCTCTCTAACAGTCTAACTGCACCTTAGTCTCCAACCTCTGATCTCTCTAAAATCCTTAAGCAACCCAGTCTTCAAACTCAAGTCTTTGTTACAGTCCTTCTGCACCCCAGTCTCCAACCTCTTCTCTCTGTAATAGGCCTTCTGCATGCCAGTCTCCAAATCTGCTCTCTGTAGAAGGCCTTCTGCACCCAAGTCTCCAACCTCTGCTCTCTGCAACGATCCTTCTGCACCCCAGTCTTTAACCTCTGCTCTCTGCAATGATCCTACTGTACCCCAGTCTCTAAACTCTGATCTCTACAACAGTCCATCTGCACCTCAGTCTCCAACCTCTGCTCTCCAAAACAGTATTTCTGCACCCCAGTCTCCAAACTCTGCTCTCTGCAACATTACTCCGGCACCCTAGTTACCAACATCTGCTCTCTCTTACATTCCTTCTGTACCCCAGTCTCCAACCTCTGCTCTCTGTAACAGTCCTCCTGTACTGCAGAATCCAACCTCTGCTCTCTGTAACGGTCTTTCTGCATCCCAGACTGCAATCTCTGCTTTCTGTGTCAGTCCTTTTGCACCCCAGTCTCCAACCTCTGCTCTCTATAAAAGTGCTTCTGCACCTCAGTCTCCAACCTCTGCTCTCCAACCTCAACAGTCCTTATGCACCACAGATTCCAAAATCCGCTATCTGCAACTGTCCGTCTGCACCCCAGCCTCAAACCTAAGCTCTCTGTAACAATCCTTCTGCAACTCAGTCTCCAAACTCTGTACTCCTCAACGTTACTTCTGAACCTCAGTCTCCAACATCTACTCTCTGTAACAGTCTTGCTGCACCTCATTCTTCAACCTCTGCTCTCTGTAGGATCCTTCTCCAACCCAGTCTCCAAACTCTGCTCTCTGTAACTGTCCTTCTGCACACCAGTCTCCAACATCTGCTCTCTGCACCGATCTTTCTTCACCCCAGTCTCCAACCTCTCCTTTTGGCAACACTCCTTCTGCACACCAGTCTCAAACATCTGCTCTCTGCAACAGTCCTTCTGCAACTCAGTCTAAAACTTTGCCCTCTTCAACGATCCTTCTGCACCTCAGTCTCCTACATCTGCTTTCTGTAAGACCCTTCTACAACCCAGTCTCCAAACTCTGCTATCTGTAACGGTCCTTCTGCAGAATAGTTTCCAATCTCTGCTCTCTGTAACAGGAATTTTGCAATCTTGTCTCGTAACTCTGCTCTATGTAATAGGCCTTCAGAACCACAGTCTCCAACCTCTTCTCTCTGCAATGATTTTTCTCCAACCCAGTCTCCAACCTTTGCTCTCGGCAACAGTCTTTCTGCACCCTAGTCACCAATCTCTGCTCTCTGTAAGATCTTCATGCACTCCAGTCTCCAAACTCTGGTCTCTGTAACAATCCTTCTTCACCCCAGTTTTCAACATCTGCTCTCTGCAACAGTTCTTCTGCACTTCAGTCTGAAAACTCTGCTCTCTGCAAGGACCCTTCTGCACCCCAGTCTCCTACCTCTGCTCTGTGTAACAGTCCTGCTGTACCTCAGTCTCACAAGTCTGCTCTCTCTAAGATCCTTCTGCAACTTAGTCTTTAAACTCTGCACTCTGAAACAGTCCTGCTGCAACCCAGTCTCCAACCTCTGCTCTCTGTAACATGCTCTTCTCTCTGCAACGATTCTTCTCCACCTCAATCTCAAACATCTGCTCTCTGCCACAGTCCTTTTGCACCCCAGTCTCCAAACTCTGCTCTCTGTAACATCCATCTGAACCCCAGTCTTCAACCTCTGCTCTCTGTAACAGTCCTTCTGCACACCAGTCTCCAACATCTGCTCTCTGAAACAGTCCTTCTGCAATTCAGTCTGAAAACTCTGCTATCTGCAATGATCCTTTTGCACCTCAGCCTCCTACCTCTGCTCTCTGTAAGACCCTTCTGCAACCCAGTCTCCAAACTCAGCTTCCTGTAAGAGTCCTTCTGCACAACAGTTTCCAACCTCAGCTCTCTGTAACAGGAATTCTCCAACCCAGTCTCGAAGCTATGCTCTTTGTAACAGTCCTTCTGCAACCCAGATTCCAAACTCTGCTCTCGGCAACAGACCTTCTACACCCCAGTCTCCAAACTCTGCTCTCTGCAACATTCCTCCGGCACCCTAGTTACCAACATCTGCTCTCTCTTACATTCCTTCTGCACCCCAGTCTCCAACGCTGCTCTCTGTAACAGTCCTCCTGTACTGCAGAATCCAACCTCTGCTCTCTGTAACGGTCTTTCTGCACCCCAGAATGCAATCTCTGCTTTCTGTGTCAGTCCTTCTGCACCCCAGTCTCCAACCTCTGCTCCCTATAAAAGTGCTTCTGCACCTCAGTCTCCAACCTCTGCTCTCTGCAACAGTCCTTATGCACCACAGACTCCAAAATCCGCTATCTGCAACAGTCCATCTGCACCCCAGCCTCAAACCTAAGCTCTCTGTAACAATTCTTCTGCACCTCAGTCTCCAAACTCTGTACTCCTCAATGTTACTTCTGAACCTCAGTCTCCAACATCTACTCTCTGTAACAGTCTTGCTGCACCTCATTCTTCAACCTCTGCTCTCTCTGACAGTCTTTCGGCACCTCAGTCACTAACCACTGCTCTCTGTAAGATCCTTATGCCACTCAGTCTCCAAACTCTGCTGTGTGTTACATGTCATCTGCTCCCCAGTCTCCAAGCTCTGCTCTTTGCAACAGGCCTTCTGCACCTCAGTATCCAACCTCTTCTCTCTGCAACAATCCTTCTGCAACCCATTCTCTAAACTCTGCTCTCTGCATCAGTCTTATTGCACCCCAGTCTCCAACCTCTGCTCTCTGTAAGATCCTTCTGCACACCTGTCTAAAACCTCTGCTCTCATTAACAGTTCTTCTGTACAGCAGTCTCTAACCTCTATTATCTGTAACAGTCTTTCTGCACCCCAGTCTCCAAACACTGCACTCTGCACAGTACTTCTGCACCCTGTCTCAAACCTCTCCTCTCTGCAACAGTCCTTCTGCACCTTAGTCTCTAAACACTGATCTCTGTAACAGTTTTTCTACACCTCAGTCTTCAACAACTGCTCTCTGCAACAGACCTTCTTCACCCCAGTCTCCAAACTCTGCTCTCTAGAACAGTCCTTTTATACACGAGTCTTCATAATCTACTCTCTGCAACGATCCTTCTGAACCCCAGTCTCCAAAGTCTGCTCTCTGCAACAATCCTTCTGCACCCCAGTCTCAAAAATTTCATCTCTGTAAGATCGTTCTGGTCCCCAGTCACCAAACTCAGCTCTCATTATTAGTCCTTCTGCACCCCAGTCTCCAAACACTGCTCTCTGTAACAGTTTTTCTGCACCTCAGTCTTCAACAACTGCTCTCTGCAACAGTCCTTCTGCACCCCAGTCTCCAACGTCTGCTCTCTGCAACAATCGTTCTGCACCCAAGTCTCCAAACATTTCTATCTTTAAGATTCTTCTGCACCACAGTTTACACAATCTTCTCTCTGTAACATTCCTTCTGCACTGCAGTCTCCAATGTCTGCACTCTGCAATGGTCCCGATGCACCCCAGTCTCCAACCTTGTTCTCTACAACAGTTCTTCTGTACCGCAGTATCTCAACTCTGCTCTCTATAATGGTCCTTCTGCACCCCAGTCTCCAAAATCTGATTTCTGTATCAGTCCTTCTGCACCACAGTCTCCAACCTCTGGTCTCTGCAACAGTCCTTCTGCACCCCAGTATCCAACATCTGCTCTGCAACAGTCCTTTTGCACCACAGTCTCCAATATCTGCTCTGTGTAACAGTTCTTCTGTACTGCAGTCTCCAAACTCTGCTCTCTGTATCGGTCTTTCCGCACCCCAGTTTACAAACTCTGTTCTCTGTAACATTCTTCTCCAACCCAGTCTCCAACCTCTCCTTACTGCAACAGTCTTTCTGCACCCCAGTCTCTAAACTCTGTTCCATGTAGCAGCCCTTCTGCACCTCTGTTTCTAACCTCTGCTCTCTGCAACAGTCCTTCTACACCCCAGTTGCCAACCTCTTCTCTCTGGATGGATTCTTCTGTACCCGAGTCCCCAAAGTCTGCTCTCTGCAAAAGTCCTTCTGCACCCGAGTCTCCAACCTCTGCTCTCTGTAAGATCATTCTGCAACCCCATCTCCGAACTCTGCTCTCTGTAACAGTCCTTCTGTACCACAGTCTCCAAACTCTGCTCCCTTTAACTGTCCTTCTGCACCCCAGTCTCCAATCACTGCTTTCTGTATCAGTCCTTCTGCACCACAGTCTCCAAAGTCTGCTCTCTGCTACAGTTCTACTGAACCCCATCTTCATAATCTAATCTCTGCAACAGTTCTTCTGCACCCCAGTCTCCAACCTCTGCTCTCTGTAACAGTTTTTCTGTACTAAAGACTCCAATCTCTTCTCTCTGTAATGGTCCTCCTTTACCCCAGTCTCCAAACTCTGCTTTCTGTATCATTCCTTCTGCACACCTGTCTCAATCTTTTGCTCTCTGTAACAGTCCTTCTGCACCTCAGTCTCCATATTCTGCTCTCTGTAATAGTCCATCTGCACCCAAATCTCCAACTTCTGCTCTATGCAGCAGTCCTTCTGCACCTCAATATCCAAACTCGGTTCTCTGTAACAACCCTTCTGCACCCCAGTCTCCAAATTCTGCTCTCTGCAAAGGTCCTTTTTCACCCCACTCTCAAAACTCTACTCGCTGTAATATGTCTCTTTCTTTTTTTTATTATTGGTCGTTCAAAACATTACACAATTCTTAATACATCATCTTTCACATTTTGATTCAAGTGTGTAATGAACTCCCAACATTACCCCATATACAGATTGGTGTATCACATCAGTTACAGAAGGGTAACTGATGTAATATGCTTCTTTTCCCCAGTGTCCAAACTCTACTCTCAGTAACAGTTCTTCAGCTCCCCAGTCTCCAAACTCTGCTCTTTGTAAAAGTCTTTTTGCACCCCAGTCTCCAATGTCAGCTCTCTGTAATGGTACTTTGGCACCCCAGTTTCCAACCTCTGCTTTCTTACCAGTCGTGCACCCCAGTCTCCAATGTCAGCTCTCTGTAATGGTACTTCGGCACCCCAGTTTCCAACCTCTGCTTTCTTACCAGTCGTGCACCCCAGTCTCCAAACTCTGCTCTCTGCAACAATCCTTCTGCACCCCATTCTTCTACGTCTGCTCTCTAAAACAGTTCTTCTGCACTTCAGTCTCCAACCTCTGCTCTCTGTAAGATCCTTCTGCACCCCAGTCTCCAACCTCTGCTATCTTCAACGGTCCTTGTGCACCTCAGTCGCCAACCTAGGTTCTCTGCAACCATCCTTCTGCACCCCAGTTTCCAACCTCGGCTCTCTGTAACAGTCCTTCTGAACCTCAGTCTCCAACCTCTGCTCTCTGCAACAATCCTTCTGCACCCCAGTCTCCTACGTCTGCTCTCTGTAACAGTTCATCTGCACCCCAGTCTCCAACCTCTGCTCTCTGTAACAGTTCATCTGCACCGCAGTCCCGAAACTCTGTTCTCTGTAATGGTCCTTCTGCACCCCAGTCTCTAAACTCTGCTTTCCGTATCAGTTCTTCTGCACCTCAGTCTTCAACCTCTTCTCTCTGCAATTGTCCATCTGCACCTCAGTATCCAACCTCTACTCTCTGTAACAGTCCTTATGCATCTCAGTATCCAACCTCTAATCTCTGGAAGATACTCTTGCAAACCAATCTCCAAAATCTGCTCTTTGTAGCAGTCCTTCTGCACCCCTTGTCCAAACTCTACTCTCTGTAACAAGCTTTCTGCACTACAATCTCCAACATCTCTTCTCTGGAACAGTCCTTCTGCACCCCAGTCTCCAACATATGCTCTCTGCATTAGTCCTTCTGCACCTAAACTGAAAATTCTGCTCTCTTCCACGATTCTTTTGAACCCCAGTCTTAAAACTCTGTTCTTAGCAAAAGTCCTTCTGCATCCCAGTCTTCAACCTCTACTCTCTGTAACAGTCCATCTGCACCTAAGTCTCTAAATTCTACTCTCTGCAACAGTCCTTCTGAAATTAAGTCTCCAACCTCTTCTGTCTGCAACAATAATTCTGCACCCCAGTCTCCAACATCTGCTTTCTGTATCAGTCCTGCACCCCAGTCTCCAAAATCTGCTCTCTGTAACAGTCCTTCTGCACCTCAGTCTCCAAACTCTGCTCTCTGTAACAGTCCTTCTGTACACGAGTTTCCAATCTCTGCTCTCTGCAAGGATCCTTCTTCACCCCAGTGTCCGAACTCTGCTCTCTGTAACAGTCCTTCTGCACCACAGTCTTTAACCTCTGGTCTCTGCAACAGTCCTTCTGCACCCCAGTCTCCAACCTCTGCTCTCTGCAACACTCCTTCTACACCCCAGTCTCAAACTTCGGCTCCCTGTAAGATACTTCTGCACACCTGTATCCAAACTCTGAATTCTGTAATGGTCTTTCTTCATCCACGTCTCCACAGGCTTCAACCTCTGCTCTCTGTAACAGTCCTTCTGCACAACGTCTCAAACCTCTACTCTCTGCAACAGTCTTTCTGCACGCCAGTTTAAAACTCTACACTCTGCAACATTCCTTCTGTACCCCAGTCTCCAAACTCTGCTCTCTCTATCAGTCCTTCTGCACCCAAGTCTCCAAACTCTACTATCTGTAACAGTTCTCCTGCACCTCAGTCCCAACATATGCTCTCTGTAACAATCCTTCTGCACATCAGTCTCCAAACTCTTCTCTCAGCAACGGTCCTTATGCACCCCAGTCTCCAACTGTTCTCTGCAACAGTCTTTCTGCACCACAGTCAACAACATCTGCTCTCTGTAGCAGTCCTTCTGTACTGCAGTCTCCAACCTCTGCTCTCTGTGACAGGCCTTCTGCACCCAAGTCTCCAAACTCTGCTCTCATTAACAGTCCTTCTGCACCCCAGTCTCCAACCTCTGCTCTCTGCAACAGTCTTTCTGCACCAAGTTTCCCTACTTCGCTGGCTGTATCATGCTTCTGCACCCCATTCTCCCAACTCTGCCCTCTGTATCAGTCCTTCGGCACCCCAGTCTCAAATCTCTGCTCTCTGCAATAGTGCTTTTTCACCTCAGTCTCCAAACACTGCTCTTTGTATGACGCTTCTGCAACCCACACTACAACCTCTGCTCTCGGAAACAGTCCATCTACACCTTAGTCTCCATAATCTGCTATACAACAGTCTTTCTGCACCCCAGTCTTTAACCTATGCTCTCTGTAAGATAATTTTGCACACCTGTCTCCAACCTCTGCTTTATGAAACAGTCCTTCTGCACCCCAGTCTCCAAGGTCTGCTCTCTGCAACAGTTCTTCTACACCCAGTCTCCAACCTCTACTCTCTGCAACAGTCCTTCTACACCCAAGTCTAAAACCTCTGCTCTCTGCAACAGTCCTTTTGCACCCCAGTCTCTAACCTCTGCTCTATGTAACAGTTCTTCTGCACCTCACTCTCCTATCTCTACTCTCTGTAACAGTGTTTCTGCACCCCAGTCTCCAACCTCTGTTTCCTGTAAGAACCTTCTGCACACCTGTATCCAACCTGTGATCTCTGTAATGGTCTTTCTTCATCCCCGTCTCCAAACTCTGCTTTCTCTATCAGTCCTTCTGCACCACAGGCTTCAACCTCTGCTCTCTGTAACAGTCCTTCTGCATCCCATCTCCAAACTCTGCTCTCTGCAAAAGTCTTTCTGCACGCCAGTTTAAAACTCTGCTCTCTGCAACATTCCTTCTGTACCCCAGTCTCCAACCTCTTCTCTCTGTATCAGTCCTTCTGCACCCAAGTCTCCAAACTCTACTCCCTATAACAATCCTTCTGCACCTCAGTCTTTAACCTATGCTCTCTGTAACAATCCTTCTGCACATCAGTTTCCAAACTCTTCTCTCAGCAACGGTCCTTATGCACCCCAGTCTCCAAGTTCTGTTCTCTGCAACAGTCCTTCTGCACCACAGTCTGCAACATCTGCTCTCTGTAACAGTCCTTCTGTACTGCAGTCTCCAACCTCTGCTCTCTGTAACAGGCCTTCTGCACCCAAGTCTCCAAACTCTGCTCTTTTTAACAGTCCTTCTGCACCCAAGTCTCCAACCTCTGCTCTCTGCAACAGTCTTTCTGCACCAAGTTTCCATAGGTCACTCGCTTTATGATGTTTCTGCACCCCAGTCTCCCAACTGTGCTCTCTGTATCAGTCCTTCTGCATCCCAGTCTCCAATCTCTGCTCTGTGCAACAGTGCTTCAGCACCTCAGTCTCCAAACTCTGCTCTTTGTATGATGCTTCAACACCCCAGTCTACAACCTCTGCTCTTGGAAAGAGTTCATATACACCTTAGTCTCCATAATCTGCTATGCAAAAGTCCTTCTGGAACCCCAGTCTCCAAACTATGCTCTCTTTAAGATAATTCTGCACACCTGTCTCCAACCTCTGCTCTCTGTAACAGTTTTCCTGTAATGCAGTCTCCAACCTCTGCTTTATGCAACAGTCCTTCTGCAACCCAGTCTCCAATGTCTGCTCTCTGCAACAGTCCTTCTACACCCCAGTCTCGAACCTCTGCTCTCTGCAACAGACCTTCTACACCCCAGTCTCCATACTCTGCTAACCCCAATGATCCTTCTGCACCCCAGTCTCGAACCAATGCTCTCTGTAACAGTCCTTCTGTACCGCAGCCTCCAAACTCTTTTTTCCGTAAGTGTCCTTATGTACTCCAGTATCCAAACTCTGCTTTATGTATCAGTCGTTTTGAACCACAGTCTCCAAACTAGGCCCTCTGTATCAGTCCTTCTGCAACTCAGTCTGCAACCTCTGCTCTCTGAAAAAGTCCTCTTAAACCCCAGTATCCATCCTCTGCTCTCTGCAACAGTCCTTTTGCACACCAGTCTCCAACATCTGCTCTCTGCAACAGTTCTTATCCACCCCAGTCTCCAACCTCTGCTCTTTTTAACAGTCCTTCTGTACTGCAGTTTCCAACCACTGCTCTCTGTAAGGGTATTTCTGCACACAAGTCTCCAAGCTCTGCTTTCTGTATCAGTCCTTCTGCACCTGAGTCTCCAACCTTTGTTCTGTGTAACTGTCCTCTGCACCTTAGTCTCCAACCTCTGCAATCTGCTACAGTCTTTCTTCACCCCAATCACCAACCTCTACTCTCTGAAACAGTTCTTCTACACCCCAATCTAAAACCTCTGCTCTCTGCAACAGTCCTTCTGCACCCCAGTCTCCAACCACTGCTCTCTTTATCAATTATTCTGCATCTCAGTATCCAAGCTCTGCTCTCTGCAACGGTCCTTCTGCACCTAGGTCTCCAAACTCTACTCTCTGCAACAGTGCTACTACACCTCAGTCTCCAACCTCTGATCTCTGTAAGATCCTTCTGCAACCCAGTCTCCAAACTCTGCTCTCTGTAACAGTCCTTCTGCACCCCAGTCTACTAACTCTGCTCTCTGTAAGAGGCCTTCTGCACCCCAGTCTCCAACCTATGCTGTCGTTATCAGTCCTTCTGCCCCCCAGGCTCCAACCTCTGCTCTCTGCAACGATCCTTCTGCACCCTGTCTCCAACTTGTGCTCGCTGCAACAGTCCTTGTTCACCAAGTCTCCAACATCTGCTCTCTGTAACAGTCATTCTGAAACACAGTCTCCAAACTCTGCTCTCTGTAACATCTTTCTGCAGGCCATTTTCCAAAATCTGCTCTCTCTAACATTCCTTCTCCACAGCAGTCTGTAACCTCTTCTTAATTTGAGGGTCCTGCGGCACCCCAGTATCCAACCTCTGCTCTCGGAAACAGTCCTATAACACAGTCTCCAAACTCTGCTCTCCTTAACGGTCCTTCTGCACCCCAATTTCCAAACTCTGCTTCCTGTAACAGTCCTTCTGCACATGAGTCTCCAAACTCTGCTCTCTGTAGCAGTCTTTCTGCACCAAAGTCTTCAACCTCTGCTCTCTATAACAATCCTTCTAAACTCCTGTCTGCAACCTCTGCTCTCTGTAATATCCTTCTGAAACCCAGTCTCCAAACTCTGCTCTCTGTAACAGTGCTTCTGCACACCTCTCTCCAACCTCTGCTCTCATCAAAGATCCTTCCTCACCAAAGTCTCCAAACTCTGCACTCTGCAACAATCCTTCTGTACCTAGTCTCAAACATCTGCTCTCTGCAACAGTCATTCTGCACCTCAGTCTGAAAACTCTGCTCACTGCAACGACTCTTCTTCACCCAAGTCTTTAACCTCTGCTCTCTGCAACAGTCCTTCTGCATCTCAGTCTTCAATATCTGCTCTCTGCAGCAGTCCTTCTGCAACTCAGTCTGAAATCTGTGCTCTCTGCAATGATCCTTCTGCACCTCAGTCTCCTAACTCTGCTCTTTGTAAGACCCTTCTGAAACCCAGTCTCCAGACTCTGCTCTTGGCAACAGTGCTTCTGCACCCTAGTCTCGAACCTCTGCTCTCTGTAAGATCCTTATGCACTGCAGTCTCCAACGTCTGCTCTCTGTAACAATCCTTCTGCACCCCAGTCTCCAAAATCTGCTCTCTGCAACACTTCTTCTGCACCTCAGTCTGAAAACTCTGCTTTCTGCAACGACCGTTCTGCATCCCAGTCTCCTAACTCTACTCTCTGTAACAGTCCTTCTGCACCTCAGTATTCCAACTCTCTTTAACATCCTTCTGAAACCCAGTCTCCGAACTCTGCTCTCTGTAACAGGCCTTCTGCACCCCAGTCACCAACCTCTTCTCTCTGCAATGATTTTTCTCCACCCCAGTCTCCAACATCTGCTCTCTGCAACAGTCCTTTTGCACCCCAGTCTCCAAACTCTGCTATTTTTAAGATCCATCTGAACCCCAGTCTTTAACCTCTGCTCTCTGTAACAGTCCTCCTGCTCCCCAGTCTCCAAACTCTGCTCTCTGTAACACTCATTCTGCACCTAGTCTCCAAACTCTGCTCTCTGTAACAGTTTTTCTGCACCCCAGTCTAAAACATCTGCTCTCTGCAACAGTCCATCTGCACCACAGTCTCCAAACTCTGCTATCTGCAACGCTTCTTCTGGAACCCAGTCTCCAACTTCTGTTTCTTCAACAGTCCTTCTGCACCAAAGTCTCCAACCTCTGCTCTTTGTAAGATTCTTGTGCACTCCAGATTCTATACTCTGCACTCTGTAACATTCCTTCTCCTCCTCAGTCTCCAAACTCTGTCCTCTGCAACAGATTTTCTGCTCCCCAGTCTCCGACATCTGGTCCTTCTGTACCGCAGTCTCCAACCTGTGCTCTTTGTAATGGTTATTCTACTCCCCAGTCTCCAACCTCTGCTTTCTGTATGAGTCTGTCTGAACTGCAGTCTCCAACCGCTGTTCTCTGTATCTATCCTTCTGCACCTCAGTCTCCAAACTCTGTTCTCTGCAACGGTCCTTCTGCACCTCAGTCTCCAACCTCTACTCTCTGTAACAGTTTTTCTGCACTTCAGTCTCCAACCTCTGCTCTCTGTAGCATCTTTCTAATACCCAGGCTCCAAACTTTACTCTCTGTAACAATCCTTCTGCACACTAGTCTCCAACCTCTGCTCTTTGAAATGATCCTTCTTAACCCCAGTCTCCAATGTCTGCTCTCTGTAACAGTCCTTCTGTACCCTAGTCTACAATATCTGCTCTCTGCAACAGTCATTCTGCACTTCAGTGGGAAAACTCTGCTGTATGCAACGAACCTTTTGCAATTCAGTCTCCCAACTCTGCTCTCTGTAAGATCCTTCTGCAACCCAGTCTTTAAACTCTGCACTCAGTAATCGTCTTTCTGCACAACAGTCTCCAACCTCTGCTCTCTGCAACAGGACTTCTGCAACCCAGTCTCCAACCACTGCTCTCTGTAACAGACCTTCTGCACCCTAGTCTCCAAACACTTCTCTCTGCAAGGATTCTTCTTCACACCAGTTTCCAACCTCTGCTCTCTGCAACAGTCCTCTTGCACCATAGTCTCCAAAATCTGCTCTTTGTAAGATCCATCTGAAACCCAGTCTCCAAACTCTGCTCTCTGTAACAGTCCTTCTGAACCCCAGTCTCCAACCTCTGCTCTCTTTAACTGTCTTTCTGCACCTCATTCTCCAACCTCTGCTCTCTGAAACAGTCCGTCTACACCCCAGTCTCCAACATCTGCTTTCTGCAACAGTCTTTCTACACCCCAGTCTCCAACTCGGCTTTCTGCAACTATCTTTCTGAAACCCAGTCTCCAAAGTCTGCTCTCTTCAAGAGTACTTCTGGACCACAATCTCCAAGCTCTGCTCTCTGTAACAATCCTTTGCACCCCTGTCTGAAAAATCTGCTCACTGTAAGATAATTCTGCAACCCAGTTTCAAACTATGCTCTCTGTAACACTGCTTCTGCCAAACAGTCTCCAACCTCTGCTCTCTGCAACGATCCTTCTTCACCAAAGCCTCCAACCTCTGCTCTCTGCAACAGTACTTCTACACCCCAGTCTCCAATATCTGCTCTCTGCAACAGTCCTTTTGCACCTCACTCTGAAAAGACTGCTCACTGCAAGGACCCTTCTGCACCACAGTCTTCTACTTCTGCTCTCTGTATCAGTCCTTCTGCACTCATTCTCCCAACTCTGCTCTTTGTAAGATCCTTCTACAACCCAGTCTTTAAACCCTGCATTCTGTAAAAGTCCTTCTGCACAACAGTCTCCAAACTCTGCTTTCTGTAAAATGACTTCTGCCACCCAGTCTCCAAACTCTGCTCTTTGTAACAGGCCTTCTGCACCCCAGTCTCCAACCTCTTCTCTCTGCAACAATTCTTCTCCACTCCAGTCTCCAGAATCTACTCTCGGCAACAGTCCTTTTGTACCCCAATCTCAAAACTCTGCTCTCTGTAAGATCCATCTGAACTCCAGGCTCCAAACTCTGCTCTCTGTAACAGTCCTCTGCACCCCAATTTCCAAACTCTACTTTCTGTAACAGTCCTTCTGCACCTCAGTCTCCAAACTCTGCTCTCTGTAATAGTCTTTCCACACCTCAGTCTCCAACCTCTGCTCTCTGTAACAGTCCTTCTGCATCTCAGTCTGACACCTCTTTTCTCTGCACGATCCTTCTGCACCCCAGTATCCAACCACTGCTCTCTGTAAAAGTCTACCTGAACGTCAGTCTCCAACCTCTGCTCTCTGTAAGATCCTTCAGCAACCCAGTATCCAAACTCTGCTCTCTATAACAGTCTTTCTGCAACAGTCTCCAAACTCTCCTCTCTCTTACAGGCCTTCTGTTCGCCAGTCTCCAAACTCTGCTCTCTGTAGCAGGCTTTCTGCACCACAGTCTCCAACCTCTGCTCTCTGCAACAATCCTTCAGCACCCCAGTCTCCAAACTCTGCTCTCTGAAATGATCCTACTGCACCCTAGTCTCCAAACTCTGGTCTCGGCAACTGTCCTTCAGCACCTCAGTGTCCAAATTCTGATCTCTGTAAGATCCTATTTCACCCCTGTATCAAACCTCTGCACTCTTTAATAGTCCTTCTGCACCTGAGTTTCCAAACTCTGCTCTCTGTAACAGAATTTCCGCACCTCATTCTCCAACATCTGCTCTCTGCAACAGTCCTTCTGCACCCCAGTCTCCAATGTCTGCTCTCTATAACAGTCCTTCTGCAACCTAGTTACAAATATCTGCTCTCTGCAACAGTTTTTCTTCACCCCAGTCTCCAACAAGTGCTCTCTGTAACAGTTCTTCTGCACCTCAGTCTTAAAACTGTGCTCTCTGCAACGACCCTTCTGCACCCCAGTCTCTTACATCTGCTCTCTCTAACAGTCCTTCTGCAACTCAGTTTCCCAACTCTGCTCTCTGTAAGATCCTTCTGAAACCCAGTCTTTAAACTCTGCACTCTGTAACAGTCCTTTGGCACAACAGTCTCCAAACTCTGCTCTCTGAAACAGGCCTTCTCCAACCCAGTCTCTAACCTCTACTCTCTGCAACGATTCTTCTCCACCCCAGTCTCCAACATCTGCTGTCTGCAAAAGTCTTTTTGCACCCCAGTCTCCAAACTCTGCTCTCTGTAAGATCCATCTGAACGCCAGTCTCCAACCTCTGCTCTCTGTAACAGTCTTTCTGCACCCCAGTCTCCTAACTCTGCTCTCTGTAACAATCAATCTGAATCCCAGTATCTAAAATCTGCTCTCTGCAACAGTCCTTCTGCACCCCAGTCTCCATCATCTGCTCTCTGCAATAGTCCTTCTGCACCCCAGTCTCCAAACTCTGCTCTCTGCAACGATTTTTCTGGACCCCTGTCTCCAATGTCTGCTCTCTGTAAGATCCTTCTGCACTCCAGTTTCCAAAGTCTGCTCTCTGTAACATTCTTTCTTAACCCCAGTCTCATACCATGATCCTCTGCAAAATTACTTCTGCTCCCCAGTCTCAGAGATTTGCTCTCTTTAACAGTCCTACTGTACCACAGTCTCCAACCTCTGCTCTTTGTAACGGTCCTACTACACCCCAGTCTCCAAACTCTGATTTCTTTATCAGTCTGTCTGAACCCCAGTCTAAATACTCTGTTCTCTGTATCTATTCTTCTGCACCTCAGTCTCCAACTTGTGCTCTATGTAAGAGTCCTTCTGCACCCCAGTCTCCAACCTTTTTTCTCAGTAACAGTCCTATACCACAGTCTCCAAACTCTGCTCTGTGTAATGGTCCTTCTGCACCCAAATTTCCAAACTCTCCGTAAAAGTCCTTCTTAAACTCAGACTCCAACCTCTGCTCTCTGTAACAATCCTTCTTCACCTCAGTCTCCAAACACTGCTCTCTGTAACACTCCACCTCACCTCAGTCTCCAACCTTTGCTCTTTGTAATATCCTTCTGCAACCCAGTCTCCAAATACTGCTCTCTTTCACAGTTCTTCTACACCCCAATCTCCAACTTCTGCTCTATCTAAGTGTCCTTCTGCACCACAGTCTCCAACCTCTGCTCTCTGCAACAGTCATTCTGCACCCCAGTCTCCAACCTTTGTTCTCTGTAACAGACCTTCGTCACCCCAGTCTCCAAACTTTGTTCTCTGCAACAGTCTTTCTGCACCTTAGTCTCAAATCTCTGCTCTCTGTAACAGTCCTTCTGCACCCCAGTCTCCAAACTCTGATCTCTGTAACAATCCTTCAGCACCTCAGTCTGCAACTTCCGCTCTATGTAACAGGACTTCTGCGCCTTAGGTTCCAAACTTTGCTCTCTGATACAGTCCTTCTACACTCCAGTCTCCAAACTCTTCTCTCTGCAACAGTCCTTCTGCACCCCAGTATCCAAACTCTGCTCTCTGCAACAGTCGTTCTGCACCACAGTCTCCAAACTCTGCTATCTGTAAGATCCTTCTCTACTCCAGTTTCCAAACTCTGCTCTCTGTAACATTCCTTCTCCACTCCAGTCTTTAACCTCTGCTTTCAGCAAGTGTCCTGCGGCACCCCAGTCTCCAACGTTTGTCCTCTGCAACAGTACTTCTACTCTCGAGTTTCCATCCTTTGCTCTCTGTAACAGTCCTTCTGTACCTCAGTCTCCAACCTCTGCTCTCCGTAACGTGCCTTCTGCACCCAGTCTCCAAACTCTGCTTTCTATATCCGTCCTTCTGAACCTCAGTCTCTAACCTGGGCTCTCTGTAACATTCCTTCTTCAACCCAGGCTCCAAACTCGGCTCTCTGTAACAGTTTTTGTATACAGCAATCTTCAAACTCTGGTCTCTGTAACAATCCCTCTGCACCCCAATTTCCAACCTCTTCTTTCTGTAACAGTCCAATTGCACCTCCGTCTCCAAATTCTGCTCTCTGTAAGATCCTTCTGCAACCCTGTATTAAACCTCTGCTCTCTGTAACTGTCCTTCTGCACCCGAGTCTCCAAACTCTGCTCTCTGTAACACGACTTCTGCACCTCAGTCTTCAACCTATAGTCTCTGCAACAGTCCTTCTGCACCCCAGTCTCCAAACTCTGCTCTATACAACAGTCCTTCTGCACCTCAGTCTCCAACCTCTGCTCTCTACAACGGTCATTATGCACCCCAGTCTCCAACATCTGTTTTCTGCAACAGTCCTTCTTCACCTCAGTCTCCAACCTCCGCTCTCTGAAACAGTTCTTCTGCTCCCCAGTCTCCAACATATGCTCTCTGTAACAGTCCTTCTCCACCCCAGTCTCCAAACTCTGCTCTCTGTAGCAGTCTTTCTGTACTGCTGTCTCCAACATTTGCTCTCTGTAACTGTCATTGTGCACACCAGTCTCCAAACTGTGCTTTTTGTATCAGTCCTTCTGCACCCCAGTCTCCAACCTCTGCTCTCTGTTACAGTCCTTCTACACCTCAGTCTAAAACCTCTGCTCTCTGCAACAGTCGTTCTGCACCTCAGTCTCCAACCTCTGCTTTCTGTAACAGGCCTTCTTAACCCTATCCCCAACCTCATCTCTCTTTAACGATTTTTCTCCACCCCGTCTCCAAACTCTGCTCTCTGTAACAGTCCTTCTGCACCCCAGTCTCCAAACTCTGCTCTCTGTAAGGGTCCTTCTCCACCCCAGTCTCTAACCTCTGCTTTTTATATCAGTCATTCTGCACCACAGTCTCCATCCTCTGCTCTCTGCAAAATTTTTTCTGCACTCCAGTCTCCAACCTGTGCTCTCTTTAACAGTCCTTCTCCACCCCAGTCTCCAAACTCTGCTCTCTGTAACGATCCTTCTGCAACACAGTCTCCACCTCTGCTCTCTGCAATGATCCTTCTGTACCTCACTCTCCAAACTCTGTGCTCTCTAACAGTCCTGCTGCACCTCAATCTCCAAACTCTGTGCTCGGTAAGATCCTTGTAAAACCCAGTCTCCAAACTCTGATTTCTGTATCAGTTCTTCTGCACCCCAGTCTCCATCCTCTGCTCTTTTCAACGGTCCTTCTGCACCCCAGTCTCCATCCTCTGTTCTCTGTGACAGTCCATCTGAACCCAAGTCTCCAACTTCTGTTATCTTCAACAGTCTTTCTTCACCCCATTCTCCAACCTCTGCTCTCTGTAACGAACCTTCTGCAACACATTCTCCACCTCTGCTCTCTGCAATGATCCTTCTGTACCTCACTCTCCAAACTCTGTGATCTCTAACAGTCCTGCTGCACCTCAAACTCCAAACTCTGTGCTCGGTAAGATCCTTGTAAAACCCAGTCTCCAAACTCTGATTTCTGTATCAGTTCTTCTGCACCCCAGTCTCCATCCTCTGCTCTTTTCAATGGTCCTTCTGCACCCCAGTCTCCAACCTCTGTTCTCTGTGACAGTCCATCTGAACCCAAGTCTCCAACTTCTGTTATCTGCAACAGTCTTTCTGCACCCCATTCTCCAACCTCTGCTCTCTGCAACAGTCCTTCTGTACCACAGTGTCCACCATATGCTCTCTGCTACAGTCCTTCTGTACATTAGTCTCCAATCTCTACTCTCTGTAACAGTCCTTATGTACTGCAGTCTCCAACCTCTGCTCTCTGTAATGGTCCTTATGCACCCCAGTTTCCAAAATCTCCTTTCTGTATCAGTCCTTTCTCACCCCAGTCTCATAACTCTACTCTCTGAAACAGTCCTTCTGCACATCAGTCTCCAAACTCTGCTCTCTGCAATAGTCCTTCTTCATCCCAGTTTCCAACTTCTTCTCTCTGCAACAGTCCTTTTACACCCCAGTCTCCAACATCTGCTCTCTGCAACAGTCCTTCTACACCTCTGTCTTAACTCTACTGTCTGTAACTGTCCTTCTGCAACTCAGTCTCCAACCTCTGCTCTCTGTAAGAGTCCTTCTGCACTCCAGCCTCCAACATCTCCTCACTGCAACCGTCCTTCTGCAACCCAGTCTTTAACGTCTGTACTCTCAACAGTCCTTCTGCACCTCAGTCTGAAAACTGGGCTCTCTGCAAGTATCCTTCTGCACCCCAGTCTCCAACCTCTGCTCTCTGTAACAGTCCTACTGCACCTCAGTCTCCAAACTCTGCTCTATATAAGATCCTTCTGCAACCCAGTATCCAAACTCTGCTCTTTGTAATAGTCCACCTGCTCCCCAGTCTCCAAACTCTGCTCTCTGTAACAGGCCTCCTGCACCCCAGTCTACAAACTCAGTTTTATGTAACAGGCCTTCAGCACCCCAGTATCCATCCTATTCTGTCTGCAATGATGCTTCTACACCCCAGTCTCCAACATCTGAACTCTGCAACAGTTCTTCTGCACCCCAGTCTCCAAACTCTGCTCTCTTGAAGATCCTTCTGCACCCAGTTTCCAACCTCTGCTCTCTGATACAGTCCTTCTGTACCCCAGTCTCCAAAATCTCTCTGTAACAATGCTTCTGCTTATCAGTCTCCAACCTCTGCTCTCTGCAACGGTCTTCTACACCTCAGTCTCAAACCTCTGTTGTCTGCAATAATCCTTCTGCACCCCAGTGTGCAACCTCTGCTCTCTGTAAAAGTCCTTCTGTACAACAGTCTCCAACTTCTGCTCTCTGTAACAGTCCTTCTGCACCGCAGTCTTCAACTCTGCTCTCTGTAACAGTCCTTCTGAACCTCATCTCCAACTTCTTCTATCTGCAACAGTCCTTCTGCACCTAAGCTTCAACCTCTTCTCTCTACAAAAGTCTTTTTGCACCCAAGTCTCCAATCTCTGCTTTCTATAACAGTCCTTCTTCACCCCTGTCTCCAATCTCTGCTCTCTGTAAGATCAATCTGCAACCCAGTCTCCAACCTCTGCTATCTGTAACAGTTCTTAAGCACCTCAGTATCCAACCTCTTCTCTCTGTAACAATCCTTCTTCACGTCAGTCTCCAAACGCTGCTCTCAGCAACGGTCCTTAAGCACCTAAGTCTCCAAACTCCATTCTCTGCAACAGTTTTTGCGCACCCCAGTCTCAAACCTCTGCATTCTGCAACAGTCCTTCTGCACCCCAGTCTCCAACCTATGCTCTCTGTAACAATCCTTCTGCACCTCAGTCTCCAACCTGTGCTCCCTGCAACGGTCCTTCTGCACCCCTGTCTCCAAATTCTGTTGTCTCCAACAGTCCTTCTTCACCTCAGTCTTCTGCACCCCAATCTCCAAACCCTACTCTCTGCAAAAGTCTTTCTGCACACCAGTCTCCAACCTACTCTCTACAACAGTCCTTCTGGACCCCAGTCTCCAACATCAGATCTCTGCAACAGTCCTTCTCCACCCCAGTCTCCAATCTCTTCTCTCTGTAACAGTTCCTGTGTACTGCAATTTCCAAACTCTTCTCTCTGTAACTGTATTCTGAACCCCAGTCTTAAAACACTGCTTTTTCTATCAGTCCTTCTTCACCCAAGTCTCCAAACTCAGCTCTCTGTAACAGGCCATCTGCACCTCAGTCTTCAAATTCTGCTCTCTGCAAATGTCCTTTGGCACCCCGATCCCCAACCTCTGCTCGCTGCAACAGTCCTTTTACACCCAAGTCTCAAAACTCTGCACTCCGCAACAGTCCTTCTGCACTTCAGTCTCCAACATCTGCTCACTGCAATGGTCTTTTTGCACCTCCGTATTCAACATCTATCTTTGTAACAGTCCTTCTGCACCTCAGTCTCCATCCTCTGCTCTCTGTATCAGGCCTTCTGCACCCAAGTTTCTGAACTCTGCTCTCTTTAACAGTCCTTCTGCACCCCAATCTCCAACCTCTGCTCTCTGCCGCATTCCTTCTGCACCTCAGTCTCCAAACTCTGCTCTCTGTAAGATCCTTCTGCACCCCAGTCTTCAAACTCTGCTCTCAGTATCAGTACTGCACCTTAGTCTCCAAACATGCTCTCTGTAACAGTTTTTCTGCACCTCAGTCTTCAACAACTGCTCTCTGAAACAGTCTTTCTGCATCCCAGTCTCCAACCTCTGCTTTCTAGAACAGTCCTTCTATACCCCAGTCTCCATAATCTACTCTCTGCAACGATCCTTCTTCACCCCAGTCTCCAACGTCTGCTCTCTGCAACAATCCTTCTGCACCCCAGTCTCCAAATTTTCGTCTCTGTAAGATCCTTGTGCACCCCAGTTTCAAACTCTGCTATATGTAACATTCTTTCTGCAACCCAGTCTCCGAATTTGCTCTCTGCAATGGTCCCTCTGCACCCCACTCTCCAACCTTGTTCTCTACAACAGTTCTTCTGTACCACAGTCTTCAACCTCTGTTCTCTGTAAGCGTCCTTCTGCACCCCAGTCTCCAACCTCTGCTTTCTGTATCAGTCCTTCTGCACCACAGTCTACAAACTCTGCTCTCTGTAACAGTCCTTCTGCACCTCACTTTGCTACATCTGCTCTCTGCAACAGTCCTTCTGCACCCCAGTCTTCAACCTCTGCTCTCTGCAACAGTCCTTCCTCACCCCAGTCTTTAAAATCTGCTCTCTGCAACTGTACTTTTCCACCGAAGTCACCAACCTATGCTATCTGTAACAGTCCTTCTTCACCTCAGACTCCAACCTCTGCTCTCTGCAACAGTCCTTCTGCACCTCAGTGTCAAAACTCTGTTCTCTGTAAGGGTCCTTCTGCACCCCATCTCCAACCTCTGCTTTCTGTATCAGTCTTTCTGCAACCCAGTCTACAAACTCTGCTTTCTGTATCCGTCTTTCTGCACGCCAGGCTTCAACCTCTGCTCTCTGTAACAGTCCTTCTGCATGCCAGTCTCCAACCTCTTCTCTCTGCAACAGTCCTTCTGCACCCCAGTCTCCAAACACTGCACTCTGCAACAGTCTTTCTGCACCCCAGTGTTCTCTACAACAGTTCTTCTGTACCGCAGTCTTTAACCTCTGTTCTCTATAAGATTCCTTCTGAACCCCAGTCTCCAACCTCTGCTTTCTGTATCAGTCTTTCTTCACCACAGTCTCCAAACTCTTCTCTCAGTAACAGTCCTTCTGCACCTCACTCTGCGACCTCTGCTCTCTGCAGAAGTCTTTCTGTAACCCAGTCTTCAACCTCTTTTCTCGGCAACAGTCTTTCCTCACCCCAGTCTCCAAAATATGCTCTCTGTAACAGTCCTTTTCTACCGCAGTCTCCAACCTCTGCTCTCTGTAACAGGACTTCTGTACAGCAGTCTCCAACCTCTGCTCTCTGTAATGGTCATTCTGTACCCCAGTCTCCAAACTCTCCTTTCTGTATCAGTCTTTCTGCACCCAGGTCTCGAACCTCTGCTCTCTGTAACAGTCCTTCTGCACCTCAGACACCAACCTCTTCTCTCTGCAACAGTACTTCTGCCCCCCAATCTCCAACCTCTGTTCTCTACAACACTTATTCTGCACCCCAGTCTCCAACCTCTGCTCTCTGTAACAGTCCTTCTGTACCGCAGTGTCCAACCTCTGTTCTCTGTAAGGGTCCTTCTGAAGCCCAGTCTCCAACCTCTGCTTTCTGTATCAGTCCTTCTGCCCCACATTCTCCAAACTCTGCTCTCTGTAACAGTCCTTCTATACCTCAGTCTGCAACCTCTGCTCTCTGCAATAGTCCTTCTTTACCCCAGTCGGCAATCTCTGCTCTCTGCAACAGTCCTTCTGCACCCCAGTCTCCAACATCTGCTCTCTGCAACAGTCCTTCTCCACCTCAGTCTCCAACCTGTGCTCTCTGCAACAGTGCTTCTGCACCCAGGTCACCAACGTCTGCTTTCTGTATCAGTCCTTCTGCACCCAAGTCTCCAACGTCTGCTCTCTGTAACAGTTCTTCTGCAAATCAGTCTCTAAACTCTACTCTCTGAAGCAGTTCTTCTCCACGCCAGTTTCCAACCTCTGCTCTCGGCAACAGTCCTTCTTGACGCCATTCTCCAACTGCTACTCTCTGCAACAGTTTTTGTACGCCCCAGTCTTTAACATCTGCTCTCTGTAACAATCCTTCTTCACCTCAGTCTGAAATCTTTGCTCTCTTCAACGATACTTCTGCACCTCAGTCTCCAAATTCTGCTCTCTGCAACAGTCCTTCTGCACCCCAGTCTCAAACCTCTGTTCTAAGCAAAAGTCTTTGTACACCTAAGGCTCCAAACTCTGCTCTCTGTAACAGTACTTCTGTACTGCAGTCTCCAACCTCTGCTGTCTGTAATGGTCCTTCTGCACTCGAGACTCCAAACTCTACTTTCGATCTCAGTTATTCTGCACCCAAGTCTCCAACCTCTGCTCTCTGTAACAGTCCTTCTGCACCTCAGTCTCCAAAATCTGCTCTCTGCAACAGTTCTTCTGCACCCCAGTCTCCAACCTCTGCTCCAGGTAACAGTTCTACTACACCCCAATCTCCAAACACTGCTCTCTTCAATGATCCTTCTGCACCCCAGTCTTCAACCTCTGCTCTCTGCTACAGTCCTTCTTCACCCCAGTCTCCAAACAGTGCTCTCTGCAACTGTCCTGCTGCACCCCAGTCTCCAAACTCTGCTCTCCGTAGCGATCATTCTGCACCTCAGTCTTCAACCTCTGCTCTCTGCATTGATCCTTCTTCACCACAGTCTCCAAACTCTGCTCTTTGCAACACTCCTTCTGCACCCCAGTCTCCAAGCTATGCTCTCTGTAACTGTCCTTCTGCACATCAGTGTCTCTTTAAAAATTCATCTTCACGTACGTCTCAAAACTTTTTTCCCTGTAAGAGACCTTCTACAGCCCAGTCTCCAACCTCTGCTCTCTGTAATAGTTCTTCTGAGCCCCAATCTCCAAACTCTGCACTCTGTAAAACTCCTTCTGCACCTCAGTCTCCATACTCTGCTCTCTGTAAGAATCCTTTTGCACCTCAGTCTCCAACCTCTCCTCTCTAAAAGTCCTACTCCACCTCAGTCTCGGAGTTCTGCAATCTGAAAAGGAACTTCTGCATTTCAGTCTCCAACCTCTGCTCTCTGTAACAGTCCTTCTGAACCCCAGTCTCCAACATCCATTCTCTGCAACGATCCTTCTTCTCCCCAGGTTCCAACTTCTGCTCTCTGCAATGGTTTTTCTGCACCCCAGTTTCCAACCTCTGCTCTTTGTAACAGTCCTTCTGCACCTCAGTCTCCAAACTCTGCTCTCTGCAACAGTTCTTCTGCACCCCAGTCTCCAACCTCTGCTCCAGGTAACAGTTCTACTACACCCCAATCTCGAAACTCTGCTCTCTTCAACGATCCTTCTGCACCCCAGTCTTCAACCTCTGCTCTCTGCTACAGTCCTTCTTCACCCCAGTCTTTAAACAGTGCTCTCTGCAACTGTCCTGCTGCACCCCAGTCTCCAAACTCTGCTCTCTGTAGCGATCCTCTGCTCTTTGTAACACTCCTTCTTCTCCCCAGTCTCCACACTCTGATGTCTGTAATGATCCTTCTGGACCTCAGTCTCCAACCTCTGCTCTCTACAACAGTCCTTCTGCTCCTAAGTCTCCAACCTCTATGGTCTAAAAAAGTCTTCTGCACCTCTGTCTCCAAACTCTGTTCTCTGTAAGATCCTTCTGAAACCCATTCATCAAACTCTGCTCTGTGTAACAGTCCTTCTAAACCCCAGTCTCCAAACTCTGCTCTCTGTAACAGGCTTTCTGCACCCCATGATCACATATCTGCTCTCTACTAAAGTCTTTCTGCACCTAAGTCTGAAAACTCTGCACTCTGAAATAATCCTTCTGGACCCCAGTTTCCAACCGTTGCTCTCTGAAACAGTCCTTCTGAAACTCAGTCTCCAAAATGCTCTCTGTAAAATCCTTCTGCAAACCTGTCTCAAAACTGTGCTATCTGTAACGGTGCTTTTGCACCCGTCTCCAACGTCTGCTTTCTGTATCAGTTCTTCTGAACCCCAGTCTCCAAACACTGCTCTCTGTAACAGTTCTTCACAATTCAGTCTCCAACTTCTGCTCTCTGCAACGGTCCTTCTTCACCCCAGTCTCCGACTTCTGCTCTCTGCAACATTTCTTTTGCACCCAAGTCTCCATCTGTTCTCTCTGCAACTGTCCTTCAGCACCCCAGTCTCCAAACTCTTTTTTCGGCATTACTGCTTCTGCTCCCCAGTCTCCAAACTCAGCTCTCTCTAACAGTCCTTGTGTACCGCAGTCTCCAAACTCTCCTTTGTGGAATGGTCCTTCCAGTCTCCACACTCTGCTTTCTGTATCAGTTCCTCTGCACCCCAGTCTCCAACCTCTGCTCTCTGTAACAGTCCTTCTGCAACTCAGTTATCAACCTCTGCTCTCTGCAAAAGTTTTTCTGCACCCCAGTCTCAAACCTCTGGTCTCTGCAAAAGTCCTTCTACACCCCAGTCTCAAACCACTACTATCTGCAACGAACTTTCTGCACCCCAGTCTCCAAAGTCTGCTCTATGCAAAAGTTATTCTCCACCCCAGTCTCCATCCTCTGCTCTCTGTAAGAATCCTTCTGCACCCCAGTCTCCAACCTCTCCTCTCTTTAAAAAACCTTCTGTACCGCAGTCTCCAAAATCTGCTCTCTTCAACAGTCCTTCTGCACCCCAGTCTCCAACCTCTGCTCTCTGCAACATTTCTTCGAAACCCCAGTCTCCAACCTGTGCTCTCTGTCTTCAAACTCTGCAATCTGTAGCGATCCTTCTGAACCTCAGTCTCCATCCTCGGCTCTCTGCAACGGTTTTTCGGCATCTCAGTCTCAAACCTCTGTTCTCTGCAATGATCCTTCTACACACCAGTCTCAAAGCTCTGCTCTCTGTAACAGTCCCTCTGAACATCAGTATCAAAACTCTGCTCTCTGTAACACTTCTTTTGCACACCAGTCTTCATCCTCTTCTCTCTGTAACACTCTTTCAGCACGCCAGTCTCCATCCTCTGCTCTCTGTAAGAATCCTTCTGAATCCCAGTCTCCAACCGCTCCTTTCAGTAACAGTCCTTCTGCATCTCATTCTCCAATATCTGCTCTCTGAAATGATCCTTCTGCATCTCAGTCTCCAACCGCTGCTCTCTCTAACAGGCCTTCTGAACCCCATTCTCCAACATATGCTCTCTGGATTAGTCCTTTTGCACACCACTATCCTACCTCTGCTCTCTGTAACAATCCTTATGCACCTGAGTCTCCAAACTCTGCTCTCTGAAACGGTTTGTCTGCACCCCAGTCTCCAAACTCTGTTCTCTACATCAGTCCTTCTGCACCCCAGTATTTAAACTCTTCACTCTGTAACAGTCCTTCTGTAACACAGTCTCAAAACTCTGCTCTCTGTAACGGTCCTTCTGATCCCCAGTCTCCAACGTCAGCTTTCTGTATCAGTTCTTCTGCACCCCAGTCTCAAACCTCTGCTCTCAGAAACAGTCCTTTTGCACCCCAGTCTCTAACTTCTGCTCTCTGCAACATTTCTTCTGCACCCCAGTCTTCATCTGTGCTCTCAGTAACTGTCCTTCTGCACCCCAGTCTCCAACCTCTGCTCTCTTAAACGATCATTCTGCACTACAGTCTGAAACTTCTGCTCTCTGCAATGATCATTCTGCCCCTCAGTCTCCAACCTGTGCTCTCTGCATGATTCTTCTGCACCTGAGTCTTCAACCTCTGCTCTCTGTAAGAGTCTTTCTGCACTTCAGTCTCCAACCTCTGGTCTCTGTAACAATCCTTCTGCACCCCAGTCTCCAACTTCTGCTCTCTGTAACAGTACTTCTGCACCCCAGTCTCCAACATCTGCTCTCTGAAACGGTCCTTTTGCACCCCAGTCTCCAAATTCTATTCTCTAATAGTCCTTCTGCACCTCAGACTCCAAACTCTGCTCTCTATATCAGTCCTTCTAAGCCTCAGTTTGAAACCACTGGTCTCTGCAATGATCCTTCTGCACCACAGTCTCCAAACTGTGCTATCTGTAACAATCCTTCTGCACAGAAGTCTCCAACCTCTTCTCTCTTACAGGTCTTCAGCACCCCAGTCTCCAAACCCTGCTCTCTGTAACAGTCCTTTTGCACCCCAGTCTCCAATCTCTGCTTACTGTATCAGTACATCTGCACCACAATTTCCAACCTCTGCTCTCTGTAATAGTCTTTCTGCATCTCAGTCTAGAAACTCTGCTCTCTGTAACAGTCCTTATGCACCCCTGTCTCCAACATCTGCTCTCTGCAACAGTCCTTCTGCACCAAATCTCCAACCTCTGCCTCTGTAACCCAGTCCCGAATCTCTGCTCTCTGCAACAGTCCTTCTAAACCCCAATCTCCAACCTGAGCTCTTTGCAACAGTCCTTCTACACCCCAGTGTCCAGTCCTGATCTCTGCAACAGTCCCTCTGCAACCCAGTCGCCAACCTCTGCTCTCTGTAACAATTCTTCTGCACCTCAGTCTTAAACCTCTGCTCTCTGCAACGATCCTTCTGCACCTCAGTCTCCAAAAACTACTCTCTGTAAATGTACTTCTGAACCCCTTCTCGAAACTCTACTCTCCGTTATAGGCCTTATGCAAACCAGTCTCAAACCTGTGTTCTCTGTAACAATCCTTCTGCACCCCAGTTTCAAAATTTAGCTCTCTACAATCATCCTTCTGCACCCCTGTCTCCAAACTCTGCTATGTGCAACACTTCCTCTGCACCCCAGTCTCCAACCTCTGCTCTCTGTAACAGTCCTGCTGCACATCAGTTTACAACTCTGCTCTCTGTAAGATCCTTGTCCAACGTTGTCTAAAAACTCTGCTCTCTGTAGGAGTTCTACTGCACCCCAGTCTCCAACCTCTGCTCTCTGCAACGATCCTTCCGCACCTCAGTCTCGAAACTCTACTCTTTGCAACAGGCCTTCTGCACCCCAGTCTCAAAACTATGTTGTCTGCAACGATCTTTCTGTACACCAGTTTCTAACGTCTGCTCTCTGCAACAGTCTTTCTGCACCCCAGTCTCCAACCTCTGCTCTCTGCAATGATTCCTGTACACCCCAGTATCCAATATCTGCTCTATGCAACAGTCCTTCTTCACCCCTGTCTCCAACCTCTGCTCTCTGCAACAGTCCTTCTGCACCTCAGTCTGAAAATGCTGTTCTCTGCAATGATCCTTCTGCACCCCAGTCTCCAAACTCTGCTCTCTGTAACACTCCTGTTGCACCTCAGTCTCGAAACTCTGCTCTCTGTAAGATCCTTCTGCAACTATGTCTCCAAACTCTGCTCTATGTGACAGTCCATCTGCACCCCAGGCTCCAACCTCTGCTCTTTGCAAGAGTCCTTCTAAAACCCAGTCTCCAAACTCTGCTTTCTGCAAAAGTCCTTCTGCACCCAAGTCTCCAACTTCTGTTCCCATTAACAATCTTTCTTCACCTCAGTTACCAAACTCTGATCTCTGCAATGGTCCTTCTGCACCACAGTCTCCAACCTCTGCTCTCTGTAACAATCCCTCTGCACCCCAGTCTAAAAACTCTGCTCTCTACAACAATCCTTTTGCACCCCAGTTTCCAAACTCTGCTCTCTGCAAAAGTCCTTCTGCATCCCAGTCTCAAACATCTGCTCCCTGCAACAGTCTTTCTGCACCTCTGACTGACAACTCTTCTCTCTGCAACGATCATTTTGCACCCCAGTCTTCAAACTCTTCTTTATGTAAAAGTCTTTCGGCACCTCAATCTCCAACCTCTTTTTTCTGTAAAATCCTTCTGCACCCCAGTTTCCAAACTCTGCTCTCTGTAATATTCCTTCTGCTCCCCAGTCTCCAACCTCTGCTCTCTGAAATAGTCCTTCTGCCCCACAGTCTCCAACCTCTGCTCTCTGTAAGAGTCCTTCTGTCCCGCAGTCTCCAACATCTTCTCTCTGTAATGGTTCTTCTGCACCCCAGTCTCCAATCTCTGATCTCTGTAACAATCCTTCTTCACCCCAGTCTCTAACCTCTGCTGTCTTCAATGATCCTTTTGCACCCCAGTCTCCAACCTCTGCTCTCTGAGAAATTCCTTCTGTACCCCAGTCTCCAACATCTGCTCTGAGCAATAGTCCTTCTGAAGCTAAGTCTGAAAACTCTGCTCTCTGCAAGGATCCTTGTGCACCCCAGTCTCCGAAATCTGCTTTTTGTAACAGTCCTACTGCACCTCAGTCTCCAAAATCTACTCTCTGTAACAGTGCTTTTGAACACCAGCCTCCAAACTCTGATCTCTGTAAGATTCTTCTGCACCCATGTTTCCAAATCTGCTCTCTGTAACATTTTTATCCTCCCCAGACTCCAACCTCTGCTCTCTGTAACAGTCCTTCTGCTCTCCAGTCTCGAACCTCTGCTCTCTGTAACAGTCCATCTGCTCCCCAGTCTCCAACTCTGCTCTCTGTAACAGACCTTCTGTACATTAGTCTCCAACCTCTGCGCTCTGTAATGGTCATTCTGCACCCCAGTCTTCAACCTCTGCTCCCTGCAACATTCCTTCTGCACCTCAGTCTCCATCATCTGCTCTCTGCGACAGTTCTCCTGCACCCCAGTCTCCAACCTCTGATCTCTGCAACAGTTTGTCAGCACCCCAGTATCCAAGGTCTGCACTCTGAAACAGTCCTTCTCCACACCAGTCTCCAACCTCTGCTCTCTGTAACAGTCCTCCTTTAGTGCAGTCTCCAAAATCTGCACTCTGTACGGGTTTTTCTGCTCCCCAGTCTTCAACCTCTGCTTTCTGTATCAGTCCTTCTGCACCAAAGTCTCAAACCTCTTTATCTGCAACAATCCTTCTACACCGCAGTCTCCAAAATCTGCTATCTGCAACAGTCCTTCTGCACCCCAGGCTCCAACCTCTGCTTTCTGTAACAATTCTGATGCACCTCAGTCTCAAAACTCTGCTCTCAACAACGGTGCTGTAACAGTCCTGCTGTACCACAGTCTCTAAGCTCTGCTCTCTGTAACATCCTTCTGCAACCCTGTCTCCAAACTCTGCTGTCTGTAACAGTCTTTCTGCACCCCAGTCTCCAACCTCTGCTCTCAGTAACAGGCCTTTGCACCCCATTCTCCAACCTCTGCTCTCTGCAACAGTTCTTCTGCACCAAAGTCTCAAAACTCTGCTTTCCGTATCAGTCCATCTGCACCCCAATCTCCAACCTCTTCTCTCTGTAACAGTACTTCTGCAACTCAGTTTACAAACTCTGCTCTCTGCAACAGTCCTTCTGCAACCCAGTCTCCAAAATCTACTCTCCACAAAAGTCCTTCTGCACCAAAGTCTCCAACCTCTGCCTCTGTAACAGTCCTACTGCAACACAGTCTTCAACCTGTACTCTCTGCAAGTCCTTCGTCACCCAAATCGCAAACCTGTGCTCTCCGCAACAGTCCTGCTACACCCCATGTCCAGCCTCTGCTCTCTGCAGCAGTCCCTCTGAGACCAAGTCTTCAACAACTTCTCTCTGTAACAATCCTTGTGCACCTCAGTCTCCAGCCTCTGCTCTCTGCAATGGTCCTTCTGCACCTCGGGCTCTACTGTAAAAGTACTTCTGCACCCCTTATCAAAACTCTGCTCTCTGCAACAGGCCTTCTGCACCCCAGTTTCTGACCTCTGTTCTCTATAACGATCCTTCTGCACCCCAGTCTTCAATCTCTGCTCTCTGTACCAATTCTTCAGCACCCCAGTCTCCAAACTATGCTCTCTGTAACAGTCTTTCTGCACCTCAGTCTCCAACCTTGCTCTCTGCAAAAGTCCTTCTGCACTCCAGTCTCCAACCTCTGCTCTCTGCAATAGTCCTTCTGCACCCCAGTCTCCAACATGTGCTCTCTGCAAAAGTCCTTCTGCACCTCAGTCTGAAATCTCTGTTCTCTGCAACGATCCTTCTGCACCCTAGTCACCAACCTCTGCTCTCTGTAACAGTCCTGCTGCACCTTGGTCTACAACCTCTGCTCTCTGTAAGATCCTTGTGCAACCTTGTCTAAAAACTTTGCTCTCTGTAACAGTTCTTCTGCACCCTAGTCTCTGAAATCTGCTCTCTGTAACAGGCCTTTTGCACGCCAATCTCCAACCTCTACTCTCTGTAACAGTCTTTTTGCACCACAGTCTCCAACCTCTGCTCTCTGCAACAGGCCTTTTGCACCTCAGTCTCCAATCTCTGCTCTAAGCAACGATTCATCTGCACATCAGTATCCAAACTCTACTCTCTGTAACAGTCCTTCTGCTCCCCAGTCTCTAACCTCTGCTGTCTGCAATGATCCTTCTTCACCACAGTCTGCAACGTCTGCTCTCTGCAACAAACCGTCTGCACCCCAGTCTCCAAACTCTGGTCTCTGCAACGATCCTTCAGCACCCCAGTCTCCAAATTCTGCTCTATGCAACAGTCTTTCTGCACCCCTGTCTCCAATCTCTGCTCTATCTAAATCCTTCTGCACCATAGTTTCAAAACTCTGCTCCCAGTAACATTCCACTCTACCCCAGTCTCCAACCTCTGCTTTCTGCAATGGTACTGCTGCACATGAGTCTCAAACCTCTGTTCTCAGTAACAGTCCTTCTTCTCCCCATCTCCAAACTTTTCTCTATAACAGTCCTTTTGCACCTCAGTCTCCAAACTCTGCTCTCTGCAACAGTACTTCTGCACCCCTGTGTCCAAACTCTGCTCTCTGTAAGATCCTTCTGCACCCTAGTCTCCAAACTCTGGTCTCTGTAAAAATCTTTCTGCACCTCAATCTCCAACATGTGCTCTCTGCAACAGTCCTTTTACACCCGATTCTATAAACTCTGTTCTCTGCAACAGTCCTTCTGAACCACAGTTTACAACATCTGCTCTTTGAAACAGTCCTTCTGTGCCCTAGTCTCCAACGTATGCTCACTGTAACAGTCCTTGTGTACTGCAGTCTCCAAACTCTGTTCTCTCTAAAGGTCGTTCTGCAAAACAGTCTCCAACCTCTTCTCTCTGTATCAGTACTTCTGCACCCCAGTCTCCAAACTCTGCTCTCTGTAACTTTCCCTCTGAACCTCAGTCTCCAAACTCTGTTCTCTGCAACAGTTCTTCTGCACCCCAGTCTCCAATATCTGCACTCTGAAATTGTCCTTCTCAACCCTAGTCTCCAACCTCTGCTCTGTGTAACAGGCCTCCTGTACCGCAGTCTTTTAAGTCTGCTCTCTGTAATTTTCCTTCTTCACCACAGTCGCCAAACTCTTCTTTCTCTATCAGTCCTTCTGCACCCCAGTCTCCAACGAGTGATCTCTGTAACAGTCCATCTGCATCTCAGTCTTCAAACTCTGCTCTCTGCAACATTTCTTCTGCACCCAAGTCTCTAAACTATGTTCCCTCAAACAGTCTTTCTACACCACAGTCTCCAACCTCTGCTATCTGCAACAGTCCTTCTGCACCCCAGTCTCCAAAATCTGCTCTCTGTAACAATCCTTCTGCACCTCAACTCCAACCTCTACTCTCTGTAACAGTCGTTCTGCACCTCAGTCTCAAACCTCTGCTCTGTGTAAGATCTCTAGGAAACCAGTCTCCAAACTCTTCCTTCTGTAACAGTCCTTCTGCACCCTTTCTCCAAACCTTTCTCTCTGTAACAAGCATTCTGCACCCTAGTCTCCAACCTCTGTTTTCTGTACATGTCCTTCTGCACCCCAGTCTCAAACCTCTGCTCTCTACAACGATCCTTTTTCACCCCAGTCTCCAACGTCCTTCTGCACCCAAGTCTCCAAAAACTGCTCTCTGCAACAGTCCTTCTGCACCTCAGTCTGAAAATTCTGTGCTCTAAAATTATCCTTCTACACTCCAGTCTTTAAACACTGCTCTATGTAACAGTCTTTCTGCTTCTGAGTCTCCAACCTCTGCTCTCTGTAACAGGACCTCCGCAAGTCAGTCTCCAATGTCTGCTCTCTGCAACAGTACTTCTGCACCCCAGTCTCCAACCTCTGCTCTCTACAACAGTCATTTTGCACCCTACTTACCAACATCTGCTCTCTGCAACAGTCCTTCTTCACCCCAGTCTCCAACATCTGCTCTCTGCAACAGTTCTTCTGCATCTCAGTCTGAAAACTCTGCTCTCTGCAACGACACTTCTGCACCCTAGTCTCCTACCTCTGCTCTCTGTAACAGTCCTTCTACACCTCAGTCTCCCAAATCTGCTATCTGTAAGGTCTTTCTGACACCCAGTCTTTTAACTCTGCACTCTGTAACAGTCCTTTTGCACCCCAGTCTCCAAACTCTGCTCTCTGTAACAGTCCTTCTGCACCCCAGTCTCCAAACTCTGCTCTGTGTAACAGTCTTCTGCACCACAGTTTCTAAAATCTGCTCTCTGCAACAGTCCTTCTGCACCCCAGTCTCTAACCTCTGCTCTTTGCAATGATCCTACTGCACCCCAGTCTCCAACCTCTGATCTCTACAAGAGTCCATTTGCACCTCAGTCTCCAACTTCTGCTCTCTGTAAGATCCTTCTTCACCCCTGTCTCCAAGCTCTGCTCCTTTCAACCATCCTTCTGCACACCAGTCTCCAACCTCTACTCTATGTAACAGGACTTCTGCACCTCAGTCTTCAATAACTGCTCTCTGCAACAGTCTTTCTGCACCACAGTTTTCACCCTCTGGTCTCTGTTATTTCCTTCTGCACTCCAGATTCTAAACTTTGTTCTCTGTAACATTCCTTGTCTTCCACAGTCTTTATCCTCTGCTTTCTGCAAGTGTCCTGCGGCACGTTAGTCTCCAACCTCTGTCCTCTGCAACAGTCTTTCTGCTCCCAGTCTCCAACATCTGCTCTCTGTAACAGTCCTTATGTACTACAGTCTCTAACCACTGCTCTCAGTAACGGGCCTTCTGCACCCCAGTCTCCAAATACTGCTTTCTGTATCAGTCCTTCTGAACATCAGTCTCAAACCTCTGCTCTCTGTATCTATCCTTCTGCACCTCTGTTTCTAACATGTGCATTCTGTATCACTCCTTCTGCACCCCAGTCTCCAAACTCTGCTCTCTGTAACAGTGTTTCTATACAGCAGTCTCCAAACTCTGGTCTCTGTAACGGTCCTTCTGCACCCCAATTTCCAACCTCTACTTTCTGTAACAGTCCTTCCGCACATCAGTCTGATACCTCTGCTCTCTACACGATCCTTCTGCACCCCAGTTTAAAAACATTGCTCTATGTAACAGTCCACCTGCACCTCAAACTCCACCCTCTCCTCTCTATAACAGGCCTTCTGCACGCCAGTCTCTAAAGTCTTCTGTCTGTAGCAGGCCTTCTGCACCCCAGTCTCCAAAATCTGCTCTCTACAACGATCCTTCTGCACCCCAGTCTCCAACCTCTGCTCTCTGCAATGATTCTAGTGCACCCCAGTCTCCAACCTCTAGTCTCTGCAACAGTCCTTCTGCACCACAGTCTCCAAATTCTGCTCTCTGTAAGATCCTTCTGCACCCCTGTATCCAACCTCTGCTCTCTGTAACAGTCCTTCTGCATCCAAGTCTCCAACCTCGGCTCCCTGTACCAGGACTTCCACACATCAGTCTCTAAACTCTGCTCTCTACAACAGTTCTTCTGCAGCACATTCTCCAACCTCTGCTCTCTACAACAGTCCTTCTGCACTCTAGTTACCAACATCTGCTCTCTGCAACAGTCCTTCTCCACCCAAGTCTCCAACATCTGCTCTCTGCAACAGTTCTTCTGCATCTCAGTCTGAAATCTCTCCTCTCTGCAACGACCCTTCTGCACCCCAGTCTCCTAACTCTTCTCTCTGTAACAGTCCTTCTAAACCCCAGTCTCAAAACTCTGCTCTCTGTATCAGTCTGTCTGAACCTCAGTCTCTAAACTCTGTACTCTGTATCTAACCGTGTGCACCTCAGTCTCCAACCTGTGCTCTATGTAAGAATCTTTCTGCACCCCAGTCTCCAACCTCTGCACTCGGTAACAGTCCTATACCGCAGTCTCCAACCTCTGCTCTCTGTAACAGTCCTTCTGCACCCCAATTTCCAAACTCTGCTTCCTGTAACAGTCCTTCTGCACCTGAGTCTCCAAACTCTCCTATGTGTAACATTCCATCTACACCTCAGTTTCCAACGTCTGCTCTTTGTAACCGTCCTTCTTGACTTCAGTCTGAATCCTCTGCTCTCTGCACAATCCTTCTGCACCCCAGTCTCAAACCACTGCTTTCTGTAACAGTTCACCTGCACCTCAGTCTCCAAACTCTGCTCTCTGTAAGATCCTTCAGCAACCCAGTCTCAAAACTCTCCTCTCTGCAACAGTCCTTCTGCACCCCAGTCTCGTACATCTGCTCTCTCCAACAGTCCTTCTGAACCTCAGTCTGTAAATTCTGCTCCCTTTAACCACCCTTCTGCACGCCAGTCTCCTAATTCTGCTCTCTGTAACAGTACGTCTGCACCTCATACTCCCAACTCTGCTCTCTGCACGATCCTTCTGCACCCCACTCTCAAACCACTGCTTTCTGTAACAGTCCACCTGCACCTCAGTCTCCAACCTCTGCTCTCTGTAAGATCCTTCAGCAACCCAGTCTCCAAACTCTGCTCTCTATAAAAGTCCTTCTGCAACCCAGTCTCAAAACTCTCCTCTCTGCAACAGTCCTTCTGCACCCCAGTCTCGTACATCTGCTCTCTGCCACAGTCCTTCTGAACCTCAGTCTGTAAATTCTGCTCCCTTAAACCACCCTTCTGCACGCCAGTCTCCTAATTCTGCTCTCTGTAACAGTACTTCTGCACCTCATACTCCCAAGTCTGCTCTCTGAAAGATCCTTCTACAACACATTCTTTAAACTCTGCACTCTTTAACAGTCCTTCTGCACAACAGTCTCCAAACTCTGCTCTCTGTAATGGTCCTTCTGCACCCCACTCTCCAACCTCTGCTTTCTCTATCAGTCCTTCTGCACTCAAGTCTCCAACCTCTTCTCTCTGTAACCGTCCTTCTGCACCTCAGTCTTCAACGTCTGGTCTCTGCAACAGTCCTTTGGCACCCCAATCTCCAAACTCTGGTCTGTACAAAAGTCCTTCTACATCCAAGTCTTTAACCTCTACACTCTGCAACACTCCTTCTGGACCTCAGTCTCCACCTCTTCTCTTTGCAAAGGTCTTTCTGCACCTCAGTCTTCAACATCTGCTCTCTGTAACAGTCCTTCTGCACCCCAGGCTCCAAAATCTGCTCTCTGCAACAGTTCTGCACCCCAATCTCCAACATCTGCTCTCTTCAACAGTTTTTCTAAACCTCATTCTGGAAACTCAGCTCTGTGCAAAGATCCTTGTGGACCAAAGTCTACAACCTCTGCTCTCTCTGACAGTCATTCAGAACCTCAGTCAGCAACCTGTACTCTCTGTAAGATCCTTATGCCACCAGTCTCCAAACGCTGCTCTATGTTACAGGCCTTCTGCTTCCCAGTCTCCAAGCTCTGCTCTATGTAACAAGTCTTCTGAACCTCAGTCTCCAACCTCTTCTCGCTGCAACGATTTTTCTGCACCCCATTCTCCAACCTCTGCTCTCTGCAACAGTCCTATTGCACCCCAGTCTCCAAACTCTGCTCTCTGTAAAATAATTCTGCACATCTGTCTCCAACCTCTGCTTACTTTAACAGTACTTCTGTATCATAGTCTCCAACCTCTATTCTCTGTAACGGTCCTTCTGCACCCTAGTCTCCAAACACTACTCTCTTCAACAGTCCTTATGCACCTCAGTCTTCGAACACTGCTCTCTGTAACAGTTTTTCTGCACCTCAGTCTTCAACAACTGCTCTCTGCAACAGGCCTTCTGCACCCGAGTCTCCAACGTTTGCTCTCTGCAAAAAACCTTCTGCACCCCAGTCTCCATCTTTCCTCTCTGTAAGATCCTTCTGCTCCCCAGTCTCCAAACTCTACACTCAGTATCAGTCCTTTTGCACCTCACTCTCAAAACACTGCTCTCTGTAACGGTCCTTCTGTACCTCAGTCTCCAACTTCTGCTCTGTATCAGTCCTGCACCCCTGTCTCCCACATCTGCTCTCTAAAACTGTCCTTCTTCACCTCAGTCTTCAACCTCTGCTCTGTGAAAGAGTCCTTTTGCATCTCAGTCTGGTAACTCTGCTGACTGCAACGGTCCTGCTGCACCCCAGTCTCAAACCTCTGTACTCGGCAACAGTCCTTCTGCTCCCCAGTCTCCAAACTCTGCTCTTTATAACAGTCCTTCTGCACCCCAGTCTTCAACCTCTGCTCTCTGCAACAGTCTTACTGCACCTCAGTCTCCAAACTACGCTCGCTGTAAGATACTTCTGCACCCCAGTCTCCCAACTCTGCCCTCTGTATCAGTCCTTCTGGACCCCAGTCTCCAACATCTGCTCTATATCAGTCCTGCACCCCTGTCTCCCACATCTGCTCTCTGTAACTGTCCTTCTTCACCTCAGTCTTCAACCTCTGCTTTGTGTAAGAGTCCTTCTGCATCTCAGTCTGGAAACTCTGCTGACTGCAACGATCCTTCTGTACCCCAGTCTCCAACCTCTGTTCTCTGCAACGATCCTTCTGAAACTCAGTCTCCAACCTCTACTCACTCTAACAGTCCTTCTGCACCTCAGTCTCCAACATCTGCTCTCTGTAAAATTCTTCTGCAACCAAGTCTCCAAACTCTGCCATCAGTAACAGTCCTTCTGGAGCCCTTCTCCAAACTCTGCTCTCCATAACAGGCCTTCTGAACCCCAGTCTGAAACCTCTGCACTCTTTAACAGTCCTGCTGCACCTCGGTCTACAAACTCTGCTCTCTGTAAGATCCTTCTGCAACCTTGTCTAAAAACTCTGCTCTCTTTAACAGTCCTTCTGCACCTCAGTCTCCAACCTCTGTTCTTTGCAACACTCCTTCTGCACCCCAGTTGCCAACCTCTGCTCTCTGTAACAGTCCTTTTGCACACCAGTCTCCAACCTCTGCTTTCTGTATCAGTCCTTTTGCTCCCCAGTCTACATTATCTGCTCTCTGTAACAGTCCTTCTGCACCTCATGTCCAACTCTGCTCTCTGCAATAATCCTTCTGCACCCGAGTCTTTAACTGCTGCTCTCTGAAACAGTCCTTCTGTACCTCAGTCTCCAACTTCTGCTCTGTATCAGTCCTGCACCCCTATCTCCAACATCTGCTCTCTGTAACTGTCCTTCTTCACCTCACTCTTCAACCTCAGCTCTGTGTAACAGTCCTTCTGCATCTCAGTCTGGAAACTCTGCTGACTGCAATGATCCTTCTGCACCCCAGTCTCCAACCTGTGTACTCCACAACAGTTATTCTGCACCCCAGTCTCCAACCTTTGCTCCCTGTCACAGTTCTTCTGTACCACAGTATCCTACCTCTATTCTCTGTAAGGATCCTCTGCACTTCAGTCTGCAACCTCTACTCTCTGCAACAGTCCTTCTGCAGCCCAGTCTACGAAATCAGCTCTCTAAAATATTTTTTTCTACCACAATCTCCAACCTCTGCTCAATGTTACCGTCCTTTTGTACTGCTGTCTCCAACCTCTTATCTCTGTAACGGTCCTTTTGCACCACAGTCTCCAAAGTCTGTTTTTTGTATCAGTCCTTCTGCACCCCGGTCTCTAAACTATGCTCTCTGCAACAGTCCTACTGCGGAACAATCTCCAACCTCTGCTCTCTGCAACAGTCCTTCTGCACCTCAGTGTTCAAACTCTCCTCTTTGTATGTTACTTCTAAAATCAAGTCTCCAAACTCTGCTATATGCAATGGTCCTCCAACCTGTGTTCTCTACAACAGTTATTATGCACCCCAGTCTCGAAACTCTGCTCTGTGTAACAGTCCTTCTGTACCACAGTCTCCAACCTCTGTTCTCTACAACAGTTATTATGCACCCCAGTCTCCAAACTCTGCTCTGTGTAACAGTCCTTCTGCACCCCAGTCTCCAACCTCTGCTTTCAGTATCAGTCCTTCAGCACCACATTCTCCAAACTCTGCTCTCTGTTAAAGTCCTTCTGCACCTCAGTCTGCAACCTCTGCTCTCTGCAATAGTCTTTCTGCACCCCAGTCTACAATCTCTGTTCTCTTCAACAGTCCTTCTGCACCCCAGTCTCTAACATCTGCTCTCTGCAACAGTCATTTTCTACCTCAGTCTCAAACTTTGGTCTCTGCAACAGTCCTTCTGCACTCCACTCACCAAGCTCTGCTTTCTGTATCAGTCCTTCTGCACCCCAGTCTCCAAACTCTGCTCTCTATAACAGTCCTTCTGCACCTCAGTCTCTATAACCGTCCTTCTGCTCCTCAGTCTCAAACCTCAGTCTCTCTGAAACAGTCTTTCTGCACATCAGTCTGATAACTCTGCTCTCAGCAACGATCTTTTCTCACCTCAGTCTCCAACCTCTGCTCTCTGTAACAGTCCTTCTGTACCTCAGTCTCCAAACTCTTCTCTCCGTAAGATCCTTTTGCAACCCAGTCTTTAAACTCTGCTCTCTGTAACTGTCCTTCTGTACCCCAGTATCCAAGCACTGCTCTCTGCAATGGGACTTCTGCATCCCAATCTCCAACCTCTCCTCTCTGCAAGGGTCCTTTTGTACCTCAGTCTCCAAACTCTTCTCTCTGTAACAGTGCTTCTGCACCTCAGTCTCCAACCTATGCTCTCTGTAACATATTCCTGCAACCCAGTATTAAAACTCTGCTATCTGTAACAGTCCTTCTGCACACCAGTCTCCAAACTCTGCTCTCTGTAACATGTCTTCTGCACCCCAGTCTCCAACCTCTGTTATCTGTATCAGTCCTTCTTCATTCCAGTCTCCAACCTTTTCTCTTTGCAACGATCCTTCTGCACTCCAGTCTCAAACCTATGCTCGCTGTAAGGTCCTTCTGCACACCTGTCTACAACCTCTGCTCTCTGTAACACTCCTCTGTACCACAGTCTCCAAATTCTGCTCTCTGTAAGGTTCCTTCTGCAACTCAGTCTCAGACTTCTGCTCTCTGCAACACTCCTTCTGCACCCCAGTCTCATAACTTTGCTCTCTTAAACAGTTTTCTGCACCTCAGTCTGTGCTTTCTGTTAAAGTCCTTCTGCACCCCAGTCTCCAACTTGTGCTCTCAGTAAAAGTCCTTCTGCACCAAAGTCTCCAAACTCTGCTCTCTCTAACCATCTTTCTGAACCCAAGTCTCCAAATTCTGCTCTCTGCAATGATCCTTCTGCACCACAGTCTCCAAAGTCTGCTCTCTGTAACAGTCCTTCTGCACCCCAGTCTTCAAACTCTGCTTTCTGTAACCGTCATCTTCATCTCAGTCTCTATTCTCTGCTCTATGCAACAGTTCTTCTTCACCCAAGTCTCCAACATCTGCTCTCTGAAAAAGTCATTCTAAACCCTAGTCTCCAACCTCTACTCTGTGTAACAGTTCTTGTACAGTCCAGTCTCCATACTCTGCTTGCCCCAAGAATCCTTCTGCACTCCAGTCTCCATCCTCTTCTCTCTGCAACTGTCCTTTTGCATCCCAGTCTCCAGCATCTGCTCTCTGCAAAAGTCCTTCTCCACCCCAGTCTCGAACCTCTGCTCTCTGTAACAGTCCTTCTGGACCCCAATCTCCAAACTCTACTCTCTGTAACAGTCCTTCTACACCCCAGTCTAAAACCTCTGCTCTCTGCAAAAGTTTTTCTGCACCCCAGTCTCCAACCTCTTTTCTCTGTAACTATCCTTCTGCACCTCAGTCTCCAAACTCTGCTCTTTACAAGGGTCCTTCTGCACCTCATCTCCAACCTCTACTCTCTGAAATAGTGCTTTTGCACCTCAGTCTTCAACCTCTGCTCTCTGTAAGATCCTTCTGCACTCCAGTTTTTAATCTCGGCTCTCTGTAACAGGCCTTGGGCACCCCTGTCTCCAACCTCTGCTCTCTGTATCAGTCCATGCACCAGGTCTCAAACCTCTGCTCTCTTCAACAATTTTTCTGCACCCCAGTCTCCAACCTCTGCTGCCTGAAACAGTCCTTGTGCAACCCAGTCTCCAACATCTGCTCTCTGCAACAGTTCTTCTGTACCTCAGTCTGAAAAATCTGCTCACTGCAACAATCCCTCTGCACCCCATTCTCCAACCTCTGCTTTCTGTAACAGTCTTTCTGTACCTCTGTCTCTTACCTCTGCTCTCTGTAAGACCCTTCTGAAAACAAGTCTGCAAACTCTGCTCTCTGTAACAATCCTTCTGCACCCCTGTCTCCAAACTCTGCTCTCTGTTACATGCCTTATGCAACGCAGTCTCCAACATCTGCTCTCTCTAAGAGGCCTTCTGCACCCCAGTCTTTAACCTCTACTCTCTGCAATGATCCATCTGCACCCCAGTCTCCTACCTCTGCTCTCTAAAACAGTCCTTCTGCACCCCAGTCGCCTACATCTACTCTCTGTAAGATCCTTCTGCACACCAGTCTCCAACCCTTGCTCGCTGTAACAGTCCTTCTGGAACCTAGTCTCCAAACTCTGCTCTCTGAAACGGTCCTTCTGCACCCCAGTCTCCAACCTTTGTTTTCTGCAACAGTCCTTCTACACCCCAGTCTCCAAACTCTGCTCTCTGTAACAGTCCTGCTGCACCCCAGTATCCAAACTCTGCTCTCTGCAACATTCCTTCTGCACCCAGTATCAAATATATGCTCTCTGTAAAAGTCTGTCTGCACCCCGGTCTCCAAGCTCAGCTCTCTGTAATGATCCTTATGCACCCTAGTTTCAAACATCCGCTCTCTGTAACAGTCCTTCTGTCCCGCAGTCTCCAAACTCTTTTCTCTGTAAGATCCTTCTGAAACCCAGTCTCCAACGTCTGCTATCTGTAACTGTCTTCTACACCCCAGTCTCTAACCTCTTCTCTCTGCAACAGTCCTCCTGCACCTTAGTCTCCAAACTCTGCTTTCTGCATCAGTCCTTCTACACCCAAGTATCCAACCTCTGCTCTCTGCAACATTCTTTCTGAACCCCAGTCTCCAAACTGTGCTCTCTGTAAAAGTCTTTCTGCACCCCATTTTCTAAACTCTGCTCTCTGTAACGATCCTTCCCCACCCCAGTCTCGAACCTCTGCTCTCTGCAACCACCCTTCTGCACCTCAGTCTGGAACGTCTGCTCTCTGCAACGAATCTTCTGCAGCCCAGTCACAAACCTCCTCTCGCTGTAACAGTCCTTGTGAACCCCAGTCTTCAACATGTGCTTTTTGCAACAGTTCTTCTGTACCTCATTCTGAAAACTCCGCTCTCTGTAATACTTTATTTGCAACCCAGTCTCCATCCTCTGCTCTCTGTAAAAGTCCTTCTGTATCTCAATCTCCAATCTCTGCTCTATGCAACAGTCCTTCTGTGCACAAGTCTCCAACATCTGCTCTCTTAAACAGTCCTTCTACACCACAGTCTCCAACTCTGCTCTCTGAAACAGTCTTTCTACACCCCAGTCTCCATACTCTGATAGCCCCAACTATCCTTCTGCACTCGTCTCCAAACTCTGTTCTCTACTCAGTTCTTCTGCAACCCAGTCTCCAACCTCTGCTCTCTGTAACAGTTTTTCTGTACAACAGTCTCCAACCTCTGTTCTCTGTAAGGGTCCTTATGCACCCCAGTATCCAAACTCTACTTTCTGTATCAGTCGTTTTGAACCACAGTCTTCAAACTCTGCCCTCTGTAACCGTCCTTCTGATACCCAGTCTGCAACCTCTGCTCTTTGAAAAGTCCTTCTGCACCCTAGTCTCCAACCTTTGCTCTCGGAAACAGTCTTTTGGCACCTCAGTCTCCAACATCTGCTCTCTGCAGCAGTCATTTTGCACAATAGTCTCCAAACTTTGCTCTCTCTAACAGTCCTTCTGTACTGCATTCTCAAACCTCTGCTCTCTGTATGGGTACTTTTGTACCCTAGTCTCCAACCTCTGCTTTCTGTGTCAGTCCTTCTGCACCACAGTCTCCAACCTCTGATCTCTGTAACAATCCTTATGCACCTCAGTATCAATCTTCTTCTCTCTGCAACATTCCTTCTGCACCTCAGTCTTCAACTTCTACTCTCTGTAACATTGCTTCTGTGCCTCAGTCTCCATCCTCTGCTCTGTTAAAGATCCTTTTGCAACCCAGTATCCAATCTCTGCTCTCTGTAGCAGTCTTTCATCACCCCGGTCTCCAAATTCTGCTCTCTGTAACAGGCCTTCTGCACTCCAGTCTTCAACCTCTGCTCCCTGTATTAGTCCAACTGCACCCCAGTCTCAAACGTCTGCTCTCTGCAACGATCCTTCTGCACCCCAGTCTCTAACCTCTGCTCTCTGCAACAGTATTTGTGCAACCCAGTCTACAACATCTGCTCTCTGCAACAGTTCTTGTGCACCTCAGTCTGAAAACTCTGCTCTCTGCAATAATCCTTCTGCACCCCTGTCTCCAAAATCTGCTCTCTGTAACAGTCCTTCTGCAACTCAGTCTCCTACCTCTGCTATCTGCAACAGTCCTTCTGCACCCAAGTCTCCAACCTCTGCTCTCCACAACATTCCTTCTGCACCGCATTCTCCAACATGTGCTCCCTGTAAAATTCCTTCTGCACCCTAGTATCCAAACTCTGCTTTCTGTAACAATCCTTCTGCACCCCAGTCTTGAACCTCTGCTCTCTGCAATGATCCTTCTGCACCTCAGTCTCCAACTTCTGCTCTCTTCAATGATCCTTCTGCACGCCAGTCTGAAACCTCTGCTCGCTGCAACAGTCCTTGTGAACCCCAGTCTCCAACATCTGCTTCCTGAAACAGTTGTTGTGTACCTCAGTCTGATAACTCTGCTCTCTGCCATAATCCATCTGCACCCCAGTGTCCAACCTCTGCTCTCTGTAACAGTCCTTCTGCAGAATAGTTTCCAACCTCTGCTCTTTGTAACAGAAATTTTGCAACCCAGTTTAGAAACTCTGCTCTCTGTAACAGGCCTTCAGAACCCCTGTCTTCAACCTCTTCTCTCTGCAATGATTTTTCTCCACCCCAGTCTCCAACATCTGCTCTCGGCAACAGTCCTTCTGCACCATAGTCACCGATCTCTGCTTTCTGTAAGATCTTTATGCACTCCAGTCTCCAACCTCTGCTCTCTGTAACAATTCTTCTGCGTCCCAGTCTTCAAAATCTGCTCTCTGCAACAGTTCTTCTGCACTTCAGTCTGAAAACTCTTCTCTCTGCAAGAACACTTCTGCACCCCAGTCTCCAACCTCTGCTCTCTGTAACAGTCCTGCTGCACCTCAGTCTCACAAGTCTGCTCTCTTTAAGATTCTTCTGCAACTTAGTCTTTAAACTCTGCACTCTGTAACAGTCCTGCTGCACAACAGTCTCCAAACTCTGCTCTTTGCAACAGGACTTCTGCAACCAAGTCTCCAACCTCTTCTCTCTTCAACGATTCTTCTCCACCCCAGTCTCAAACATCTGCTCTCTGCCACAGTCCTTTTGCACCCCAGTCTCCAAACTCTGCTCTCTTTAAGATCCATCTGAACCCAAGTCTTCAACCTCTGCTCTCTGTAACAGTCTTTCTGCACACCAGTCTCCAACATCTGCTCTCTGAAACAGTCCTTCTGCAACTCAGTCTGAAAACTCTGCTCTCTGCAATGATCCTTTTGCACCTCAGCCTCCTACCTCTGCTCTCTGTAAGACCCTTCTGCAACCCAATCTCCAAACTCAGCTCTCTGTAACAGTCCTTCTGCACCGCAGATTCCAACCTCTGCTCTCGGCAACAGAACTTCTGCACCCCAGTCTCAAACCTCTGCTCTCTGCAACAGAAATTTTGCAACTCAGTCTCGAAACTCTGCTCTCTGTAACAGGCCTTCAGAACCCCAGTCTCCAACCTTTTCTCTCTGCAATGATTTTTCTCCACCCCAGTCTCCAACATCTGCTCTCGGAAAGAGTCCTTCTGCACCCCAGTCTCCACCCTCTGCTTTCTGTATCAGTCCTTCTGAACCCCAGTCTCCAACCTCTGCTCTCTGCAACAGTCTTTCTGCACCCTAGTTAGCAACATCTGATCTCTGCAACAATCATTCGTCACCCCAGACTCCAACCACTGCTCTCTGTAAAAGACATTCTGAACTGCAGTCCAACCTCTGCTCTCTGTAACCTTCTTTCTTCACCACAAACTCCAATCTCTGCTCTTTCTATCAGTCCTTCTGCACCCCAGTCTGCAAACTCTGCTCTCTGTAAGAGTCCTACTGCACATCAGTCTCCAACCTCTTCTCTCTGTAAGATCCTACTGCACCCCAGTATCCAAACTCTGCTCTCTGTATCATGCTTTCTCGACCCCAGTCTCCAACCTATGCTTTCTGCAATGGTCGAGCTGCACCCTAGTCTCAAACCTCTGTCCTCTGCAACAGTTTTTCTGCTCCCCAGTCTCCAACCTCTGCTCTCTGTAACAGTCCTTCTGTACCGCAGTCTCAAACCTCTGCTCTCTGTAACACTCTTCTGAAAACCAGTCTCCAAACTCTGCTTTCTGTAACAGTACTTCTGAACCCAGACTCCAAACTCTGCTTTCTGTAACAGTCCTTCTGCACCCAACTCTCCAAAATCTTCTCTCTGTAACAGTCCTTCGGAACCCCCAGTCTCCACCCTCTGCTCTCTGTAATTATCTTTCTGCACCCAAGTCTCCAACGTCTGCTCTCTGCAACAATCCTTCTTCACCCCAGTCTCCAAACTTTTTTCACTGGAAGCTTTTCTGCACCCCAGTTTCCAAACTCTTCTCTCGGTAACATTCCTTCTGCACCACAGTCTCTAACGTCTACTCTCTGCAATGGTCCCTATGCACCCCAGTCTTCAACCTTGTTCTCTACAACAATTCTTCTGTACTGCAGTCTTCAACCTCTCTTCTCTGTAAGGTTCCTTCTGCACCCCATTCTTCAAACTTTGCTCTCTGTAACAGTCCTTCTGCACTTCACTTTGCAACCTCTGCTCTCTGCAACAGTTTTTCTGTACCCCAGTCTCCAAAATCTGCATTCTGCAACAGTCCTTTTCCACCCCAATCTCCAACTTCTGCTCTCTGTTACCGTCCTTCTGTACTTCAGTCTCCAAACTCTGCTCTCTGTAACGGTCTTTCTGCACCCCAGGTCTCCAAACTCTGCTTTCTGTATCAGTCCTTCTGCACCCGGGTCTCTAAACTCTGCTCTCTGTAACAGTCTTTCTGCACCTCAGACTCCAACCTCTGCTCTCTGGAACAGTCCTACTGCGCCCCAATCTCCAACCTCTGCTCTCTGCCTCAGTACTTCTGCACCTCAGTGTCCAAACTTTGCTCTCTGTATGATCGTTCTGAAACCCAGTCCTCAACTTCTGCTATCTGCAATGGTCCTTCTGCACCCCACTCTCCAAACTCTGTTCTCCAAAACAGTTATTCTGCACCCCAGTATCCAACCTTTGCTCCCTGTAACAGTTCTTCTGTACAACAATATCCAACCTCTGTTCTCTGTAAGGATCCTCTGCACCTCAGTCTGCAACCTCTCCTCTCTGCAACAGTCCTCCTGCACCCCAGTCTTCAACCTCTGCTCGCTGCAACAGTCCTTCTGAAACCCAGTCTCCGAAATCTTCTCTCTGCAATATTCCTTTTCCACCACAATCTTCAACCTCTGCTCTCTGTAACCGTCCTTCTGTACTGCTGTTTCCAAACTCGTGTCTCTGTAATGGTTCTTCTGCACTCCAGTCTCCAAAGTCTGCTTTCTGTATCAGTCCTTCTGCACCCCAAACTCTAAACTATGCTCTCTGTAACAGTCCTTCTGCACCTCAGACTCCAACCGCTGCTCTCTGCAACAGTCCTATTGCGGCCCAATCTCCAACCTCTGCTCTCTGCAACAGTCCTTCTGCACCTCAGTGTTCAAACTATCCTCTTTGTATGTTACTTCTGAAATCCAGTCTCCAACATCTGCTATATGCAATGGTCCTTCTGCACCCCCGTCTCCAACCTCTGTTCCCTACAACAGTTATTCTGCACCCCAGTCTCCAAACTCTGCTCTGTGTAACAGTTCTTCTGTACCACAGTCCCCAACTTCTGTTCTCTGTAAGGGTCCTTCTGCACCCCAGTCTCCAACCTCTGCTTTCAGAATCAGTCCTTAAGCACCACATTCTCCAAACTCTGCTCTCTGTAACACTCCTTCTGCACCTCAGTCTGCAACCTCTGCTCTCTGCAATAGTCTTTCTGCACCCCAGTCTGCAATCTCTGTTCTCTTCAACAGTCCTTCTGCACTCCAGTCTCCAACATCTTCTCTCTAAACAGTCCTTCTGCACCCCAGTCTCCAACATCAGCTCTCTGCAACAGTCCTTCTGCACCTCAGTGTCCAAACTCTGCTCTCTGAAATGATCCTTCTGAACCCCAGTCTCCAACGTCTGCTCTCTGAAAGATCCTTCTGACCCCAGTTTCCAAACTCTGCTCTCTGTAATATTCCTTCTCCACGCCAGTCTCCAAACTCTGCTTTCTGCAACAGTCCTGCTGCACCCCAGTCTCCAACCTCTGTACTCTGCAATACTCCTTCTGCTCCCAAGTCTCCAAACTCTGCTCTCTGTAACAGTCCTTCTGTACCGCAATCTCCAAACTCTGCTCTCTGTAAAGGTCCTTTTGCAAGCCAGTCTCCAACCTCTGCTTTTTTTGTCCGTCCTTCTGTACCTCAGTCTCCAACCTCTGATCTCTGTAAAAGTCTTACTGCATCCCATTCTCTATCTTCTGCTCTCTGCAGCAGTCTTTCTGAACAACAGTTTCCAACATCTGCTCTCTGAAAAAGTTTTTGGGTACCCTGGTCTCCAACCTCTGCTCTCTGCAACAGTCATTCTGTACTGCAGTCTCCAACTTCTGCTCTCTGCAACGAAACTTCTACACCCCAGTCTCTTATATCTGCTCTCTGCAAAAGTCCTTCTGCACCTCAATCTGAAAATTTTGCTCTCTGCAATAATTTTTCTGCACCCCAGACTTAAACATCTACTCTCTGAAACAGTCCTTCTGCACCTTAGTTTCCAACCTCTACTCAATGTAAGATCCTTCTGCAACACAGTCTCCAAAATTTGCTCCCCTTAACAGTCCTCCTGCACCTCAGCCTCCAAACTCTGCTGTTTGTAAGATCCTTCTGCCACTCAGTCTCTAACTCTGCTCTCTATAACAGTCCTTCTGCACCCCAGTCTTCTACCTCTGCTCTCTGTAACAGGCCTTCTGCACCCCAGTCTCCAACCTCTTCTCTCTGCAACGATCATTCTACACCTCAGTTTCCAACATCTGCTCTCTGTAAAATCCTTCTGCAACCAAGTCTCCAAACTCTGCCCTCTCTAACAGACATTCTGCACCCATTCTTTGAACTCTCCTCTCCGTAACAGGCATTCTGCACCCCAGTCTCCAAATTCTGTTCTCTATAACAAGCCTTCTGCACCCCAGTCTCCAACGTCTGCTCTCTGCAACAGTCCTTCTGCACCCCAGTCTCCAACCTGTGGTCTTTGCAACAGTCCTTCTGCACCTCAGTCTTAAAACGCTTTTCTCTGCTACGATCCTTTTGCACCTCAGTCTCCAAACTCTACTCTCTGTAACACTCTTTTTGCACCCCAGTCTCCAACCTCTGCTCTCTGCAATGATCATTCTGCACCCTAGTCTCCAACGTCTCCTCTCCTCAACAGTCCTACTCAACCTCTGTCTCCAAATTCTGCTCTCTGGAACAGTCCTTCTTCACCAAAGTCTCCAACCTCTGCTCTTTGCAACAGTCCTTCTGCATCCCAGTCTTCAACTTCTGCTCTGTGTAAAAGTCCTTCTGCACCCCAGTCACCAACATCTGCTCTCTGTAACAATTCTTCTGCACCCCAGTCACCAACCTCTGCTCTCTGTAACAGTCCTTCTGCCCTATATACTGCAACCTCTGCTCTCTGTTTTTATATACCGCAGTCTCCAAACTTTGCTCTCTATAATGGTCCCTCTGTACCCCAATTTCCAACCTCTGCATTCTGTAACAGTCCTTCTGCACCTCAGTCTGAAACCTCTGCTCTCTACTCTATCCTTCTGCACCCCAGTCTCCAATCATAGCTCTCTGTAACATTCGTCCTGAACCACAGTCACTAACCATTGCTCTCTGTAAGATCCTACTGCAACCAAGTCTCAAAAGTCTGCTCTCTATAACAGTTTTTCTGCAACCCAGTCTCCAACCTCTGCTCTCTGTAGCAGACCTTATGCACCCCCGTCTCCAAACTCTGCCCTCTGAAACAGTCTTTCTGCACGCTAGTCTGCAACCTCTGCTCTTTGTAACGGTCCTTCTGCACCCAAATCTCACACCTCTGTTTTCTGTATCATAATTCTTCGCCCCAGTCTCAAACGTCTGCTCTGTGTAACAGTTCTTCTGAATCTCAGTCTCCAACGTCTGCTCTCTGCAACAGTTTTCTGCACCCCAGTCTCCACCCTCTGCTTTCTGCAACATTCCTTCTGCACCCCAGTCTCCAACCGGTGCTTTCTGTAACAGTCCTTCTGCACCGCAGTCTCCCACCTCTGCTCTCTGTAACGATCCTTCTGCAGCCAGTCTCCAACATCTGCTCTCTTCAATGATCCTTCTGCACCCGAGTCTCCAACGTCTGCTCTCTGTAACTGTTTTTCTGCACCTAAGTCTTCAACCTCTGCTCTCTGCAAACGTCCTTCTGCACCCTTGTCTCCAACCTCTGCTCTCTACAACGATCCTTATGCACCGCAGTCTCCAACATCTGCTCTCTGCAACAGTCTTTCTGCACCCCAGTATCCAGAGTCTTCTCTGTTTAACACTCCTTTTGCACCGCAGTCTCTAACCTCTGTTCTCTGTAAGGTCGTTCTAAACCCCAGTTTCCAAACTCTGCTCTCTGTAACATTCCTTCTCCAACTCAGTCTAAAACCTCTGCTTTCTTCAATGGTCCTGCTGCAACCCAGTCTCCAACATCTGTTCTCTGCCACAGTCTTTCTACTATTCAGTCTCAAACCTCTGCTCTCTGTAACAGTCTTTCCGTACCGCAGTCTCCAACCTCTGCTCTCTTTAACGGTCCTTCTACACCCCAGTCTCAAAACTCTGCTTTCTGTATAAGTTTTTCTGAACCATGGTTTCCAACCTCTGCTCTCTTTAACAGTACTTTTGCACCTCTGTGTCAAACCTCTTAACTCTGCAACCTTACTTCTGCACCCCATTCTCTAACCTCTGCTCTCTGTAAAAGTCTTTCTGCACCCAATTTTCTAACCCCTGCTCTATGCAACAGTCCTTCTTTACCACAGTCTCCAAACTCTGCTCTCTGTACCGGTCCTTCTGCAGCCCAGTCTCAACCTCTGCATTCTGTATCAGTAATTCTGCACCCCAGTCTCAAAACTTTTCTCTCTGTAACATTCTTTCTGCACCTCAGTCTCCAACCTCTGCTCTCTGTGACAGTTCTTCAGCACCCCAGTCTCCAAACTCTGCTCCCTGCAAAAGTTCTTCTGATCCCCAGCCTCCAACATCTGCACTCTGATACAGTTCTTCTATAAACCATTCTCCAACCTCTGCTCTCTGTAACAGTCCTAGTGTATTGCAGTCTCTGAACTCTGCTCTCTGCAACAGTCTTTCTGCACCCCAGTCTCCAACGTCTGCTCTGTGTAACAGTCCTTATTCACCTCTGTCTTCAAATTCTGCTCTCTGCAACAGTCCTTCTGCACCCAAGTCTCCAACACATGCTCCCTGCAAAAGTCCTTCTTCACCCCATTCTCCAACCTCTGCTATCTGCAACAGTCCTTCTACACCCCAGTCTCCAACTTCTGCTCTCTGCAACAGTTCTTCTGCACCCCAGTCTCCAACATCTTCTCTCTGCAACAGTCCTTCTAAACCCCAGTCTACAACTTTTTCTCTCTGCACGGATCCATCTGCATCCCAGTCTCGAACATCTGCTCTCTGCAACAGTCCTGCACCGCAGTCTCAAAACTCTGCTCTCTGCTACAGTCCTTCTGCACCCTAGTCTCCAACCTCTGCTCTCTGCAACATTTCTTCTTCACCCCAGTCTCCCACCTGTGCTCTCTGTATCTATCCTGCTTCACCCCAGTCTTTAATCTCTGCTCTCTGTAGCGATTCTTCTGCACCTCAGTCTTCAACCTTTGATCTCTGCAAGGATCTTTTTCACCACAGTCTCCAAACTCTGCTCTCTGCAACAGTCCTTCTGCACCCCAGTCTCCAAGCTCTGCTCTCTGTACCAGTTCTTCTGCACCCCAGTCTCCAAATTCTGCTCTCTTTAAAAGGTCTTGTGCACCCCAGACTTCAACCTCTGCTCTCTGTAACAGGCCTTCTGCACTCCACTCTCCAACCTGTGCTTTCTCTAACGATTCTTCTGCACCCCAGTCTCCAAACTCTACTCTCTGTAGCTGTTCTCGGCACTCCAGAATCCAACATCTGCTCTCTGCTACATTCCTTCTGCACCTCAGTCTGAAAACTCTGCTATCTGCAACAATTCTTCTGCACCCCAGTTTCAAACCTTTGCTCTCTGTAACAGAAATTCTGAACCTCAGTCTCCAAAATGCTCTCTGTAAGATCCTTCTGAAACCCAGTCTCGAAACATTGCTATCTGTACCAGTTCTGCTGGACAACAATCTTCAAACTCTGCTCTCTGAAAGAATCCTTCTGCACCCAGTCTCCAACCTATCCTCTCTGTAACAGTCCTTCTGCACCTCAGTCTCCAACCTCTGCTCACTGTAATGATGCTTCAGCACACCAGTCTCCAACTTCTGCTCTCTGTAACAGTCTTTCTGCACCGCAGTCTCCAAATTCTGCTCTCTGTAAAAGGCCTTGTGCACCCCAAACTTCCACCTCTGCTCTCTGTAACAGGCCTTCTGCACCCCACTCTCCAACCTGTGCTTTCTCTAATGATTCTTCTGCACCCCAGTCTCCAAACTCTACTCTCTGTAGCTGTTCTCGGCACTCCAGAATCCAACATCTGCTCTCTGCTACATTCCTTCTGCACCTCAGTCTGAAAACTCTGCTATCTGCAACAATTCTTCTGCACCCCAGTTTCAAAACTTTGCTCTCTGTAACAGAAATTCTGAACCTCAGTCTCCAAAATGCTCTCTGTAAAATCCTTCTGAAACCCAGTCTCGAAACATTGCTATCTGTAACAGTTCTGCTGGACAACAATCTTCAAACTCTGCTCTCTGAAAGAATCTTTCTGCACCCAGTCTCCAACCTATCCTGTCTGTAACAGTCCTTCTGCACCTCAGTCTCCAACCTCTGCTGACTGTAATGATGCTTCAGCACACCAGTCTCCAACTTCTGCTCTCTGTAACAGTCTTTCTGCACCGCAGTCTCCAACATCTTCTCTCTAAAACGGTCCTTCTTCACCCCAGTCTCCAAACTCTGTTCTCTAACAGTCCTTCTGCACCTCAGACTCAAACCTCTGCTATCTGTGTCAGTCCTTCTAAGCCTCAGTCTGAAACCTCTGATCTCTGCAACGATCCTTCTGCACCCCAGTCTCAAAACTGTGCTGTCTGTAAGAATCCTTCTGCACAAAAGTCGCCAACCTCTTCTCTCTTACAGGTTTTCTGCACCCCATTATCCAAACTCTGCACTCTGTAACAGTCCTTCGGCACCCCAGTCTCCAATCTCTGCTTACTGTATCAGTCCATCTGCACCACAATTTCCAAACTCTGCTCTCTGTAATAGTCTTTCTGCATCTCAGTCTAAAAACTCTTCTCTCTGTAACAGTCCTTCTGCACCCCAGTCTCCAACATCTGCTCTCTGCAAAAGTCCTTCTGCACAAAATCTCCAACCTCTGCCTCTGTAACCCAGTCTCCAAACTCTGCTCTCTGCAACAGTCCTTCTGCACCCCAATCTCCAACCTGTGCTCTCCGCAACAGTTTTTCTACACCCCAGTGTCCAGTCTCTGCTTTCTGCAACAGTCCCTCTGCAACCCAGTCGCCAACCTCTGCTCTCTGTAACAATCCTTCTGCACCTCAGTCTTCAACCTCTGCTCTCTGCAACGGTCCTTCTGCACCTCAGTCTCCAAAAACTACTCTTTGTAAATGTACTTCTGAACCTCTTCTCCAAACTCTGTTCTCCGTAACAGGCCTTCTGCACCCAGGTCTTCAACCTCTGTTCTCTATTACAATCCTTCTGCTCCCCAGTCCCTAACTCTGCTCTTTGAAACAGTCCTTCTGCACACCAGTCTCGAAAATGTGCTCTCTGAAAAAGTTCTTCGGCACCTCAGTTTGAAAACTCTGTTCTCTACAACGATCTTTCTTCACACCAGTCTCCAACCTCTGCTCTCTGTAATAGTCCTGCTGCACATCGGTCTAAAACTCTTCTCTCTGTAAGATTCTTGTCCAACCGTGTCTAAAAACTCTGCTCTCTGTAGGAGTTCTACTGCACCCCAGTCTCCAAACTCTGCTCTCTGAACAACGAGCCTTCCGCACCTCAGTCTCGAAACTCTACTCTCTGCAACAGTCATTCTGCACCCCAGTCACAAAACTCTGCAGTCTGCAATGACCTTTCTGTACACCAGTTTCCAACGTCTGCTCTCTGCAACAATCCCTCTGCACCCCAGACTAAAAATTCTGCTCTCTACAACAATCCTTTTGCACCCCAGTTTCCAACCTCTGCTCTCTGCAACAGTCCTTATGCACCCCAGTCTCCATCCTCTGCTCTCTGCAACAATCCCTGTGCACCCCAGTATCCAATATCTGCTCTATGCAACAGTCCTTCTTCACCCCTGTCTCCAACCTCTGCTCTCTGCAACAGTCCTTCTGCACCTCAGTCTGAAAATGCTGTTCTCTGCAATGATCCTTCTGCACACCAGTCTCCAAACTCTGCTCTCAGTAATACTTCTGTTGCACTTCAGTCACGAAACTCTGCTCTCTGTAAGATCCTTCTTCAACCCTGTCTCCAAACTCTGCTCTATGTAACAGTCCTTCTGCAAACCCAGTCTCCAACCTCTGCTCTTTGCAAGAGTCCTTCTAAAACCCAGTCTCCAAACTCTGCTTTCTGCAACAGTCCTTCTGCACCCCTGTCTCCAACTTCTGTTCACTTTAACAATCATTCTTCACCTCAGTTACCAAATTCTGATCTCTGCAATGGTCCTTCTGCACCACAGTCTCCAACCTCTGCTCTCTGTAACAATCCCTCTGCACCCCAGTCTAAAAACTCTGCTCTCTACAACAATCTTTTGCACCCCAGTTTCCAAACTCTGCTCTCTGCAAAAGTTTTTTTTGCACCCCAGTCTCAAACATCTGCTCTCTGCAACAGTCTTTCTGCAACTCTGTCTGACGAACTCTGCTCTCTGCAACGATCATTTTGCACCCCAGTCTTCAAACTCTGCTTTATGTAAAAGTCTTTCGGCACCTCAGTCTCCAACCTCTTCTTTATGTAAGATCCTTCTGCACCCCAGTTTCCAAACTCTGCTCTCTGTAAAAGTCCTTCTGCACCTCAGTCTCCAACCTCTGCTCTCTGAAACAGTCCTTCTGCTCCACAGTCTCCAACCTCTGCTCTCTGTAAGCGTCCTTCTGTTCCGCAGTCTCCAAACTCTTCTCTCTGTAATGGTTTCTCTGCACCCCAGTCTCCAAACTCTGATCTCTGTAACAATTCTTCTTGACCCTACTCTCCAAGCTCTGCTGTCTTCAACGATCTTTTTGCACCCCAGTCTCCAACCTCTGCTCTCTTCAAAAGTCCTTCTGTACCCCAGTCTCCAACATCTGCTCTCAGCAACAGTCTTTCTGAACCTAAGTCTGAAAACTCTGCTCTCTGCAACGATCCTTGTCAACCCCAGTCTCCCAACTCTGCTTTTTGTAACAGTCCTACTGCACCTCAGTCTCCAAAATCTACTCTCTGTAACAGTCCTTCTGCTCCCCAGTCTCCAACCTGTGCTCTCTGTAACAGTCCATCTGCTACCCAGTCTCCAACCTCTGCTCTCTGTAACAGTCCTTCTGTACCTCAGTCTCCAACCTCTGCTCTCTGTAACGGTTGTTCTGCACCCCAGTCTTCAACCTCTCCTTTCTGTATCATTCCTTCTGCACCACAGTTTCCAACCTCTGCTCCCTGCAACATTCCTTCTGCAGCTCAGTCTCCATCCTCTGCTCTCTGCAACAGTTCGTCTGCACCCCAGTATCCAAGGTCTGCACTCTGAAACAGTTTTTTTCCACTCCATTCTCCAACCTCTGCTCTCTGTATCAGTCCTCCTGTAGTGCAGTCTCCAAAATCTGCACTCTGTAAGGGTTCTCCAGCTCCCCAGTCTTCGACCTCTGCTTTCTGTATCAGTCCTTCTGCACCAAACTCTCAAACCTCTGTATCTGCATCAATCGTTCTACACTGCATTCTCCAAACTTTGCTATCTGCAACAGTCCTTCTGTACCCCAGGCTCCAAACTCTGCTCTCTGTAACAATCCTTCTGCAGCTCAGTCTCAAAACTCTGCTCTCTACAACGGTACTTCTGCACCTCACTCTCTAACTTCTACTCTCTGTAACAGTCCTTCTGCAGCTCAGTCTCCAACATCTGCTCTCTCTGAGATCCTTCTGCAACCCAGTCTGTAAACTCTGACCTCTGTAACAGTCCTTCTGCACCCCTTCTCCAACCTCTATTCACTATAACATTCCTTTTGGGCACTGGTCTCAAACTTCTGCTCGCTACAAAGATCCTTCTGCACCCCATTCTCCATCCTCTACTCTCTACAACAGTCCTTCTGCACCCCAGTCTCCAATATCTGCTCTCTGCAACAGTCCTTCTGCACCTCAGTCTGAAAACTCTGTTCTCTGCAACAATCCTTCTGCACCCCAGTCTCCAAACTCTGTTCTCTGTAACAGTCCTGCTGTACCACAGTCTCTAAGCTCTGCTCTCTGTAATATTCTTCTGCAACCCTGTCTCAAAACTCTGCTGTCTGTAACAGTCCTTCTGCAACCCAGTCTCCAACCTCTGCTCTCTGTAACAGGCCTTTTGCACCCCATTCTCCAACCTCTGCTCTCTGCAACAGTTCTTCTGCACCCGATTCTATAAACTCTGCTTTCTGTATCGGTCCATCTGCACCCCAATCTCCAACCTCTGCTCTCTGTAACAGTACTTCTGCAACTCAGTCTACAAACTCTGCTCTCTGCAACAGTCCTTCTGCAACCCAGTCTCCAACATCTGGTCTCCGCAAAAGTCCTTCTGCACCAAAGTCTCCAACCTCTGCCTCTGTAACAGTCCTACTGCAACACAGTCTTCAACCCGTACTCTCTGCAACAGTCCTTCTTCACCCAAATCTCAAACCTTTGCTCTCCGCAACAGTCCTGCTACACCCCATGTCCAACCTCTACTCTCTGCAACAGTCCTTTTGCACCTCAGTCTCCAATCTCTGCTCTAAACAACGATTCATCTGCACCTCAGTATCCAAAATCTACTCTGTGTAACAGTCCTCCTGCTCCCCAGTCTCTAACCTCTGCTGTCTGCAACGATCCTTCTTCACCCCAGTCTGCAACGTCTGCTCTCTGCAACAAACTTTCTGCACCCCAGTCTGCAACATCTGCTCTATGCAACAGTCCTTCTGCACCCCTGTCTCCAACCTCTGCTCTATGTAATATCCTTCTGCACCACAGTTTCAAAACTCTGCTCCCAGTGACATTCCATCTCTACCCCAGTCTCCAACCTCTGCTTTCTGCAACGGTACTGCTGCACCTGAGTCTCCAACCTCTGTTCTCAGTAGCAGGCCTTCTTCTCCGCATCTCCAACCTCTTCTCTATAACAGTCCTTCTGCACCTCAGTCTTCAACCTCTGCTCTCTGCAACAGTACTTCTGCACCCCTGTCTCCAACCTCTGCTCTCTGTAAGATCCTTCTGCACCCTAGTCTCCAAACTCTGCTCTATATAAGAGTCCATCTGCACCTCAATCTCCAACATGTGCTCTCTGCAACAGTCCTTCTACACCCGATTCTCTAAACTCTGTTCTCTGCAACAGTCCTTCTGAACCACAGTTTCCAACATCTGCTCTCTGAAACAGTCCTTCTTTACCCTAGTCTCCAACCTATACTCACTGTAACAGTCCTGTACTGCAGTCTCCAAACTCTGCTCTCTCTAAAGGTCCTTCTGCACCACAGTCTCCAACCTCTGCTCTCTGTATCAGTACTTCTGCACCCCAGTCTCCAATTTCTGCTCTCTGTAACATTCCCTCTGCACCTCAGTCTCCAAACTCAACTCTCTGCGAAAGTTCTTCTGCACCCCAGTCTCTAACCTCTTCTCTCTGCAACAGTTCTTCTGAACCCCAGTCTCCAATATCTGCACTCTGAAATAGTCTTTCTCAACCCCAGTCTCCAACCTCTGCTATCTGTAACAGGCCTCCTGTACTGCGGTCTTTAAAGTCTGCTCTCTGTAATTTTCCTTCTTCACCACAGTCACCAACCTCTTCTTTCTCTATCTGTCCTTCTGCACCGCAGTCTCAAACCAGTGATCTCTGTAACAGTCCTTCTGCATCTCAGTCTCCAAATTCTGCTCTCTGCAACATTTCTTCTGCACCCAAGTCTCCAAACTCTGTTCCCTCAAAAAGTCCTTCTACACCACAGTCTCCAACCTCTGCTATCTGCAACAGTCTTTCTGCACCCCAGTCTTCAAAATATGCTCTCTGTAACAATCCTTCTGCACCTCAGTCTCCAACCTCTACTCTCTGTAACAGTCGTTCTGCACCTCAGTCTCAAACCTCTGCTCTGTGTAAGATCTTTAGGCAACCAGTCAGCAAACTCTTCTCTCTGTAACAGTCCTTTTGCACTCTATCTCCAAACCTTTCTCTCTGTAACAAGCATTCTTCAACCCAGTCTCCAAAAACTGCTCTATGCAACAGTCCTTCTGCACCTCAGACTGAAAATTCTGTGCTCTGAAATTATCCTTCTACACTCCAGTCTTTAAACACTGCTCTCTGTAACAGTCTTTCTGCTTACAAGTCTCCAACCTCTGCTCTCTGTTACAGGACCTCCGCAAGTCAGTCTCCAACGTCTGCTCTCTGCAACAGTCTTTCTGCACCCCAGTCTCCAACCTCTGCTCTCTACAACAGTCCTTGTGCACCCTACTTACCAACATCTGCTCTCTGCAACAGTCCTTATTCACCCCAGTCTCCAACATCTGCTCTCTTCAACAGTTCTTCTGCACCTCAGTCTGAAAAATCTGCTCTTTGCAACGACACTTTTGCACCCCAGTCTCCTACCTCTGCTCTCTGTAACAGTCCTTCTACACCTCAGTCTCCCAAATCTGCTATCTGTAACATCCTTCTGACACCAAGTCTTTAAACTCTGCACTCTGTAGCAGTCCTTTTGCACCCCAGTCTCCAAACTCTGCTCTCTGTAACAGTCCTTCTGCACCCCAGTCTCCAAACTCTGCTCTGTGTAACAGTCTTCTGCACCACAGTTTCTAAAATCTACTCTCTGCAACAGTCTTTCTGCACCCTAGTCTCCAACCTCTGCTCTCTGCAATGATCCTACTGCACCCCAGTCTCCAACCTCTGATCTCTACAAGAGTCCTTCTGCACCTCAGTCTCCAACTTCCACTCTCTGTAAGTTCCTTCTTCACCCCTGTCTCTAAGCTCTGCTCCTTTCAACCATCCTTCTGTACACCACTCTCCAAACTCTACTCTATGTAACAGGACTTCTGCACCTTAGTCTGCAGTCACTGCTCTCTGCAACACTCCTTCTGCACCACAGTCTCCAAACCCTGGTCTCTGTTAGATCCTTCTGCACTCCAGATTCTTAACTCTGTTCTCTGTAACATTCCTTCTCTTCCCCAGTCTTTATTTTCTGTTTTGTGCAAGTGTCCTGCGGCACCTTAGTCTCCAACTTCTGTCCTCTGCAACAGTCTTTCTGCTCCCAGTCTCCAACCACTGCTCTCCGTAACAGGCCTTCTGCACCCCAGTCTCCAAATACTGCTTTCGGTATCAGTCCTTCTGAACCTCAGTCTCAAACCTCTGCTCTCTGTATCTATCCTTCTGCACCTCAGTCTCCAACCTGTGCTCTCTGTATCATTCCTTTTGCACCCCAGTCTCCAACCTCTGCTCTCTGTAACAGTTTTTCTATACCACAGTCTCCTAACTTTGGTCTCTGTAACGGTCCTTCTGCACCCCAATTTCCCACCTCTACTTTCTGTAACAGTATTTCTGCACATCAGTCTGATACCTCTGCTCTCTACACGGTCCTTCTTTACCCCAGTTTCAAAACATTGCTCTATGTAACAGTCCACCTGCAACTCAATCTCCACCCTCTCCTCTCTATAACAGGCCTTCTGCACGCCAGTCTCCAAAGTCTTCTCTCTGTAGCAGGCCTTCTGCACCCCAGTCTCCAAAATCTGCTCTCTGCAACGATCCTTCTGTAACCCAGGCTCCAAACTCTGCTCTCTGCAATGATTCTAGTGCACTCTAGTCTCCAACCTCTGATCTCTGCCACAGTCCTTCTGCACCACAGTTTCCAAATTCTGCTCTCTGTAAGATCCTTCTGCACCCCTGTATCCAACCTCTGCTCTTGGTAACAGTCCTTCTGCAACCAAGTCTCCAACCTCGACTCTCTGTAGCAGGACTTCCACACATCAGTCTCTAAACTCTGCTCTCTGCAACTGTCGTTCTGCAGCATATTCTCCAACCACTGCTATCTACAACAGTCATTCTGCACCCTAGTTACCAACATCTGCTCTCTGCAACAGTCCTTCTGCACCCCAGTCTCCTACCTCTGCTCTCTTTAACAGTCCGTCTTCTCCGCAGTCTTCCAACTCTGCTCTCTGTAAGATCCTTCTGCAACCCAGTCTTTAAACTTTGCACTCTGTAACAGACCTTCTGCACAACAGTCTCCAACCTGTGCTCTCTGTAACAGGCCTTCTGCACCCAAGTCTCCAACCTTTTCTCTCTGTAACGATTTTTCTCCACCCCAGTCTTCAACATCTGCTCTCTGCAACAGTACTTTTGCACCCCAGTCTCCAAACTCTGCTCTGTATAAGATCCATCTGAACCCCAGTCTTCAACTTCTTCTCTCTGTAACAGTCCTTCTGCATTCCAGTCTCCAAACTCTGATCTCTGTAACAGTCCTTCTTCACCTCAGTCTCCAACCTCTGCTCTATGTAATAGTCCTTCTTAACCCCAGCCTCTAAAATCTGCTCTCTGCAACAGTCCTTCTTCACCCCAGTCTCCAACATCTGCTCTCTGCAGCAGTCTTTCTGAACCCCAGTCTCCAAACTCTGCTCTTTTCAATGATCCTTCTGGACCCCTGTCTCCAACGTCTTCTCTCTGCAACAGTCTTTCTACACCACAGTCTCCAACCTCTGGTCTCTTTAAGATTTTTCTGCACTCTAGTTTCCAAACTCTGCTCTCTGTAAGATCCATCTGAACCCCAGTCTTCAACCTCTGCTCTCTGTAACAGTCCTTCTGCACCCCAGTCTTTAAACTTTGCACTCTGTAACAGTCATTCTGCACAACATTCTTTAAACTCTGCTCTCTGTAACAGGACTTCTGCACTCCAGTCTCCAACCTCTTCTCTCTTCAACGATTCTTCTCTATCCCAGTCTCCAACATCTGCTCTCTGCAACAGTCCTTTGCACCCAAGTCTCCAAACACTGCTCTCTGTAAGATCCATCTGAACCCCAGTCTCCAACCTCTGCTCTCTGTAACTGTCCTTATGAACCCCAGTCATCAAACTCTGCTCTCTGTAACAGTCTTTCTGAACCCAGTCTCCAATATCTGCTCTCTGCAACAGTACTTCTACACCCCAGTCTCCAAACTCTGCTCTCTGCAACGATCCTTCTTGATCCCAGTCTCCAACGTCTGCTCTCTGCAACAGTCCTTCTGCACAACAGTCTCCAACCTCTGCTCTCTGTAATATCCTTCTGCACTCCAGTTTCCAAACTCCGCTCTTTGTAAGATCCATCTGAACCCCAGTCTTCAACCTCTGCTCTCTGTAACAGTCCTTCTGCACCGCAGTCTTTAAAATTTGCACTCTGTAACAGTCGTTCTGCACAACAGTCTTTAAACTCTGCTCTCTGTAACAGGACTTCTGCACTCCAGTCTCCAACCTCTTCTCTCTTAAATAATTCTTCTCTACCCCAGTCTCCAACATCTGCTCTCTGCAACAGTCCTTTGCACCCCAGTCTCCAAACACTGCTCTCTGTAAGATCCATCTGAACCCCAGTCTCCAACCTCTACTCTCTGTAACTGTCCTTCTGCACCCCAGTCATCAAACTCTACTCTCTGTAACAGTCTTTCTGAACCCCAGTCTCTAATATCTGCTCTCTGCAACAGTACTTCTAAACCCCAGACGCCAAACTCTGCTCTCTGCAACGATCCTTCTGGAACCCAGTCTCCAACTTCTGCTCTCTGCAACAGTCCTTCTGCACGACAGTCTCCAAACTCTGCTCTCTGTAATATTCTTCTGAACTCCAGTTTCCAGACTCTCCTCTTTGTAACATTATTTCTCGACCCCAGTCTCAACCTCTGTCCTCTGAAACAGTACTTCTGCTCCCCAGACTCCAAGATCTGCTTTCTGTAACAGTTTTTCTGTACCGCAGTCTTCAACCTGTGCTTTTTGTAAGGGTTTTCTACACCCCAGTCTCCAACCTCTGCTTTCTTTATCAGTCTGTCTGAACCCCAGTCTCTATCCTCTGTTCTCTGTATCTAACCGTGTGCACCTCAGTCTCCAAACTGTACTCTATGTAAGAATCTTTCTGCACCCCAGTCTCCAACCTCTGATCTAGATAACAGTCCTATACCGCAGTCTCCAACCTCTGCTCTCTGTAACAGTCCTTCTGCACCCCAATTTCCAAACTCTGCTTCTCGTAACAGTCCTTCTGCAACTGAGTCTCCAAACTCTCTTATGTGTAACAGTCCTTCTACACCTCAGTTACCAACATCTGCTCTTTGTAACTGTCTTTCTGGAACTCAGTCTGAAACATCTGCTCTCTGCAGGATCCTTTTTCACCCCAGTCTCAAACCACTACTCTCTGTAACAGTCCAACTGCACCTCAGTCTCCAACCTCTGCTCTCTGTAAGATCCTTCAACAATCCAGTCTCCAAACTCTGCTCTCTATAACAGTCCTTCTGCACCCCAGTCTCCAAACTCTCCTCTCTGCAACAGTCATTCTGCACCCCAGTCTCGAACATCTGCTCTCTGCAACAGTCCTTCTGAACCTCAGTCTGAATACTCTGCTCCCTTAAACCACCTTCTGCACGCCAGTCTCCTAATTCTGCTCTCTGTAACAGTCCTTCAGCACCTCATTCTCCCACCTCTGCTCTCTGTAAGATCCTTCTATAGCCCATTCTTTAAACTCTTGACTCTGTAACAGTTCTTCTGCACAACAGTCTCGAACTCTTCTCTCTGTAACAGTCCTTCTGTACTGCAGTTTCCAAACTCTTCTCTCTGTAATGGTCCTTCTGCACCGCACTCTTTAACCTCTGCTTTCTCTATAAGTCCTTCTGAACTCAAGTCTCCAACCTCTGCTTTTTGTAACAGTCCTTCTGCACCTCAGTCTACAACGTCTGCTCTCTGCAACAGTCCTTTGGCACCCCAATCTCCATACTCTGGTCTCTTCAAAAGTCCTTCTACACCCAAGTCTTTAACCTCTACACTCTGCAACAGTCCTTCTGCACCTCAGTCTCCAAACTCTTCTTTTTGCCAAGGTCTTTCTGCACCTCAGTCTTCAACATCTGCTCTCTGTAACAGTACTTCTGCACCCCAATCTCCAAAATCTGCTCTCTGTAACAGTCCTTCGGCACCCCAGTCGCCACCCTATGTTCTCTGCAACGATTCTTTTACACGAGAGTCTCCAAACTCTGCTCTCTGCAACAGTTCTTCTGCACCCCAGTCTCCAACATCTGCTCTCTGCAACAGTTTTTCTAAACCTCATTCTGAAAACTCAGCTCCTGCAACGATCCTTGTGGACCAAAGTCTACAACCTCTGCTCTCTCTGACAGTCCTTCAGCACCTCAGTCACCAACCTCTGCTCTCTGTAAGATCCTTATGCCACCCAGTCTCCAAACGCTGCTCTATGTTACAGGCCTTCTGCTCCCCAGTCTCCAAGCTCTGCTCTGTGTAACAGGTCTTCTTCACCTCAGTCTCCAACCTCTTCTATCTTCCACGATCTTTCTGCACTCCATTCTTCAACCTTTTCTCTCTGCAACAGTCCTATTGCACCCCAGTCTCCAACCTCTGCTCTCTGTAAGATAATTCTGCACATCTGTCTCCAACCTCTGCTCTCTTTAACAGTACTTCTGAACCACAGTCTTCAACCTCTATTCTCTGTAACGGTCCTTCTGCACCCCAGTCTCCAAACACTGCTCTCTGTAACAGTTTTTCTTCACATCAGTCTTCAACAACTGCTCTCTGCAACAGGCCTTATGCAACCCAGTCTCCAACATCTGCTTTCTGCAACAATCCTTCTGCACCCCAGTCTCCAAACTTTCCTCGCTGTAAGATCCTTCTGCTCCGCAGTCTCCAAACTCTACACTCAGTATCAGTCCTTTTGCACACCAGTCTCCAAACACTGCTCCCTGTAACAGTTTTTTTGCACCTCTGTCTTAAACAACTGCTCTCTACAACACTCCTTATGCACCCCAGTCTCAAACCTCGCTCTCTGCAACAATCCTTCTGCATCCCAGTCTCCAAACTTTCCTCTCTGTAAGATTTTTCTACACCTAGTTTTCAAGCTCTGCTCTCTGTAACATTCTGTCTGCACCCCAGTCTCCAACATCTGCCCTATGCAATGGTCCCTCTGCACCGCAGTCTCCAACCTTGTTCTCTACATCAGTTCTTCTGTACCGCAGTCTTCAACCTTTGTTCTCTGTAAGGGTCCTTCTGCAACGCAGTCTTTAACCTCTGCTTTCTGTATCAGTCCTTAGGCACCACAGTCCCCAAACTCTGCTCTCTGTAACAGTCTTTCTGCACCTCACTCTTCAACCTCTGCTCTCTGCAACAGTCCTTCTGCACACCAGTCTTAAACCTCTGCTATCTGCAACAGTCCTTCTGATCCCCAGTCTCCATCATCTGCTCTCTGTAACAGTCTTTCTGTACTGCAGTTTCCTAACTCATCTCTCTGTTACGGTCCTTCTGCACCCCACTCTCCAACCTCTACTTTCTCTATCAGTCCTTCTGCACTCACGTCTCCAACCTCTGCTCTCTGTAATAGTCTTTCTGCACCTCAGTCTTCAACGTCTGCTCTCTGCAACAGTCCTTTGGCACCCAAATCTCCAACCTCTGCTCTCTGTTACAGTTTTTCTGTACTACAGTCTCCAACTTCTTCTCACTGTAATGGTCCTTCTGGACCCCAGTCTCCAAACTCTGCTTTCTGTATCAGTCCTTCTGCACCCTGGTCTCTAAACTCTGCTTTCTGTAACAGTCCTTCTGCAACTCAGACTACAATTTCTGCTCTCTGCAACAGTCCTTCTGTGCCCTAATCTCCAAACTCTGCTCTCTGCAACAGCCCATCTGCACTTCAGTGTCCAAACTCTGCTCTCTGTAAGATCCTTCTGAAACCCAGTCTCCAACCTCTGCTTTCTGCAATGGTCCTTCTGCACCCCAGCCTCTAACCTCTGTTCTCTACAACAGTTATTCTGCAACCCAGTCTCCAACCTCTGCTCTTTGTAACAGTCCGTCGGTACCGCAGTCTCCAACCTCTGTTCTCTGTAAAGGTCCTTCTGCACCCCAGTCTCCAACCACTGCTTTCTGTATCAGTCCTTTTGCACCACATTCTCTAAACTCTGCTCTCTGTAACAGTCCTTCTACACCTCAGTCTGCAACCTCTGCTCACTGAAATAATCCTTCTGCACCCCAGTATCTAACCTCTGCTCTCTGCAACAGTTCTTCTGCACCACAGTCACCAACCTCTGCTTTCTGTATCAGTCCTTCTGCACACCAGTCTCCAACCTCTGCTCTCTGTAACAGTCCTTCGGCACCTCAGTCTCCAAAATCTACTTTCCTCAGCAGTCCTTATCCACTCTAGTCTCCAACCTCTGCTCTCAGTAACAGTCCTTCTGCACCTCAGTCTGAAAACTCTTCTCTCTGGAACGATCCTTCTGCATCTCAGTCTCAAATCTCTTCTCTGTGTAACAGTTCTTATGTACCTCAGTCTCCATACTTTTGTCTCTGTAAGATCCTTTTGCACTCTTTAAACTCTGCTCTCTGTAACTATCCTTCTGAACCCCAGTCTCCAAGCACTGCTCTCTGTAACAGGCTTTCTTCACCCCAATCTCCAACCTATGCTGTCTATAACAGGCCTTTTGACCCCAGTCTCCAAACTCTTCTCTCTTCAACTATTTTTCTGCACCCCAGTCTCTAACCTCTGCTCTCTGCACCAGTCCTCCTTCACCCCAGTCTCAAACCTATGCTGTCTGTAAGATCCTTCTGCACACCTGTCTCCAACCTCTGCTCTCTCTAAAAGTACTTCTGAAAAGCAGTCTCGAAACTCTGCTCTCTGTAAAGGTCCTTCTGCATTTCAATCTCCAATCTTTGTCTCTGCAACACTCCTTCTGCAACCTAGTCTCAAAAAATAGCTCTGTGGAATAGATATTCTGCACATGAGTCTCCAAACTGTGCTCTCTGTAAAAGTCCTACTGTACCCCAGTCTTCAAACTGTGCTTTCTGTAAAAGTCCTTCTGCACCTCAGTCTCCAATCTCTGCTCTCTATAACGATCCTTCTGCACCCCAGTCTCCAAAATCTGCTCTCTGCAACAATCCTTCTGCACCCCAGTCTCCAAAGTGTGCTCTCTGTAACAGTCCTTCTGCACCCCAGTCCCCAACCTCTTGTCTCTGCAACAGTCCTTCACTACCCAAGTCTCCAAAATCTGCTCTCTGCAACAGTTTTTCTACACCCCAGTCCACAAGTTATGCTCTCTGCAACAGTCCTTCTACCCCCTAGTCTCCATATTCTGCTCACAGTAATGATCCTTCTGCACCACAATCGCCAACCAATGTTCTCTTCAACAGTTCTTCTGCACTCCAGTCTCAAACCTCTGCTCTCTGTAAGGGTCCTAATGCACCCCAGTATCTAACCTCTGCTTTCTGTATCAGTCGTTTTCCACCACAGTCTCGATAGTCTGCCCTCTGTAAATATCCTTCTGCAACTCAGTCTGCAAACTCTGCTCTCTGCAACAGTCCTTCTGCACCTCAGTCTCCAACCTCTGCTCTCTGTAAGGGTCCTTCGGCACCCGAGTATCCAACCTCTGCTTTCTGTATCAGTCCTTCTGCACCCCAGTCTCCAACCTTTTCTCTCTGTAACAATGCTTCTGCACCTCAGTCTCCAAAATTGCTCTCCTTAATATCTTTCTGCAACCCAGTATTGAAACTCTGCTCTCTGTACCAATCTTTCTGCACCCCAGTCTCCAAACTCTGCTGTCTGTAACAGGCCTTCTGCACCCCAGTCTCCGAACTCTGCTTTCTGTATCAGTCCTTCTGCACCCCAGTCTCCAACCTCTGGTCTCTGCAACTATCCTTCTGCACCCCAGTCTTCAATCTCTGCTTTCTCTATCAGTCCTTCTGCACTCAGTCTCCAACCTGTGCTCTGTAACTGTCATTCTGCATTTCTAACGTCTGCTAGCTGAAAAAGTCTTTCGGAAGACAAAACTTCAACCTCTGCTCTCTGCAACAGTCCTACACCAAAGTCTCCAACCTCTGCACTCTGCAACCTCTTCTCTTTGCAAAGGTCTGTCTGCCCCTCAGTTTTCAACATCTACTCTCTGTAACAGTCCTTCTGCTCCTCAGTCGCCAAAGTCTGCTCTCTGTAAGATCCTTCTAAAAACCAGTCTCCAAACTCTGCTTTCTATAACACTCCTTCTGCACCCCAGTCTCAAAATTCTGCAGTCTGTAAAACTCCTTCGGCACCCAAGTCTGCACCCTATGTTCTCTGCAATGATTCTTCTACACCCAAGTCTCCAACCTCTGCTGGCTGCAACAATTCTTCTGCACCCCAGTTCCCTAAATCTGCAGTCTGCAACAGTTTTACTAAACCTCATTCTGAAAACTCTGCTCTCTGAAAGGATCCTTCTGGACCGCAGTTTCCATCCTCTGCTCTCTATGACAGTCCTTTGGCACCTCAGTCACCAACCTCTGCTCTCTGTAAGATTCTTATGCCACTCAGTCTCCAAACTCTGCTGTGTGTTACATGTCATCTGCTCCCAAGTCTCCAAGATCTGCTCTATGTAACAGGCCTTCTGCACCTCAATATCCAACCTCTTTTCTCTGCAACAATCCTTCTGCACCCCATTCTCCAAAATCTGCTTTCTGCATCAGTCCTATTGCACCCTAGTCTTCAACCTCTGCTCTCTGTAAGATCCTTCTGCACACCTGTCTCAAACCTCAGGTCTCTTTAAAAGTTCTTCTGTACAGCAGTCTCTAACCTCTATTATCTGTAACAGTCTTTCTGAACCCCAGTCTCCAAACAATGCACTATGAACAGTCCTTCTGTACCCAGTCTCCAACCTCTCTTCTCTGCGACAGTCCTTCTGCACCTTAGTCTCTAAACACTGATCTTTGTGACAGTTTTTCTACACCTCAGTCTTCAACAACTGCTCTCTTCAACGGTCCTTCTTCACCCCAGTCTCCAAACTCTGCTCTCTAGAACAGTCCTTCTATACACCAGTCTTTATAATCTACTCGATGCAACGATCCTTTTTTTTTTTTTATTGGTTGTTCACAACATTACAGAGCTCAAGACATATCATCTTTCATACATTCGACTCAATTGGGTTTTGAACTCCCCAAATACATAATACAGACTCACTTCTGTTACATACTCACATTTTTACATAATGGCATATTAGTGACTGTTGTATTCTGCTACCTTTCCTATCCCTTACTATCCACCCTCCCCTCCCCTCCCCTCCCCTCCCAACATCCCTCTCTACCTCCTCTGCTGTTATTCAATTCTCTCCCCTTTTTCCCCCCACCCCCTTGCCCCTCATAACCTCTTATTATTTTGTGTATCACTGAAGGTCTCCTACCATTTCCATATGTTTTCCCTTCTCTCTTCCTTTCTCTCCCCCCATTCGTCTTAGTTTACTGTTAGTCTTTTCCTCATGCTCTTCCTTCCTGTTCTATTCTTAGTGGCTCTCTTTATATCAAAGAAGACATTTGACATTTGTTTTTTAGGGCTTGGCTAGCTTCACTTAGCATAATCTGCTCTAATGCCATCCATTTCCCTGCAAATTCTATGATTTTGTCGTTTCTTAGTGCTGCATAATACTCCATTGTGTATAGCTGCCACAATTTTTTTATCCACTCATCTATTGAAGGGCATCTAGGTTGGTTCCACAGTCTAGCTATTGTGAATTGTGCTGCTATAATCATTGATGTGGCCGTATCCATATAGTGTGCTCTTTTAAGGTCCTCAGGGAATAGTCCAAGAAGGGCAATAGCTGGGTCAAATGGTGGATCCATTCCCAGCTTTCCCAGGAATCTCCATACTGCTTTCCAAATTGGCCTCACCATTTTGCAGTCCCACCAGCAGTGAACAAGTGTGCCCTTTTCCCCACATCCTCGCCAACACTTATTGTTGTTTGACTTCATAATGGCTGCCAATCTTACAGGAGTGAAATGGTATCTTAGGGTGGTTTTGATTTGCATTTCTCTGATTGCTAGAGATGTTGAGCATTTTCTCATGTGCTTGTGGATTGATTGTATGTCCTCCTCTGAGAAGTGTCTGTTCAGGTCCTTGGCCCATTTGTTGATTGGATTATTTGTTATCTTATTGTTTAATTTTTTGAGTTCTTTGTACATTCTGGATATTAGGGCTCTGTCTGAGGTGTTAGGGGTAAAAATTTGTTCCCAGGATGTAGGCTCTCTATTTACCTCTTTTACTGTTTCTCTTGCTGAGAAAAAACTTTTTAGTTCAAGTAGGTCCCATTTGTTTATTCTTGTCATTAACTCTTGGGCTACGGGCGTTCTATTAAGGAATTTGGAGCCCGACCCCACAATATGTAGATCGTAGCCAACTTTTCCTTCTATCAGACGCAGTGTCTCTGTTTTTATATCTAGCTCCTTGATCCATTTTGAGTTAACTTTTGTGGCTGGCGAGAGAAAGGGATTCAATTTCATTTTGTTGCATATGGATTTCCAATTTTCCCAGCACCATTTGTTGAAGATGCTATCCTTCCTCCATTGCAAGTTTTTAGCCCCTTTATCAAATATAAGATAGTTGAAACTTTGTGGATTAGTCTCTGTGTCCTCTATTCTGTACCATTGGTCAACCGATGCAACGATCCTTCTGCACCCCAGTTTCCAAAGTCTGCTCTCTGCAACAATCCTTCTGCACCCCAGTCTCAAAAATTTCCTCTCTGTAATATCGTTCTGGCCCCAGTCACCAAACTCTGCTCTCAGTATTAGTCCTTCTGCACCCCAGTCTCCAAACACTGCTCTCTGTAACAGTTTTTCTGCACCTCAGTCTTCAACAACTGCTCTCTGCAACAGTCCTCCTGCACCCCAGTCTCCAACGTCTGCTCTCTGCAACAATCGTTCTGCACCCAAGTCTCCAGACATTCCTCCCTTTAAAATTCTTCTGCACCCTAGTTTCCACACTCTGCTCTCTGTAACATTCCTTCTGCACCGCAGTCTCCAACGTCTGCCCTCTGCAATGGTACCTATACACCCCAGTCTTCAACCTTGTTCTCTACAACAGTTCTTCTGTACTGCAGTCTCTAACCTCTGCTCTCTGTAATTGTCCTTCTGCACCCCAGTCTCCAAAATCTGCTTTCTGTATCAGTCCTTCTGCACCACAGTCTCCAACCTCTGCTTTCTGCAACAGTCCTTCTGCACCCCAGTATCCAACATCTGCTCTGAAACAGTCCTTCTGCACCACAGTCTCAAACATCTGCTTTGTTGAACAGTCCTTCTGTACTTCAGTCTCCAAACTCTGCTCTCTGTAACGGTCTTTCCGCACCCCAGTTTACAAACTCTGCTCTGTGTAACATTCCTTCTCCAACCCAGTCTCCAACCTCTGCTTACTGCAACAGTCTTTCTGCATCCCAGTCTCCAAACTCTGCTTCCTGTAGCAGCCATTCTGCACCTCATTCTCCAAACTCTGCTCTCTGCAACAGTCCTTCTTCACCCCATTTGCCAACCTCTGCTCTCTGGAAGGATCCTTCTGCACCCCAGTCCCGAACGTCTGCTCTCTGCAACAGTCTTTCTGCACCCGAGTCTTCAAACTCTGCTCTCTGTAAGATCCTTCGGCAACCCCATCTTTGAACTCTGCTCTCTGTAACAGTCCTTCTGTACCGCAGTCTCCAAACTCTGCTCCCTGTAACGGTCCTTCTGCACCCCAGTCTCCAAACACTGCTTTCTGTATCAGTCCTTCTGCACCATAGTCTCCAACGTCTGCTCTCTGCTACAGTCCTACTGAACCCAAGTCTTCATCATTTAATCTCTGCAACAGTCCTTCTACACCCCAGTCTCCAACCTCTGCTCTCTGTAACAGTCCTTCTGTACTGCAGACTCCAACCTCTGCTCTCTGTAATGGTCCTCCTGTACCCCAGTCTCCAAACTCTGCTTTCTGTATCATTCCTTTTACACCCATGTCTCAATCCTCTGCTCTCTGTTATAGTCCTTCTGCACCTCAGTCTCCAACTTCTTCTCTCTGCAATAGTCCTTCTGTACCCAAATCTCCAACTTCTGCTCTATGCAACAGTCCTTCTGCACTTCAATATCCAAACTCTGTTCTCTGTAACAATCCTTCTGCACCCCAGTCTCCAAATTCTGCTCTCTGCAAAGGTCCTTCTTCACCCCACTCTCCAACCTCTGCTCGCTGTAATGAGCTTCTTTACCCCAGTGTCCAAACTCTACTCTCAGTAACAGTTCTTCTGCACTGCAGTCTTTAAACTCTGCTCTCTGTAACAATCCTTCTGCACTTCAGTCTCCAAACTCTTCTCTCTGCAAAGGTCCTTCTGCAACCCTGTCTTAAACCTCTGTTCTTGCAAAAGTCCTTCCACTCCCCAGTCTCCAATCTCTGCTCTTTGTAAAAGTCATTTTGCACCCCAGTCTCCTATCTCAGCTCTCTGTAACGGTTCTTCGGCACCCCAGTCTCCAACCTCTGCTTCCTGTAACAGTCTTTCTGAACCTCAGTCTTCACCTCTGCTCTCTGAAATTGTCTATCTGCACCTCAGTATCCAACCTCTACTCTCTGTAACAGTCCTTATGGATCTCAGTATCCAACCTCTACTCTCTGGAAGATACTTTTGCAAACCAATCTCCAAAATCTGCTCTCTGTAACAGTCCTTTTGCACCCCTTCTCCAAACTCCGCTCTCTGTAACAGGCTTTCTGCACCCCAGTCTTCAAAATCTCCAATCTGGAACAGTCCTTCTGCACACAAATCTCCAACCTCTGCTCTCTGCAACAGTCCTTCTGCACCCCAGTCTCCAACATCTGCTCTCTGCATTAGTCCTTCTGCACCTCACCTGAAAATTCTGCTCTCTTCCACGATCCTTTTACACCCCAGTCTTCAACCTTTGTTCTCTGTAACAGTCCGTCTGCATTCCAGTCTTCAACCTCTGCTCTCTGTAACGGTCCTTCTGCACCTAAGTCTCCAAATTCTGCTCTCTGCAAGAATCCTTTTGAAACCCTGTCTCCAACCTCTTCTGTCTGCAACAATAATTCTGCACCCCAGTCTCCAACATCTGCTTTCTGTATCAGTCCTGCACCCCAGTCTCCAAAATCTACTCTCTGTAACAGTTCTTCTTCACCTCAGTCACCAACCTCTGCTCTCTGTAACAGTCTTTCTGCACACGAGTCTCAAGTCTCTGCTCTATGCAAGGTCCCTTCTTCACCCCAGTGTCCAAACTCTGCTCTCTGTAACAGTCATTCTGCACCACAGTCTTTAACCTCTGTTCTCTGCAACAGTCCTTCTGTACCCCAGTATCCAACCTCTGCTCTCTGCAACACTCCTTCTACACCCCAGTCTCAAACCTCTGCTTCCTGTAAGATCCTTCTGCCCACCTGTATCCAACCTCTGATCTCTGTAATGGTCTTTCTTCATCCCCGTCTCAAAACTCTGCTTTCTGTATCAGTCCTTCTGCACCACAGGCTTCAACCTCTGCTCTCTTTTACAGTACTTCTGCACCCCGTCTCCAATTTCTGCTCTCTGCAACAATCTTTCTCCACGCCACTTTAAAACTCTGCAATCTGCAACATTCCTTCTGTACCTCAGTCTCCAAACTCTGCTCTCTGTATCAGTCCTTCTGCACCCAAGTCTCCAAACTCTACTCTCTGTAACAGTTCTTCTGCACCTCCGTCTCCAACCTATGCTCACTGTAACAATCCTTCTGCAAATCAGTCTCCAACCTCTTCTCTCAGCAAGGGTCCTTATGCACCCCAGTCTCCAGCTGCTGTTCTCTGCAACAGTCTTTCTGCACCACAGTCTACAGCATCTTCTCTCTTTAACAGTCCTTCTGTACTGTAGTCTCCAACCTCTGCTCTCTGTAACAGGCCTTCTGCACCCAAGTCTCCAAACTCTGCTCTCTTTAACAGTCTTTCTGCACCCAATTCTCCAACATCTGCTCTCTGAAACAGTCTTTCTGCACCAAGTTTCCATACTTCTCTCGCTATATTATGCTTCTGCACCCCAGTCTCCCAACTCTGCCCTCTGTGTCAGTCCTTCTGCACCCCAGTCTCCAATCTCTGCTCTCTGCAACAGTGCTTCTTCACCTCAGTCTTCAAACTCTTCTTTTTGTATGATGCTTCTGCACCCCAGTTTACAACCTCTGCTCTCAGAAACAGTCCATCTACACCTTAGTCTCCATAATCTGCTATACAACAGTCCTTCTGCACCCCAGTCTCCAACCTATGCTCTCTGTAAGATAATTCTGTACACCTGTTTCCAATCTCTGCTTTATGCAAGAGTCCTTCTGTACCCCACTCTCCAATGTCTGATCTCTGTAGCAGTCCTTCTACAACCAAGTCTATAAACTCTGCTCTTTGCAACAGTCCTTCTACAACCCAGTCCCCATACTCTGCTCACCCCAATAATCCTATTGCACCCCAGTCTCTAACCCATGCTCTCTGTAACAGTCCTTCTGTACCGTAGTCTCCAAATTCTTTTCTCTGTAAGTGTTCTTATGTACTCCAGTATCCAACCTCTGCTTTCTGTATCAGTCGTTTTGAACCACAGTCTCCAAACTATGCCCTCTGTATCAGTCCTTCTGCAACTCAGTCTGCAACCTCTGCTTTCTAAAACAGTCCTCTTGAACGCCAGTCTCCATCCTCTGCTCTCTGAAACAGTCTTTTTGCACAACAGACACCAACATCTGCTCTCTGAACAGTTCTTCTCCACCCCAGTCTCCAACCTCTGCACTTTTTAACAGTCTTTCTGTACTGCAGTCTCCAACCACTGCTCTCTGTGAGGGTCCTTCTGCACACGGGTCTCCAAGCTCTGCTTTCTTTATCAGTCTTTCTGCTCCGGAGTCTCCAACCTTTGTTCTGTGTAACTGTCCTTCTGCACCTTAGTATCAAACCTCTGCTCTCTGCTACAGTGCTTCTTCACCCAAATCTCCAACCTCTACTCTCTGCAACACAGTCCTTCTACACCCAATTCTAAAACCTCTGCTCTCTGCAACAGTCATTCTTCACCCCAGTCTCCAAACTCTGCTCTCTGTAACAGTCCTTCTGCACCTCAGTCTCCTACCTCTACTCTCTGTAACTGTGTTACTGCACCCAAGTCTCCAAACTCTACTCTCTGTAACAGTCCTTCTGCACACGAGTCTCCAATCTCTGCTCTCTGCAACGATCTTTCTTCACCCCAGTGTCCAAACTCTGCTCTCTGTAACAGTTTTTCTGCACCACAGTCTCTAACCTCTGCTCTTTGCAACAGTCCTTCTGCACCCCAGTCTCCAACCTCTGCTCTCTGCAACACTCCTTCTACACCACAGTCTCAAAACTCTGTTCCCTGGAAGATCCTTCTGCACACCTGTATCCAACCTCTGATCTCTGTAACGGTCCTTTTTCGTCCTCGTTTCCAAACTCTGCTTTCTGTATCAGTCCTTCTGCACCACAGGCTTTAACCTCTACTCTCTGTAACAGTCCTTCTGCACCCTGTCTCCAACCTCTGCTCTCTGCCACAGTCCTTCTGCACGCCAGTTTAAAACTCTGCACTCTGCAACATTCCTTCTGTACCCCAGTCTCCAACCTCTGCTCTCTCTATCAGTCCTTCTGCACCCAAGTCTCCAAACTCTACTCTCTTTAACAGTCCTTCTGCACCTCATTCTCTAACCTATGCTCTCTGTAACAATCCTTCTGCACATCAGTCTCCAACCTATGCTCGCTGTAAGATCCTTCTGCACACCTGTCTCCAACCTCTGCTTTCTGTAACACTCATCTATACCACAGTCTCCAAATTCTGCTCTCTGTAAGGGTCCTTCTGCACCTCAGTCTCAGACTTCTGCTCTCTGCAACACTCCTTCTGCACCCCAGTCTCCTAACTTTGCTCTCTTCAACAGTTTTTCTGCACCTCAGTCTTTAACCTGTGCTCTCTGATAAAGTCCTTCTGCACCCCAGTCTCCAACCTGTGCAATCAGTAAAAGTCCTTCTACACCACAGTCTCCAACCTCTTCTCTCTCTAACCATCCTTCTGAACCGAAGTCTCCAAATTCTGCTCTCTGCAACGATCCTTCTGTACCACAGTCTCCAAAGTTTGCTCTCTGTAACAGTCCTTCTGCACCTCAGTCTTCAAACTCTGCTTTCTGTAACCGTCATCTGCATCTTAGTCTCCAACTTCTACTCTATGTATCAGTCCATCTGCACCCAAGTCTCCAACCTCTGGTCTCTGCAAGGATCCTTCTGCACCCCAGTCTCCAACCTTTGCTGCCTGAAACAGTTCTTGTGCAACCCAGTCTCCAACATCTGCTCTCTGCAACAGTTTTTCTGTACCTCAATCTGAAAAATCTGTTCTCTGCAACAATCCCTCTGCACCCCAGTCTCCAAACTCTGCTCTCTGTAACAGTCTTTCTGTACCTCTGTCTCCTAACTCTGCTCTCTGTAAGACCCTTCTGAAAACAAGTCTGCAAACTCTGCTCTCTGTAACAGTCCTTCTGCACCCCAGTCTACAAACTCTGCTCTATGTTACAGGCCTTCTGCAACCCAGTTTCCAACACCTGCTCTCTCTAAGAGGCCTTCTGCACCCCAGTCTCGAAACTCTACTCTCTGTAACGATCCATCTGCACCCCAGTCTCCTACCTCTGCTCTCTAAAAAAGTCCTTTTGCACACCAGTCGCCTATCTCTGCTCTCTGTAAGATCCTTCTGCACAGCAGTCTCCAACCCCTGCTCGCTGTAACAGTCCTTCTGGAACCTAGTCTCCAAACTCTGCTCTCTGAAATGGTCCTTCTGCACCCCAATCTCCAACCTCTGTTTTCTGCAACAGTCTTTCTACACCCCAGTCTCCAATCTCTGCTCTCTGTAACAGTCCTTCTCCACCCCAGTATCCAACCTCTGCTCTCTGTAACAGTACTTGTGAACCCCAGTCTCCAACCTCTGCTCTCTGCAACATTCCTTCTGCACCCAGTATCAAACATATGCTCTCTGTAAAAGTCTGTCTGCACCCCGGTCTCCAACCTCTGCTCTCTGTAATGATTCTTATGCACCCCAGTCTCAAACATCCGCTCTTTGTAACAGTCCTTCTTCCCCGCAGTCTCCAAACTCTAATCTCTGTAAGATCCTTCTGAAACCCAGTCTCCAACGTCTGCTATCTGTAACTATCTTCTACACCCCAGTCTTTAACCTTTGCTCTCTGCAACAGTCCTTCTACACCTCAGTCTCCAAACTCTGCTTTCTGCATCAGTCCTTCTGAACCAAAGTCTCCAACCTCTGCTCTCTGCAACATTCCTTCTGCACCCCAGTCTCCAAACTGTGCTCTCTGTAAAAGTCTTTCTGCACCCCAGTCTCCAAACTCTGCTCTATGTAACAATCCTTCTGCTCCCCAGTATCAAACCTCTGCTCTCTGCAACCACCCTTCTGCACCTGAGTCTCCAAAGTCTGCTCTCTGCAACAATCCTTATGCAGCCCAGTCTCAAACCTACTCTCGCTGCAACAGTCTTTGTGAACCCCAGTTTCCAACATCTGCTTTTTGCAACAGTTCGTCTGTACCACATTCTGAAAACTCCGCTCTCTGTAATACTCTATTTGCAACCCAGTCTCCAACCTCTGCTCTCTGTAACAGTCCTTCTGTACTTCAATCTCCAATCACTGCTCTATTCAACAGTCCTTCTACACCCCAGTCCTCCATACTCTGATCGCCCCAACTATCTTTCTGCACCCTAGTCTCCAAACTCTGTTCTCTACTCAGTTCTTCTGCACCTCAGTCTCAAACCACTCCTCTCTGTAACTGTCTTTCTGTATCACAGTCTCCATCCTCTGATCTCTGAAAGGGTCTTATGCACCCCAGTATCCAACCTCTGCTTTCTGTATCAGTCGTTTCAAACCACAGTCTCCAAACTCTGCCCTCTGTAACCGTCCTTCTGCAACTCATTCTCCAAACTCTGCTCTTTGCAACAGTCTTCTGCAACCTAGTCTCCATCCTTTGCTCTCTGCAACAATCTTTCTGAACCCCAGTGTCCAAACTCTGATCTCTGTAACAATCCTTATGCACCTCAGTCTCCAATCTCTGCTCTCTGCAACGGTCCTTGTGCACCTCAGTCTCTAAACTCTACTCTCTGTAATAGTTCTTCTGCACCTCAGTCTCCATCCTCTGATCTCTTTAAGATCCCTCTGCAACCGAATCTCCAATCTCTGCTCTCTGTAGCAGTCCTTCATCAACCCAGTCTCCAAATTCTGCTCTCTGTAACAGGCTTTCTGCACCCCAGTCTCCAAACTCTGCTATCTGTATCAATCCATCTGCACCCCAGTCTCCAACGTCTGCTCTCTGCTACTATCCTCCTGCACCCCAGTCTCCAACCTGTGCTTTGTGCAACGATCCATCTGCACCCCAGTCTCCAACATCTGCTCTCTGCAACGATCCTTCTGCACCCCAGTCTCTAACCTCTGCTCTTTGCAACAGTCTTTATGCAACCCAGTCTACAACATCTGCTCTCTGCAACAGTTCTTCTGTACCTCAGTCTGAAAACTCCGCTCTCTGCAATAATCCTTTTGAACCCCAGTCTCCAACCTCTGTTCTCTGTAACAGTCCTTCTGCACCTCAGTCTCCTACCTCTGCTTTCAGCAGCAGTCCTTCCGCACCCTCTTCTCCAACCTCTGCTCGCTGCAACATTCCTTCTTCTCCCCAGTATCAAACCTGTACTCTCTGTAAAAGTCCGTCTGCACCCCAGTCTCCAACCTCTTCTTTTTGTAACGATCCTTCTGCACCTCAGTTTCGAACCTCCACTCTATGTAACAGTCCTTCTGCACCTCAGTCTCCAAACTTTTTTCTCTGTGAGATCTTTCTGAAACTCAGTCTCTAAAGTCTGCCCTCTGAAACAGTCCTACTGCACCCCAGTCTTTAATCTGCTCTCTGCAACAGTCCTTCTGCACCTCAGTCTCCAAACTCTGCTTTCTGCAAAAGTCTTTCTGCACCCAAGTCTCCAACCTCTGCTCTCCACAACATTCCTTCTACACCTTATTCTCCAACCTGTGCTCTCTGTAAAAGTCTTCTGCACCCCAGTCTCCAAACTCTGCTCTCTGTAACGATCCTTCTGCACCCCAGTCTTGAACCTCTGCTCTCTGCAACGATCCTTCTGCACCTCAGTCTCCAACTTTTGCTCTCTGCAACGATCCTTCTGCACCCCAGTCTGAAACCTCTGCTCGCTGCAACAGTCCTTGTGAACCTTAGTCTCCAACATCTGCTTCCTAAAACAGTTGTTATGTTGCTCAGTCTAAAAACTCTGCTCTCTGCCATAATCCATCTGCACCCCAGTGTATAACCTCTGCTCTCTGTAACAGTCCTTCTGTACCTCAGTCTCAAATCTCTGCTCTATGCAACAGTCCTTCTGCACACAAGTCTCCAACATCTGGTCTCTTAAGCAGTCTTTTAGCAACTCAGTCTCCAACCTCTGCTCTCTGCAATAGTACTTCTACACCCTAGTCTTCATAATCTGCTTGCCCCAAGGATCCTTCTGCACCCCAGTCTCAAACCTCTGTTCTCTACATCAGTTATTTTGCACCCCAGTCTCCAACCTCTGTTCTCTACATCAGTTCTGTTGCACCCCAGTCTCCAACCTCTGCTCTCTGTAGCAGTCCTCTGTACCGCCTTATCCAACCTCTGTTCTCTGTAAGAGTCCTTATGCACCCAAGTATCCAACCTCTGCTTTCTGTATAAATCGTTTTGCACCACCATCACCAAACTCTTCTCTATCTAACAGTCCTTCTGCAACTCATTCTGCAACATCTGCTCTCTGCAACAGTCCTTCTGCAACCCAGTCTCCATTCTCTGCTCTCTGCAACAGTCTTTTTGCACCCCAGTCTCCAAAATTTGCTCTCTGCAGCAGTCCTTTTCCACCCCAGTCTCCAACCTGTGCTCTCTATAACAGTCCTTTTGTACTGCATTCTCCAAATTCTGATCTCTGCAAGCGTACTTCTACACCCGAGTCTCCAACTTCTGCTTTCTGTATCAGTCCATCTGCACCCCATTCTCCAACCTGTGCTCTGTGTAACTGTCCCTCTGCACCTTTTTCTCAAACCTCTGCTCTCTGTTACAGTCCTTATAGACCCCAGTCTCAAAACTCTGCTCTCTGTAACAATACTCTGCACCTCAGTCTCCAACCTCTGGTCTCTGCAACGGTCCTTCTGCACCTGAGTCTCCAACCTCTACTCTCTGTAACTGTGCTTGTAGACCTCAGTCTCCAAATCTGCTCTATGTAATATCCTTCTGCAACCCAGTCTCCAAATTCTGCTCTCTGTGACAGTTCTTCTGCACCTCACTCTCCAAACTCTGCTCTATTTAAAAGACCTTCCGCACCCAAGTCTCCAACCTCTGCTCTGTGTATCAGACCTTCTGCACCAGAGTCTCCATCCTTTGCTCTCTGAAATGATCCCTCTGCACACCACTCTCCAAACTCTGCTCGCTGCAGCAGTCCTTGTACACCCCATTCTCCAACATCTGCTCTCTGCAACAGTTCTTCTGTACCTCAGTCTGAAAACTCTGCTCTCTGCAATAAGCCTTCTGCACCCGAGTCTCCAACCTGTGTTCTCTGTAACAGTCTTTCTGTACCTCAGTCTTCAACTTCTGCTCTGTATCAGTCCTGCACCCCTGTCTCCCATATCTGCTCTCTGTATCAGTCCTGCTCCCCTGTCTCCCATTTCTGCTCTCTGTAACAGTCCTTCTTCACCTCAGTCTTCAACCTCTGCTCTGTGTAACAATCCTTCTGCACCCCAGTGTCCAAACTCTGCTCTCTGCAACGATCCTTCTGCATCCAAGTCTCCAACATCTCCTCTCTGTAACAGTCCTTCTGCACCAGAGTCTCCAACATCTGATCTTTGCAACAGTCCTTCTACACCTGAGTCTGGAAACTCTGCTGTCTCCAACGATCCTTCTGCACCCCAGTCACAAAACTCTGCTCTCTGTAACAGGCCTTCTGCACCCCAGTCTACAAACTCTGCTCTCTTTAGCAGTTATTCTGCACCCCAGTCGCAAACCTCTGCTCGTTTTTACAGTCCGTCTGCATCACAGTCTCCTACATCTGCACTCTGCAATAGTCCTTCAGCACCCCAGATTCCAACTTCTGGTTTTTGCAACAGTCCTTCTACACCCCAGTCTCCAACCTCTGGTATCTGCAACAGTCGTTCTGAACCCCAGACGCCAAACTCTGCTCTCTGTTACAATCTTTCTGTGCCTCAGTCTCCAACCTCTAATCTCTGTTACAGTCCCTCTGCACCTCACTCTCCAACTTCTGTTCTCTGTAAGTTTTTTCTGCAACCCAGTCTTCAAATTCTGCCCTCTGTATCACTCCTTCTGCACGCCTTCTCCAACTCTCCTCTCCATAACAGGCCTTCTCCACCCCAGTCTCCAAAGTCTGTTCTCTATCACAATTTTTTTGCACTTCAGTCTCCAACCTCTTCTCTTTGTAACAGTCCTGCTGTACCTCAGTCTACAATCTCTGCTCTCTGTAACATCCTTCTGCAGCCTTTCTAAAAACTCTGCTCTCGGAAACAGTCCTTCTGCATCTCAGTCTCCAAACTCTGTTCTTTGCAACACTCTTTCTGCACCCTTGTCGCCAAACTCTACTATCTATAACAGTCCTTCTGTACCGCAGTCTCCAAACACTTCTCTCTGTAACGGTCCTTCTGCACTCCAGTCTCCAACCTCTGCTTTCTGTATCAGTCCTTCTGCATGCCAGACTACAACCTCTGCTCTCTGTAACAGTCTTTCTGCACCTCATATCCAAACTCTGCTATCTGCAACAGTTTTTATGCACCCCAGTCTACAACCTCTGGTGTCTGCAAAATTCCTTCTGCACCCCAGTCTGCAACGTGTGCTCTGTGTAACAGTGCTTCTGCATCCCAACTCCAACTCTGCTCTCTGCAATGATCCTTCTGTACCTCAGTCTTAAACCTCTGCTCTCTGCAAAAGTCTTTCTGCACCCCAGTCTCCAAACTCTGTTCTCTGTAACAATGTTTATCCACCTCAGTCTTCAACCTCTGCTCTCTGAAAGAGTCCTTCTGCACCCCAGTCTCCAACATCTGCTCTCTAAACACTCCTTCTGCAACCCAGTCTCCAACATCTGCTCTCTGCAACAGTCCTTCTGCACCTCAGTCTGAAAACTCTGCTCTCTGCAATGATCTTTGTGCACCCCAGTCTCCAAACTCTGCTTTCTGTAACAGTTCTTCTGCACCTCAGTCTCTAACTTCTGCTCTCTGCAACAGTTCTTCTGCATCCCAGTCTTTAACATATACTCTCTGAAACAGTCCTTCTACACCCCTGTCCAAATGCAGAAGAATGAGACCTGAACTATCGCACACCCTGCAAAAAATCAACACAAAATGCATTAAAGACCCAGGCACTAGACCAGAAATTATGCAGTTTCAAGAAATATACAAAGTCAATACTCCAACCTACAGGCAGAGGCAATGACTTTCTCAATAGGATGCTAAAGCTCAAGAGTTAACACCAAAAGTTAGCTAATAAAATGGCATCAAATTAAGAAGGTTCTGCCCAGCAAAGGAGACAATTAGAATATGAAGAGAGAAAGGGAGAAAATCTTTATGAGGTGCTCTTCTAAAGGAGGATGAATATTCAGAATATTAATAAAAAACTCATAAAACTTAACATCAAACCCACAATTATTAAATAACCCAATTATCAAAAAACCCAATTACCAAATGGGAAACTAAATGAACTAAACAGACACGTCTTAGAAGAAAATATGTGAGTGGCCAACAAATATATGAAAATACTTGCAAGTCAAGACTACCCTGAGATTTCATCTCACTTCAGTGACAAAGGCAACCACCAAGAATACAAACAGAAATGAGTGTGACAAGAAGAGAATTGGAGAGAAAGGAGAACTCTCACCCTGTTGGTTGGCATGTAAATCAGCACAACCACCACGGAAATTGGGATGGAGGCTCCTCATGAGTAGCCATGGACCACCCTGCGACCCAGCTCTACCTCTGCTTGGTATTTATCACAGTGGATCGAAGTCATCATACTATAATGACACATTCATGCCCATGAACCAGCCGAGGTGACATCAGTGGACGAATGGATAAAGAACATCTGGTATATGCACACTGGAATTTCATTCAGCCATAAAGAAGAAAGAAATTATGTCATGCTGGAAGATGGATGGATCTTCAGAACATTCAGGGAAATAAGCAACTCACAAAGTTAAGGGCCGTATGTTTTTCCTCTGTTAATGGTAGAGGGGGAAAAGGAAGGAAAATTTGGAAGGGAGTCTCATCATGAAAGTTGAAGGAAGATCAGTAGAGTCAAGGCACCAGGGGAGGAGGTGAGAAAAAGGGAAATATTGGAATGATATTGGCCAAAGTTTATGGTTATTTTGTGTGCATGTTCAAATATGTCTCAGCAAATTCCACCATTATGGACCACTACAATGCACCAATGAAGTGTGAAAAGAAGAGTTTCACATTACATGGGACAGGCACTATTCTAGGAGAATGCCCATTTTTTCCCATCTATAAATACCACGATCATTTACCACAGTCAAAAATCTCTACAGATTCGAATGTTCTCATCACTGCTCAACCACATGACCTCTTCTACTTCAGGGTCCCCTTATTCTCACTGAAATCAGGGAGCCCGTTGCAACGATGCCATCTTTTAATGTCTTCCCAGGCTGCCGAGGACAGCGGCTGCGTGTTTCACAAGGATCTGGTGCTGCCTTCTGAACGCATGTCCACGAGGCCATGGCGAAGGCTGGTGCTCCAGGCCCTCCTCCAGATCCAGCTGTGAGGCCAGGGAAGGAGTCACATAACACGCCATATAACACCTTATTTACTTCTGATCACCATCCTCTTCATTATTCCAGGATCATATTGGTCATTGAACTTAAGCAAACACTGAGTCCAGATTTCAGTCCATCAACCAAAGAGAGTCTAATAGCCACTCCCCGTGGCTCAGGAAAAATCCTTGGCCCTAACATTTCTGGTGATTACATCCCTGTGACTGCATTCAAGATGATCTAGCAATATGTCCTGACTTCTTTGGTCTAGAAGACTCAAACAAATTCTCTTATATATTCTTAAGGCTCCTATTAACAAAATACAGTAAAATATTTACCTTTTATTTTGGTGTGACCATTATACTCTCCTGGGCTATATTTTATACTCTTACCTTAGGCGTTCTAGGATCAGACCCCAATTAAGAGTCTGGTGACAATGTGGGATGATGAATGAGCATCTTAAAGACAATTGGGCTGGGGATGTGGCTCAAGCAGTAGTGCGCTTGCCTGGCACGTGTACGGCCTGGGTTCGATCCTCAGCACCACATACCAACATAGATGTTGTGTCCACCGAGAACTAGAAAATGAATATTAAAAACTCTCTCTCCGATTTGTTTGTCAATGTGATCTTTCATTGTCTGATTTTGCTGTCTCATGTCTTCCTTGAGACTCCAGATCATCTGAAGCATATATATCCTGTACTCTTTATCTGACATTCCATCTGTTACAGCTATTACCTCTTCTAAAGTTGAGTTGACCTGCATTGCTTTTGGTCCTTCCTTCCCTTGTCTTTTCATACTGCTCGCGTTTCTTTCTGCTTGGTGCAACTGTTGTGTTTTTGAAATTTACCCTCTATTTATTTATATTGCTCTTGTATAGTTGGGAAGTCTCCCTTGCAGGGCGGGTAGTGACTGTGCTCCTTCTCTAATTAGGGTGGTCTGTCTACCACGCTAATTGGTCGCAGGTCTGCCCCCACTGCAGGCACTGGTGGCTGTTCTGCTCTGACCCCACTCCAATTGTGGTAACGTAACTACCACGCCCTGGGGTCGTTGGTCCTGATCTGGATGTGGGTGGCGGCTCTGCTGTGTCCGCACTTCAATTGGTGTGACGTGTCTACCATGCTGGCAGACCTCTAGGCCGGTGGGTCGCAGTTCTGCACAGCCCCCACTCCCATTGGGGGTACCTGACTACCCCTCTAACGGGTCGCTGAGCCCCCTCCAGACCCAGGCGGTGACTCTGCTCCACCCCCACTCCAACCAGTGTGATGCGACTGCCTCAGTGTTACGTGTCCACCACGGTGGCAACCTACCTGGCCTGTCTTGCCAGTGGGTCGCTAGTCCTATTCTAGGCGTGGGTGGCTTCTCTCTTCAGCCCCAGCTGCATTTGGCGTTTCATGATACCACGCCAGCTGGTCACTTGGCGTGCTCTGGGCGGAGGTGGAAGCTCCACTCTGTCCCCACACCATCCAGCAGGACCCTGGCTGAGAAGCACTCACCGCCGGTTCCCTAGCCTTGGGCCAAAGCAGCTTAGGTAGCAAGAACCCCGCCTTTCAGATCCCGATACACTCTCCGCTGGGAGCGGAGGGTAAAAGATCAATTTCATAGGTAGATAGAGGTAATAAAAAACAAACAAATTGAAATCCTAGAAATGCAGGAATTATTAAACCAACTTAAAAACTCAATTGAGAATACTACCAGCAGATTAGATCACTTAGAAGAGAGAACATCAGACAATGATGACAAAGTATTTAAACTGGAAAAGAACATAGGCAGCTCAGCAAGCCTGCTAAGAAACCATGAGCAGAACATCCAAGAATTATGGGACAATATCAAAAGACCAAATTCAAGAGTCATGGGGATACAGGAAATCACAGAGCTCCAAACCAAAGGAATAAACAGACTATTCAGTGAGATTATACAAGAAAACCTCCCAGACTTGAAGAATGAGACAGAATCACAAATCCTAGAAGCCTACAGGACGCCGAATGTGCAAAATCATAAGAGATCCACACCTAGACACATTATAATGAAGATGTCCAACATACAGAATAAGGAGAGAATTTTAAAAGCTGCAAGAGAAAGAAAGCAGATTACATTTAGTGGCAAACCAATCAGGATAACAGCTGACCTCTCAACACAGACTCTGAAAGCTAAAAGATCCTGGAATAACATATTTCAAACACTGAGAGAAAATGGGTTCCAACCAAGAATCGTGTATCCGGCAAAATTAAGCTTCAGGATAAAAGATGAAATTAAAACCTTCCATGATAAACAAAAGTTAAAAGAATTCGCAGCTAGAAAACCATCTCTTCAAAAAATCTTTGGCACAACATTACAGGAAGAGGAAATGGAAAATAACTTTGAAAACCAACAATGGGAGATAGGACAGTAAAGGGGGGAAAGTAGTCAAAGAGGATAACAAATCAGGTTTAGTAACATCAATAAACAAATATGGCTAGAAGAAAAAATCATATCTCAATAATAACCCTAAATTTTAATGGCTTAAACTCACCAATTAAGAGACACAGGCTAGTAGAATGGATCACAAAAGAAGACCCAACAATATGCTGCCTACAGGAGATGCATCTGATAGAAAAATATATTCATAGACTGAAGGTGAAAGGTTGGGAAAAATCATACCACTCATATGGAATGCGGAAAAAAGCAGGAGTGTCCATACTCATATCTAATAAAATAGATTTCAAGCCAAAGTTAATCAAAAGGGATAAAGAAGGACACTTCATACTGCTCAAGGGAACCATACAACAACAAGACATAACAATCATAAATATATATGCCCCAAATAATGGTGCAGCTGTATTCATCAAGCAAACTCTTCTCAAGTTCAAGAGTCTAATAGACCACCATACAATAATCATGGGAGACTTCAACACACCTCTCTCACCACTGGACAGATCTTACAAACAAAAGTTAAATAAGGAAACTATAGAACTCAATAACACAATTAACAACCTAGACTTAATTGACATATATAGACTATACCACCCAAAATCAAGTAGTTACACTTTTTTCTCAGCAGCACATGGAACCTTCTCAAAAATAGACCATATATTATGTCACAGGGAAACTCTTAGACAATATAAAGGGGTAGAGATAATACCATGCATCTTATCTGATCATAATAAAATAAAACTGAAAATCAATGATAAAAGAAGGAAGGAAAAATCAAGCATCACTTGTAGAATGAACAATAGGTTGCAGAATGATCAATGGGTTTCAGAAGACATCAAGGAGGAAATTAAAAACTTCCTAGAGTTAAATGAAAACGCAGACACAACATATCGGAATCTATGGGACACATTGAAAGCAGTTCTAAGAGGAAAATTCATTGCTTGGAGTTCATTCCTCAAAAAAAAAAAAAAAAAAAAAAACCAACAAATAAATGATCTCATACTTCATCTCAAAATCCTAGGAAAAGAAGAGCAAAACAACAGCAAAAGAAGTAGAAGGCAAGAAATAATTAAAATCAGAGCTGAAATAAATGAAATTGAAACAAAAGAAACAATTGAAAAAATTGACAAGACTAAAAGTTTGTTCTTTGAAAAAATAAATAAAATTGACAGACCCTTAGCCATGCTAACGAAGAGAAGAAGAGAGAGAACTCAAATCACTAACCTACGGGATGAAAAAGGTAATATCACAACAGACATTTCAGAAATACAGAAGATAATCAGAAATTATTTTGAATCCTTATACTCCAATAAAATAGAAGATAGTGAAGGCATAGATAAATTCCTTAAGTCTTATGACCTGCCCAGATTGAGTCAGGAGGATATAGACAACCTTAACAGACCAATAACAATAGAGGAAATAAAAGAAACCATCAAAAGATTACCAACTAAGAAAAGCCCAGGACCGGATGGGTATACAGCAGAGTTTTACAAAACCTTTAACGAGGAACTAACACCAATACTTTTCAAGCTATTTCAGGAAATAGAAAAAGAGGGAGAACTTCCAAATTCATTCTACGAGGCCAACATCACCCTGATTCCGAAACCAGAATAAGACACTTCAAAGAAAGAATACTACAGACCAATATCTCTAATGAACCTTGACACAAAAATCCTCAATAAAATTCTGGCGAATCGGATTCAAATACATATCAAAAAAATTATACATCATGATCAAGTAGGATTCATCCCTGGGATGCAAGGCTGGTTCAATATACGGAAATCAATAAATGTTATTCACCACATCAATAGACTTAAAAATAAGAACCATATGATCATCTCGATAGATGCAGAAAAAGCATTCGACAAAGTACAGCATCCCTTTACGTTCAAAACTCTAGAAAAATTAGGGATAACTGGAACATACCTCAACATTGTAAAAGCAATCTATGATAAGCCACAGGCCAGCATCATTCTGAATCGTGAAAAATTGAAGGCATTCCCTCTAAGATCTGGTACAAGACAGGGATGCCCTCTCTCACCACTTCTGTTCAACATAGTCCTCGAAACACTGGCCAGAGCAATTAGACGAAAGAAATTAAAGGCATAAAAATAGTAAAAGAAGAACTTAAATTATCACTATTTGCAGATGATATGATTCTATAACTAGCAGACCCAAAAGGGTCTACAAAGAAGCTATTAGAGCTAATAAATGAATTCAGCAAAGTGGCAGGATATAAGATCAACACGCATAAATCAAAGGCATTCCTGTATATCAGTGACAAATACTCTGAAACGGAAATGAGGACAACTACTCCATTCACAATATCCCCCACAAAAATAAAATACTTGGAAATCAACCTAACAAAAGAGGTGAAAGATTTATATAATGAAAATTATAGAACCCTAAAGAAAGATATAGAAGAAGACCTTAGAAGATGGAAAAATATACCCTGCTCATGGATAGGCAGAACTAACATCATCAAAATGGCGATATTACCATAAGTTCTCTATAAGTTCAATGCAATGCCAATCAAAATCCCAACGGAATTTCTTGTCGAAATAGATAAAATAATCATGAAATTCATATGGAATAATAAAAGACCCAGAAGAGTAAAAACAATGCTAAGCAGGAAGTGTCAATCAGACGGTATAGCGATACCAGACTTCAAACTATACTACAGAGCAATAGTAACAAAAACAGCATGGTACTGGTACCAAAACAGGCGGTACAGAATAGAGGACCAATGGTACAGAATAGAGGACACAGAGACTAATCCACAAAGTTACAACTATCTTATATTTGATAAAGGGGCTAAAAACATGCAATGGAGGAAGGATAGCATCTTCAATAAATGGTGTTGGGAAAATTGGAAATCCATATGCAACAAAATGAAATTGAATCCCTTTCTCTCGCCAGCCACAAAAGTTAACTCAAAATGGATCAAGGAGCTAGATATAAAAACAGAGACACTGCGTCTGATAGAAGGAAAAGTTGGCTATGATCTACATATTGTGGGGTCGGGCTCCAAATTCCTTAATAGAACCCCCGTAGCCCAAGAGTTAATAACAAGAATAAACAAATGGGACCTACTTAAACTAAAAAGTTTTTTCTCAGCAAGAGAAACAGTAAAAGAGGTAAATAGAGAGCCTACATCCTGGGAACAAATTTTTACCCCTCACACCTCAGATAGAGCCCTAATATCCAGAATGTACAAAGAACTCAAAAAATTAAACAATAAGATAACAAATAATCCAATCAACAAATGGGCCAAGGACCTGAACAGACACTTCTCAGAGGAGGACATACAATCAATCCACAAGCACATGAGAAAATGCTCACCATCTCTAGCAATCAGAGAAATGCAAATCAAAACCACCCTAAGATACCATTTCACTCCTGTAAGATTGGCAGCCATTATGAAGTCAAACAACAATAAGTGTTGGCGAGGATGTGGGGAAAAGGGCACACTTGTTCACTGCTGGTGGGACTGCAAAATGGTGAGGCCAATTTGGAAAGCAGTATGGAGATTCCTGGGAAAGCTGGGAATGGATCCACCATTTGACCCAGCTATTGCCCTTCTTGGACTATTCCCTGAGGACCTTAAAAGAGCACACTATACGGATACGGCCACATCAATGATTATAGCAGCACAATTCACAATAGCTAGACTGTGGAACCAACCTAGATGCCCTTCAATAGACGAGTGGATAAAAAAATTGTGGCAGCTATACACAATGGAGTATTATGCAGCACTAAGAAACGACAAAAACATAGAATTTGCAGGGAAATGGATGGCATTAGAGCAGATTATGCTAAGTGAAGCTAGCCAAGCCCTAAAAAACAAATGTCAAATGTCTTCTTTGATATAAAGAGAGCCACTAAGAATAGAACAGGAAGGAAGAGCATGAGGAAAAGACTACCAGTAAACTAAGACGAATGGGGGGAGAGAAAGGAAGAGAGAAGGGAAAACATATGGAAATGGTAGGAGACCTTCAGTGATACACTAAATTATAAGAGGTTATGAGGGGAAAGGGGGTGGGGGGAAAAAAGGGGAGAGAACTGAACAACAGCAGAGGAGGTAGAGAGGGAAGATGGGAGGGGAGGGGAGGGGAGGGGGGATAGTAGGGGATAGGAAAGGTAGCAGAATACAACAGTCACTAATATGCCATTATGTAAAAACGTGAGTATGTAACAGAAGTGAGTCTGTATTATGTATTTGGGGAGTTCAAATCTCAATTGAGTCGAATGTATGAAAGATGATATGTCTTGAGCTCTGTAATGTTTTGAACAATCAATAAAAAAAAAAAAAACTAAAATAAAAAAAAAAAAAAAAAACAAAACAGGCGGGTGGACCAATGGTACAGAATAGAGGACACAGTAACCAATCCACAAAACTACAACTATCTTATATTTGATAAAGTGGCTAAAAGCATGCAATGGAGGAAGGATAGCATCTTCAACAAATGGTGCTGGGAAAACTGGAAATCCATTTGCATCAAAATGAATCTGAATCCCTATCTCTCGCCATGCACAAAAGTTAACTCAAAATGGATCAAGGAGCTTGATATTAAATCAGAAACATGGCATCTGATAGAAGAAAAAGTTGGTTATGATCTACGTACTGTGGGATCAGGCCCCAAATTCCTCAATAGGACACCCATAGTGCAAGAGTTAACAACTAGAATCAACAAATGGGACTTACTCAAACTAAAAAGTTTATTCTCAGCAAAAGAAACAATAAGAGAGATAAACAGGCAGCCTACATCCTGGAAACAAATCTTTAATCCACACACTTCAGATAGAGCCCTAATAACCAGAATATACAAAGAACTCAAAAAATTAGACAATAAGATAACAAATAACCCAATCAATAAATGGGCCATGGACCTGAACAGACAGTTCTCAGAGGAGGACATCCAATCAATCAATAATAATTACATGAAAAAAATGCTCACCATCGCTAGCAGTCAGAGAAATGCAAAGCAAAACTACCCTAAGATACCATCTCACTCCAGTAAAATTGGCAGCCATTAGGAAGTCAAACAACAATAAGTGCTGGAGAGGATGCGAGGAAAAGGGCACTCTTGTTCATTGCTGGTGGGACTGCAAATTGATGCAGCCAATTTGGAAAGCAGTATGGAGATTTCTTGGAAAGCTGGGAATGGAACCACCATTTGACCCAGCTATTCCCTTTCTCGGTCTATTCTCTAAAGACCTAATAAGAGCATGCTACAGAGACACTGCTACATCGATGTTCATAGCAGCACATTTCACTATAGCAAGATTATGGAATCAGCCTAGATGCCCTTCAATAGATGAATGGATAAAAAATGTGGCATTTATACACAATGGAGTATTACTCTGCATTAAAAAATTACAAAATCATAGAATTTGGAGGGAAATGAATGGCATTAGAGCAGATTATGCTAAGTGAAGCTAGTCAATCTTTAAAAAACAAATACCAAATGACCCCTTTGATATAAGGGGAGTAAACAAGGACAGGGTAGGGATGAAGAGCTTGAGAAGAAAATTTACATTAAACAGGGATGAAAGGTAGGAGGGAAAGAGAGTGAGAAGGAAAATCACATGGAAATGGAAGGCGATCCTCAGGGTTATACAAAATGATATATAAGAGGAAAGGAGGGGTAAGACAAGATAATATAAATGGAAGAAATGATTTACAGTAGAAGGGGAAGAGAGAGAAAATGGGAGGGGAGGGGAGGGAAGGGGGGATAGTAGAGAATAGGACAGACAGCAGAATACATCAGACACTAGAAAGGCAATATGTCAATCAATGGAAGGGTAACTGATGTGATACAGCAATCTGTATACGGGGTAAAGTTGGGAGTTCATAACCCGCTTGAATCAAACTGTGAAATATGATGTATTAAGAACTATGTAATGTTCTGAATGACTCTCTCTCTCTCTCTCTCTCTCTCTCTCTCTCTCTCTCTCTCTCTCTCTCTCTCTCTCTCCCCTCTCCTCTAATCTCCTCTCCTCTCTCACTCTCTTAAAAACAAAAAAAAAAGACAACTGCCCAGGTATAGTCACCATAGGGTCTTCAATTTAGGGAAAGCTAGTCTCCTCAGGGGAGGAGGGGCTGCTTCTAACAGCAAAGAGGGTTAATGAAGATTTCAGGGTTCAAGGCTCTGAGATTTGTCTAATTCCACTGGTATTTTGCCATTCTAATTAACAGTGTCTCAATCATTCCCTCATTAATGTCCTAATTGACATAAGAGGGACCTGGAGAAATTGTGGATTTATAATTTTCTTTGTACTTCTGCAATTTTGAGAAATGGATGTTTTATTCTGATATTAACCTTTATCAGTTTCCGGAGAGAAAATATTTCTGATGATCTGAACCTGACTTGAAGGAGGAATATAATGCTTGAACCTATCATTTTCTTTCTGTAAGTCTCCCACTCGAGTCAGTAACAGCAGTCTGTAGTCATGTTGTAATGTTCATTCCCACCCTGAAGGTCGATGGTGTTATTCCAAAGCTCAGTTTTCCATAGACATTTGATTTCAGGCCACGATAACTTAAAGTCTCTGTTGGGTCATTGCACACCAGGAATTATCAGGTCTCATTTCCCATGGGCTGTGACATCATCAACATATTCAATTAACTCAGGTCAGACATCCAACCTACCTCCTCAGTTCTGTTATCTAGAACCATCTCTGATGTAAACCACTATTGTGGTCAGTGCAACCATGGTAAGGTAGAGATGAAGAACGTCTCTTGATGTCTTAGTGTAGAGGAAGTTGACACAGAAAAAAGTTATAAAATGGTTGGGAGATCTGGAAGAAAAAAGAAAAATAGGGCAGGTGACACCACCCCATATATGGAAACCCTAACTTCCCTGGAAAAAGATGCTCATTCCACGCTACTGTGACCCACATTCAGGAACAGCTGTCTAGGAGCCTGCACACACAGCTCCTGGCACCAAGGAGATTAGTTCCTGCCTCCAAAGGGCTGGTTTGCTGCTGCTGTTATGGGATTCAAAAGAACCCGCTTTCTTCCTTTCCTTTCTTCCTCTCTGCCGAGTGTTTGGCTGATCTTGACAGAACCTCCTAAAATGGAGGCCTGCAAGAAGGGGTGTGTGGGAAACGAGGTTCTCTTACTTTCTGTCCCTTCGGTGTGGGGAGAAGACAGAAGGACAGAGATGGTGCTGAACACCCACACAAAGTGTCCAACACACTTGAACCTGAAAGTAGGTAAAGGGTGTTTGTGAAAAGAGAGGAGAGAAAGGAGTCTCAGAGATTTTAAAAGCGGGAGTTGGAGTTGAACCTCCAGATACAGACTCTCTAACCAAGTGCCTACAAGTCCCTAGGAAGCATCTTTTTCAGATTACTGTATACTCCAGTTTGAAGAATGGTCTAGATTTTGATCATGCAAAGGGATGCACACCCTCCAGCCAGCTTCCTCAGGGTACTTTGGACCTCTTTGCTTCTCAGGCTGTGAATGACGGGGCTCAAAAGAGGGCTCACCACACATAAGAGCACAGACACCAGGGTGTCCATGTCCAGCCTTCTCTGGGCCTGTTATAGTGGAAGTTGACTGTTCCATAGAAGACCACCAAGACAGTGCACCCCAGTCCCCAACATCTGCTCTCTGTAACATGTCTCCTGCAACCCAGTCTTCAAACTCTGCTCTCTGTAACAGGACTTCTGAACCCCAGTCTCCAAACTCTGCTCTCTGCAAAAGTCTTTCTACACCCCAGTCTCCATCCTCTGCTCTCTGCAACGATCCTTCTGCATCCCAGTCTCCAACGTCTGCTCCCTGTAAGATCCTTCTGTACGCCGTTCTCCAAACTTTGCTCTCGTAACAGTCATTCTGCACCTCAGTCTCCAACCTCATCTCTCTGCAACGGCCCTTGTGCACCCTAGTATTCAACCTCTGTTCTCTGCAGCTGTCCTTCTGCACCCCAGGCTACAAAATCTGCTCTCTGTAACAGTCCTTCTGCACCCCAGTCTCCAAACTCTACTTTCCTATTAGTTATTCTGCACCCAAGTCTAAAACCTCTGCTGTCTTTAACAGTCCTTCTGCACCTCAGTCTCCAAAATTTGCTCTCTGCAACAGTCCTTCTGCACCCCAGTCTCCAACCTCTGCTCTCTGCAAACGTCTTATTATACCCCAGTATCCAACATCTGCTCTCTGCAACCATCCTTCTGCATCCCAGTCACCAAAGTCTGCTCTCTGCAACAGTCCTTCTACACCCCAGTCTCCATCTGCTTCTCTCTCCGACAGCCCTTATGCACCCCAGTCTCTAACCTCTGCTCTCTTCAACATTTCTTCTGCACTCCATTCTCAAACCTGTGCACTCTAAAACTATCCTACTGCACCCCGGACTCCAACCTCTGCTCTCTGCAACGATCCTTCTGCATCTAAGTCTCCAAACTCTGCTCTCTGTAACAGTCCTTCTGCACCCCAGACTCCAAGCTCTGCTCTCTGTAACAGTCCTTCTGCACATCAGTGTCCAACCTCTGTTCTTTGTAAGGATCCTTCTGCTCCTCAAGTCCAAACTCTGCTCTCTGTAACATGCCTTCTGAAACACAGTCTCCAACCTCTGCTTTCTGTTACAGTTCTTCTGAACCTCAATCTCCAAACTCTGCTCTCTGTAACACTCTTTCTGCACCCCAGTCTCCATCCTCTGCTCTTTGTAAGAATCCTTTGACACCCCTGTCTCCAACCTCTCCTCTGTGTAAAAGTCCTTCTGCACCTCAGTATTTAACCTCTGCAATCTATAACGGTCCTTCTGCACCCCAGTCTCAAAACTCTGCTCTCTGTATCAGTCCTTCTGCACCCAAGTCTCTAAACTTTGCTCTCTGCAACAATTCTTCTGCACCCCAGTCTCCAACCTGTGCTCTCTGTGACAGTCCTTCTGCACCCCAGTCTCCAACATCTGCTCTCTTCAACGATCCTTTTTCTATCCAGCCTCCAAACTCTGCTCTCTTTAAAAGTCCTTTTGTATCGCAGTCTCCAACCTCTTCTCTTTGTAATGGTCCATTTGCTCCCCAATTGCAAACCTCTGCTTTCTGTAAGAGTCCTTCTGCACCCCAGTCGCCAAAATATTCTCTCTGCAATGATCCTTCTGCGCCGCAGTTTACAACCTCTGCTCTCTGTAAAAGTCCTTCTGCACCTCAGTCTTTATCCTTTGCTCTCTGTAATGGTCCTTCTGCACCCCAGTCTCCAATCTCTGCTCCCTGTAACAATCCTATTGCACCTCTGTCTCCAACGTCTGCTCTCTGTAACAGTCCTTATGCAACCCAGTCTCCAAACTCTGCTCACTGTAGCAGTCCTTCTGTACCGCAGTCTCAAACCTCTTCTCTCTATAACGTTACTTCTGCACCCCAATTGCCAACCTCTGCTTTCTGAAACAGTCTTTCTGCACCTCAAACTTCAACCTCTGCTCTCTGTAACAGTCCTTCTAAGCCACAGTCTGAAACCCCTGCTCTCTGCAGCAATCTTTCTAAACCCCAGTCTTCAAACTGTGCTATCTGTAACAATCCTTCTGCACCCCAGTCTCAAACATCTCTCTGTAACAGGTCTTCTGCAACTCAGTTTCCAAAGTCTGCTCTCTGTAACAGGCCTTCTGCACCACAGTCTCCATCCTCTTCTCTCTGCAACGATTCTTCTGCAACTCAGTCTCCAACCTCTGCTCTTTGCAACAGTCCTTCTGCACCCCAGTCTCCAACATCTGCTCTTAATGAGATTCTTCTACACCCCGTTCTCCAAACATTGCTCTCTGTAACAGTCTTTCTGCACCTCAGTCTCCAACTTCATCTCTCTGCAACGGCCCTTCTGCATCCCAGTATCCAACCATTGTTCTCTGCAGCAGTCCTTCTGCAACCCAGGCTTCAAAGTCTGCTCTCTGTAAAATTCCTTCTGCATCTCAGTCTCCAAACTCTACTTTCCGTATCAATTATTCTGCACCACAGTCTGAAACCTCTGCTCTCTGTAACACTTTTCTGCACCTCCATTTCCAAACTCTGCTCTCCGCAACAGTCCTTCTGCACAACAGTCTCAAAATTCTGCTCTGTGCAAAAGTCCTTCTACACACCAGTCTCCAACATCTGCTCTCTGCAACGATCCTTCTGCATCCCAGTCTTCAATGTCTGCTCTCTGCAACAGTCTTTCTACACCCCAGTCTCCAACCTCTGCTCTCTGGTACAGTCCTTCTGCACCCCAGTCTTCAACCTCTGCTCTCTTCAAAATTTCTTCTGCACCCCAGTCTCTAACCTGTGCTCTCTGTAACTATCATACTGCACCCCGGTCTCCAAACTCTGCTCTCTGTAACGATCCTTCTGCACCTCAGTTTCCAACCTCTGCTCTCTGCAATGATCCTTCTGCACCCCATTCTCCAACGTCTGTTCTCTGAAACAGTCATTCTGACCCCAGTTTCCAGCATCTGCTCTCTGTAACATCCTTCTCCACCCCAGGTTCGAAACTGTGCTCTAGGTGACATTCCTTCTGCACCCCAGTCTCCACCCTCTGCTCTTTGTAACAGGACTTCTGTACCGCAGTCTCCAATCTCTGCTCACTACAACATTTATTCTGCACCCCTGTCTCCAAACTGTGCTCTCTGTAACTGTCTTTCTGACCCCAGGATCCAAACTATGCTCTCTGTAACGATCCTTCTGAACCTCAGTCTCCAACCTCTACTTTCTGCAAGAATCCTTCTGAACCACAGGTTCCAAACTCTGCACTCTGTAAGAGTCATTCTACACCTAGTCTCCAATTTCTTCTCTCTGTACCAATCCTTCTGCACCTCAGTCTTCAACCTCTGCTCTCTGTAACAGTTCTTCTGCACCTCAGTCTCCAACCTCTGCTCTCTGTAACAGTCTTTCTGCACCTCAGTCTGAAACCTCTGCTCTCTGCAACGATCCATTTGCACCCCATCTCCAAACTGTGTTATCTGTAACAATCCTTCTGCACCCCAGTCTCCAACCTCTGCTCTCTGTAAAAGGTCTTCTGCACCCCAGTCTCAAACTCTGCTCTCTGTAAAAGGCCTTCTGCACCCCAGTAACCAATCAATTCTCTCTTCAACGATCCTTCTGCACCTAAGTTTCCAACCTCTGCTTTTTGTAACAATCCTTCTGCAACACAGTCTCCAACCTCTGCTCTCTGTGACAGTCCTGCTGCACCCCAGTCACTAACTTCTGCAATCTGCAGCGATGCTTCTTCTACCCAGTCTCCAACCTCTGCTCAGAGTAACAGTCCTTTTGTATTGCAGTCTCCAACCTCTTCTTTTTGTAACTGTTCTTCTGCTCCGCATTTGCCAAACTCTGCTTTCTAAAAAAGCCCTTCTGCACCCCAGTCACTAACCTCTTCTGTCTGCAACAATTTTTCTGAACCTCAGTCTCTTAACTCTGCTCTCTGCAACAGTTCTTCTGCACCCCAGTCTCCAGACTCTGCAATCTGTAAGATCCATTTGCATCCCAGTCTCCAACATCTGCTCTCTGTTACAGTCTTTCTGCACCACAGTATCCAACCTCTGCTCTCTGGAAAAGTCTTTCTAAACATCAGTCTCCAACCTTTGCTCTTTGTAATGGTCCTTCTGCACCCCAGTATTCAAACTCTGCTCTCTGTAACAATCCTGCTGCACCTCAGTCTTCAACGTCTGCTCTCTGTAACAGTCCTTCTGCACCCCAGTCTCCAACATTTGCTGTGTGAAATGGTCCTTCTGCACACCAGTCTCCAAACTCTGCTTTCTGTAACGGTCCTTCTAAGCCTCAGTCTGAAACCTCTGCTCTTTGCAACGATCCTTCTTCAACCCAGTCTTCAAGCTCTGCTCTCTGTAACAGTCCTTCTGCACCTCAGTCTCCAACCTCTGCTCTCTGCAACAGTCCTTCTGCACCCCAGTCTCCAAGCTCCTGTCTCTGCAACAGTATTTCTACACCCCAGTCTTCAACCAATGCTCTCTGCAAAGATCCTTTTGCATCCCAGTCTCCAACGTCTTCTCTCTGAAACAGTCCTTCTGCACCCCAGTCTCCAACCTCTGCTCTCCGCTACAGTCCTTCTTCACCCCAGTCTCAAAACTCTGCTCTCTGCAACATTTTTTCTGCACCCCAGTCACCAACCTGTGCTCTCTGTAACTGTCCTGCTGCACCCCAGTCTCCAACCTCTGCTCTAAGTAAGAGTCCTTCTGCACCCCAGTCTCCAACTTCTGCTCTCTGCAACATTTCTTCTGCACCCCAGTCTCCAACTGTGCTCTCTGTAACTGTCCGTCTGCACCCCAGTCTCCAACCTCTGCTCTCTGTAAGGATCTATCTGCACCACAGTCTGAAACCTCTGCTCTCTGCAACGATCCTTCTGCCCCTCAGAATCCAACCTCTGCTCTCCGCAATGATCCTTCTGCACCCCAGTCTCCAACCTCTTCTCTCTGTAAGAGTCCTTTTGCACTTCAGTCTACAATCTCTGCTCTCTCTAACAATCTTTCTGCACCTCAGTCTCCAAACTATGCTCTCTGCAACGACCTTTCTGCATCACAGTCTCCAACATCTGCTCTTTACAACAGTCCTTCTGCACCCCAGTCTCCAACCTCTGCTCTCAGCTACAGTCCTTCGTCACCCCAGTCTCAAAGGTCTGCTCTCTGAAACATTTCTTCTGCACCCCAGTCTCCAAACTCTGCTCTCTCTAACAGGCCTAATGCACCCCAGTCTCCAACCTCTTCTCTCTGCAATGATCCTTCTCCACCTCAGTCTCCAACCACTTCTCTCTGCAACAGTCCTTCTGCACCCAAGTCTCCAACCTCTGCTCTCTGTAAGATCCTTCTTCACCCCGGCCTCCAAAGTTTGTTCTCTATAACAGTCCTTCTGCACCTCATTTTCCAAACTCTGCTCTCTGCTACGGTCTTCTGCACCCCAGTATTAACCTCTGTTTACTGCAACAGTCCTTCTGCACCCCAGGCTCAAACTCTGCTCTCTGTAACAGTTATTCTGTACCGCAGTCTCCAACCTCTGCTGTCTGTAACGTTCATTCTGAACCCCAGTCTCCAAACTCTACTTTCCATATCAGTTATTCTGCACCTCAGTCTCCAACCTCTGCTCTCTGTAACAGTTCTTCTGCACCTCACTCTCCAACTCTGCTCCTTGCAACAGTTCTTCTGCACCCCAGTCTCCAACCTCTGCTCTCTGTAAGATACTTCTTCACCCCGGTCTCCAAACTTTGCTCTCTATAACAGTCTTCTGCACGTCAGTCTCCATATTCTGCTCTATGCAAAAGTCTTCTGCACCCCAGTCTCCAAGCTCTTCTCTCTGCAACAGTCATTCTACACCCAGTCTCCAAACTCTGCTCTCTGCAACGATCCTTCTGCATCACAGTCTCCAACATCTGCTCTCTGCAACAGTCCTTCTGCACCCCAGTCTCCAACCTCTGCTCTCAGCTACAATCCTTCTTCACCCCAGTCACAAATGTCTGCTCTCTGCAACATTTCTTATGCACCCCAGTCTCCAACCAGTGCTCTCTGCAACTGCCTCCTGCACCCCAGTCTCCACCTCTGCTCTCTGTAGCGATTTTTCTGCACCTAAGTCTCCAACCTCTGCTCTTTGCAACAGTTTTTCTGCACCCATGTCTCCATAAACTGCTCTCTGTAAGAGTCCTTCTGCACATCAGTGTTCAAAACTCTGCTCTCTGTAAAAATTCATCTTCACCTCAGTCTCCAAACTCTGCTCTCTGTAACAGACCTTCTGCACCCCATTCTCCAACCTCTGCTCTCTTTAACAGTTCTTCTGGTCACCAATCTACAAACTCTGCTCTCTGTAACAGTCGTTCTGCACCTCAGTCTCCAACCTCTGCTCTGTGTAAGATCTTTCTGCAACCCAGTCTCCAAACTCTTTCTTCTGTAACAGTACTTCTGCACCCTTTCCCAAACTCTTCTCTCTGAAACAGGCCTTCTGCACCCCAGTCTCCTACCTTTGTTCTCTGTAACTGTCCTTCTGCATTCCAGTCTCAAACCACTTCTCTCTACGACCATCTTTCTTCACCCCAGTCTCCAACGTTTACTCTCTGCAACAGTCTTTCTGCACCCATATCTACATAAACTGCTCTCTGCAACAGTCCTTCTGCACCTCAGTCTGACACTCTGCTCTCTTCACGATCCTTCTGCACGCAGTCTCCAGATTCTGCTCTTTGTAAGATACTTTTGCATCCCTTTCTCCAAACTCTCCTCTCTGTAACAGTCTTTTTGCACCCAGTATCCAAGCTCTGCTCTCTGTAAAAGTCCTTCTGCACCTAAGTCTCTATCATTTGCTCTCTGTAATGGTCCTTCTGCACCCCAGTCTCCAATCACTGCTCTCTGTAACAATCCTTCTGCACCTCTGTCTCCAATGTCTTCTCTCTGTAACAGTCCTACTGCACCCCAGTCTCCCACATCTGCTCTCTGTAATGGTCTTTCTGTACCACAGTCTCCAAACTCTGCTCTCTGTATCAATCCTTCTGCACCTCAGTCTCCAATGTCTCCTCTCTGTAACAGTCCTTCTGCAACCTAGTCTCCAACCATCTGCTCTCTACAACGGTCCTTCTGCACTAAAGTCTCCAAACTCTTCTCTCTATAACGATCCTTCTTCACCCCAAGTGCCAAAGTCTGCTTTCTGTAACAAACATTCTGAACCTCAATTTCCAACCTCTGCTCTCTGTATGAGTCCTTCTAAGCCTCAGTCTGAAAACTCTGATGTCCTGCAACAATCCTTCTGCACCCATTCTCCAACCTCTGCTTTGTGTAACAGGTCTTCTACTCCCCAGTCTCCAACCTCTTCTCTCTGCAACGATTCTTCTGCAACTCAGTCTCCAACCTCTGCTCTCTGCAACAGTCCTTCTAAACCGCAGTCTCCAACCTCTGCTCTCTGCAATGATCCTTCTGCATCCCAGTCTTCAACAACCTGCTCTCTGCAACAATCCTTCTGCACCTAAGTCTACAACCTCTGCTGTCTGCTTCAGTACTTCTACACCCCCAGTCTCCAACCTCTGCTCTCTGCAACATTTCTTCTACACCCAAGTCTCCAACCTGTGCTCTCTGTAACTGTCCTGCTGCAATCAAGTCTCCAACCTCTGCTCTCTGTAGCGATCCTTCTGCACCTCATTCTCCAACCTCTGCACTCTGCACGATCCTTCTGCACCCCAGTCTCCATCCTCTGTTCTCTGTAAGAATCCTTTTGCACCCAAGTCTCCAAAATCTCCTCTCTGTAAAAGTCCTTCTGCACCTCAGTCTCCAAGTTCTGCAATCTGAACAGTCCTTCTGCACCCCAGTCTCAAACTCTGCACTCATAAATGATCTTTCTGCAACTCAGTCTCAAACCTCTGCACTCTTTAATAGTCATTCTGCACCCCAGTCTCGTACATCTGCTTTCTGCAACGATCCTGCTTCTCCCAGGCTCCAAGCTCTGCTCTCTGCAACGGTCCTTCTACATCCCAGTTTCCAAATCTTCTCTCTGTAACAGTCCTTCTGCACCTCAGTCTCTAAACTCTGCTCTCTGAAACAGTCCTTCTGCACCCCTCTCTCCAACCTCTGCTCTCAGTAACAGTTCTTCTGCACCCCAATCTCCAAACTCTGCTCTCTGTAACACTCCTTCTGCACCCCAGTCTCCACACTCTACTCTCTGTAAAAGTCTTTCTGCACCTCAGTCTCAAACCTCTGCTCTCTGTAAGATCCTTCTGCAACCCATTCTCCAAACGCTGCTCACTGTAAGAGTCTTCTGCACCCCAGTCTTCAAACTCTGCTCTCTGTAACAGGCCTTCTGCACGCCAGTCTCCAATATCTGCTCTCTGCAACGATTCTTCTTCTACCCAGTCTCCAAACTCTGCTGTCTGTAAAAGTATTTTTGTATCGCAGTCTCCAACCTCTTCTCTTTGTAACGGTTCATCTGCTCCCCAATTGCCAACCTCTGCTTTCTGTTATAGTCATTCTGCACCTAAGTCTCCAAACTCTTCTCTCTGCAACAATCTTCCTACACCTCAGTCTCCAAACTCTGTTCTCTGCAACAGTCCTTCTGCAACCCAGTCTCTGAACACTGCACTCTGCAACATTCCTTCTGCACCACAGTCTCCAAACTCTGGTCTCTGTAACAATCCTTCTGCACCTCTGTCTCCAACGTCTGCTCTCTGTAATAGTTCTTCTGTACCCCAGTCTCCCAAATCTGCTCTCTGTAACGGTCCTTCTGCACCCCAGTCTGAAAACTCTGCTCTCTGTAACAGTCCTTCTGTATGGCAGTCTCCAACCTCTTCTCTCTATTACGGTCTTTCTGCACCCCAATTTCCAACCTCTGCTCTCTGTAAGAGTCCTTCTAAGCCTCAGTCTGAAACTTCTGCTCTCTGCAACAATCCTTCTAAACAACAGTCTCCAAACTGTGCTATCAGTAACAATCCTTTTGCACCCCATTTCTCCAACCTCTGCTCTCTGCAACAGTTCTTCTGCACCCCAGTCTCAAGACTCTGCTCTCTGTAAGATACTTTTCCATCCCTTTCTGCAACCTCTCCTCTCTGTAACAGTCCTTCTGCACCATAAAATCCAACCTCTGCTCTCTGTAAAAGTCCTTCTGCACCTCAGTCTCCAACCTTTGCTGTCTGTAATGGTCCTTCTGAACCCTAGTCTCCAACATCTGCTCTCTACAACAATCCTTCTGCACCAAGTCTCCAAACTCTGCTCTCTATAACGGTCCTTCTGCACCCCAATTGCGAACCTCTGCTTTCTGTAACAATCCTTCTGCACCTCAGATTCCAACCTCTGCTCTCTGTAAGAGTCCTTCTAAGCCTCAGTCTGAAACCTCTGCTGTGTACAACAATCCTTCTGCACCCCAATCTCCAAACTGTGCTATATGTATCGATCATTCTGCACACCAGTCTTCAACCTCTACTCTTTGTAACAGGTCTTCTGCACCCCAGTCTCCAGACTCTGCTCTATGTAACAGGCCTTCTGCTTCCCAGTCTCCAACCTCTTCTCTCTGCAACGATTCTTTTGCACCTCAGTCTCCAACCTCTGCTCTCTGCAGCAGTCATTCTAAACCGCAGTCTCCAAACTCTGCTCTCTGCAATGATCCTTCTGCTTCACAGTCTCTAACAACTGCTCTCTGCAATAGTCCTTCTGCACCCAAGTCTACAACCTCTGCTCTCTGCTACAGTACTTCTGCACCCCAGTCTCCAACCTCTGCTCTCTGCAACATGTCTTTAACACCCAAGTCTCCAACCTGTGCTCTCTGTAACTGTCCTGCTGAATCCCAGTCTCCAACCTCTGCTCTCTGTAGCGATTCTTCTGCACCTCATTCTCCAACCTGTTCTCTCTGCAACGATCCTTCTACACCCCAGTCTCTATTCTCTGCTCTCTGTAAGAATCCTTTTGCACCCCAGTCTCCAACAACTCCTCTCTGTAAAATTCCTTCTGCACCTCAGTCTCCAAGTTCTGCAATCTGTAAGAGTCCTTCTGCACCCCAGTCTCAAACCTCTGCACTCAGCAATGATCTTTCTGCACCTCAGTCTCCAACCTCTGATCTCTTTAATAGTCCTTCTGCACCCCAGTCTACAACATATGCTCTCTACATCGATCCTTTTTCTCCCCAGGCTCCAACCTCTGCTCTCTGCAATGGTTTTTCTACATCCCAGGATCCAACATCTTCTGTCTGAAACAGTCCTTCTGCACCTCAGTCTGAAAACTCAGCTCTCTGCAAAAATCCTTCTGCACCCGAGTTTCCAAACATTGCTCTCTGTAAAAGTCCTTCTGGACCTCAGTCTACAAAATGCTTTCTGTAATATCCTTCTGCAACCAAGTCAGGAAATTGTGCTATCTTTAACAGTCCTTCTGCACCTCAGTCTACAAACTCTGCTCTCTGTAACAGGCCTTCTGCACCCCAGTCTCCAACATTTGCTCTCTGTAACAGGCCTTTTGCACCCCAGTCTCCAACCTCTTCTCTCTGCAAGGATCCTTCTTAACCTCAGTACCCAACCTCTGCTCTGTGCAACAGTCTTTCTGCACCCCAGTTTCAAACTTCTGCTATCTGTAACAATCCTTCTGCACCTCAGTCTCCAACCTCTGCTCTCTGCAAGGGTTCTTCTGCACCCCAGTATCCACACTCTGTTCTCTTCAACAGTACTTCTGCACCCCAGTCTCCAACCTCTGCTCTCTACAAGGATCTTTTTGCATCCCAGTCTCCAACCTCTGCTCTCTGCTACTGTCTTTCTTCACCCCAGTCTAAAAATTCTGCTCTCTGAAACATTTCTTCTGCACCCTAGTCTCCAACCTGTGCTCTCTGTAACTGTCCTGCTGCACCCCAGTCTCCAAACTCTGCTCTCTGTAGCTATCCTTCTGTACCTCAGTCTTCAACCTCTGCTCTCTGCAAGATCCTTCTCCACCTCAATCTCCAAGTTCTGCAATCTGTAACGGTCCTTCTGCACCCCAGTCTCCAACCTCTGCTCTCTGAAACGATCCTTCTGCACCTTAGTCTCCATCCTCTGTTCTCTGTAACAAACCTTCTGCACCCCACTCTCCAAAATTTGCACTCTGTAACTGGCCTTCTGCAACCCAGTTTTCAAAATCTTCTCTCGGCAACGATCCTTCTTCACCTCAGTCTCCATCCTCTGCTTTCTGCAACTGTCTTTCTGCACCCCAGTCTCCTTCCTCTGCTCTCTGTAAGAATCTTTCTGCACCCCAGTCTTCAACCGCTCCTCTCTGTAAAAGTCCTTCTGCACCTCAGTGTCCAAACTCTGCTCTCTGTAATGAACCTTCAGCACCTCAGTCTTCAACCGCTGCTCTCTGTAACAGGCCTTTTTAACCCCATTCTCCAACCTCTGCTCTCTGTATCAGTCGTTTTGCACACCAGTATCCTAACTCTGCTCTCTGTAACAGTCCTTCTGTACCGCAGTCTCAAAACTCTGCTTTCTGTAACAGTCCTTCTGCACCCCAGTCTCCAACTTCTGCTCTCTGCAACATTTCTTCTGCACCCAAGTCTCCATCTGTGCTCTTTGTAGCTGTCCTTCTGCACCCCAGTCTCCAACCTCTGCTCTCTGTAACGATCTATCTGCACCACAGTCTAAAACCTCTGCTGTCTGCAACGATCTTTCTGCCCCTCAGAATCCAACCTCAGCTCTCCATAATGATCCTTCTGCACACCAGTCTTCAACCTCTGTTCTCTGTAACATATCTTCTGCACCCCAGTCTCCAAACTCTGCTCTGTGTAACAGGCCTAATACACCCCAGTCTCCAACCTCTTCTCTTTGCAATGATCCTTCTCCACCTCAGTCTCCAACCACTGCTCTCTGAAACAGTCCTTCTGCACCCCAGTCTCCAACCTCTGCTCTCTGTAAGATCCATCTTTACCCCTGCCTCCAAAGTTTGCTCTCTATAACAGTCCTTCTGTACCTCAGTCTCCAAAAATTGCTCTCTGCTATGGTCCTTCTGCACCCCAGTATCCAACCTCTGTTTACTGCAACAGTCCTTCTGCACCCCAGGCTGCAAACTCTGCTCTCTGTAACAGTTATTCTGTACCGCAGTCTCCAACCTCTGCTGTCTGTAACGTTCATTCTGAACCCCAGTCTCCAAACTCTACTTTCCATATCAGTTATTCTGCACCTCAGTCTCCAACCTCTGCTCTCTGTAACAGTTCTTCTGCACCTCACTCTCCAACATCTGCTCCTTGCAACAGTTCTTCTGCACCCCAGTTTCCAACCTCTGCTCTCTGTAAGATACTTCTTCACCCTGTCTCCAAACTTTGCTCTCTATAACAGTCTTTCTGCACGTCAGTCTCCATATTCTGCCTTATGCAAAAGTCCTTCTGCACCCAGTCTCCAAGCTCTTCTCTCTGCAACAGTCATTCTACACCCCAGTCTCCAAACTCTGCTCTCTGCAAGATCCTTCTGCATCACAGTCTCCAACATCTGCTCTCTGCAACAGTCCTTCTGTACCCCAGTCTCCAACGTCTGCTCTCAGCTACAATCCTTCTTCACCCCAGTCACAAACGTCTGCTCTCTGCAACATTTCTTATGCACCCCAGTCTCCAACCAGTGCTCTCTGCAACTGTCCTGCTGCACCCCAGTCTCCAACCTCTGCTCTCTGTAGCGATTTTTCTGCACCTAAGCCTCCAACCTCTGCTCTTTGCCACAGTCCTTCTGCACCCCAGTCTCCAAGCTCTGCTCTCTGTAGGAGTCCTTCTGCACCTCAGTCTCCAACCTCTGCTCTGTGTAAGATCTTTCTGCAACCCAGTCTCCAAACTCTTTCCTCTGTAACAGTCCTTCTGCACCCTTTCTCCAAACTCTTCTCTATGAAACACTCCTTCTGCTCCCCAGTCTCCTACCTTTGTTCTCTGTTACTGTCCTTCTGCATTCCAGTCTCAAACCTCTTCTCTCTACGACCATCTTTCTTCACCCAAGTCTCCAACATCTACTCTCTGCAACAGTTTTTCTGCTCCCATGTCTCCATAAACTGCTCTCTGCAACAGTCCTTCTGCACATCAGTCTGACACCTCTGCTCTCTTCACGATCCTTCTGCACCCCAGTCTCCAAACACTGCTCTCTGTAACAGTCCACTTGCACCTCAGTCTCCAACCTCTGCTCTCTGTAAGATCCTTCAGCAACCCAGTCTCAAAACTCTGCTCTCTATAACTGTCCTTCTGCATCCTAGTCTCCAACCTTTTCTCTCTGTAACAGGCCTTCTGCTCGCCAGCCTCCAAACTCTTCTCTCTGCAGTGATCCTACTGCACCTCAGTCTCAAACCTCTAATCTCTGCAACTGTCTTTCTGCACCTCAGTCTCCAAATTCTGCTCTCTGTAAGATCCTTCTGCACCCCTGTATTCAACCTCTGCTCTCTGTAACAGTCTTTCTGCATCTGAGTCTCCAAACTCTGCTCTCTGCAACAGTACTTCTGTGCCCCAGTCTTCAACATTTGCTTTCTAAAATAGTTCTTCTGCACCTCATTCTCAAAACCCTGCTCTCTGCAACGACCCTTCTGCACCCCAGTCTCCAACCTCTGCTCAATGTAACAGTCCTTCAGTACCTTAGTTTCCCAACTCTGCTCTCTGTAAGATTCTTCTGCAACCCAGTCTTTAAACTCTGCACTCTGTAAAAATCCTTCTCCACCTCAGTCTCCAAACTCTGTTCTCTGCAACGGTCCTTCTGCACCTCAGTCTCCAACCTCTACTCTCTGTAACAGTCCTTCTGCACTTCAGTCTCCAACCTCTGCTCTCTGTAGGATCCTTCTAAAACCCAGTCTCAAAACTCTGCTCTCTGTATCTATCTTTCTGCACCTCAGTCTCCAACCTCTGCTCTCTGCAACAGTCCATCTGCACCTCAGTCTAACACCTCTGTTCTCTGCACGACCCTTCTTCACCCCAGTCTCCAAGCACTGCTCTCTGTAACAGTCCACCTGTACCTCAGTCTCCAACCTCTGCTATCTGTAAGATCCTTCAGAAACTCAGTCTCGAAACTCTGCTCTCTATAACAGTCCTTCTGCACCCAGGCTCCAACCTCTCCTCTCTGTAACAGCTCTTCTGCATGCCAGTATCCAAACTCTCCTCTCTGTAGCAGGCCTTCTACACCCCAGTTTTCAACCTCTGCTCTCTGCAATGATCCTTCTGCACCCCAGTCTCCAACCTCTGCTCTCTGCAATGATCCTACTGCACCACAGTCTACAACCTCTGATCTCTGCAACAGTCCATTTGCAACTCTGTCTCCAATTACTGCTCTCTGTAAGATCCTTCTGCACCCCTGTATCAAAGCTCTGCTTATTGCAACAGTCCTTCTGCACCCCAGTCTCCAACTTCTGCTCTCTCTAAGAGTCCTTCTGAAACTCAGTCTCCAACATCTACTCTCTTCAACATTATTTCTGCAGCCCAGTCTCCATCTTCTGCTCTCTGCAACAGACCTTCTGCACCCTAGTCTCCAACCTCTGCTCTCTGCAACAGTCCTTCTGCCCCCCCCCGTCTCCAAACTCTGCTCTCTGTAACAATCCTTCTGCACCTCAGTCTCAAAACTCTGTGCTCTGCAACGGTCCTTTTGCACCTCAGTCTCCAAACACTATTCTCTGTAACAGTCCTTCTGCACTTCACTCTCCAACCTCTGCTCTCTGTAGTACTTTTCTAAAACCCAGTCTCAAACCTCTGCTCTCTGTATCTATTATTCTGCACCTCAGTCTTTAACCTCTGCTCTCTGTTACAGTTTTTCTATACTGCCGTCTCCGAACTATGGTCTCTGTTATGGTCCTTCTGCACCCCAATTTCCAACCACTTCTTTCTGTAAAAGTCCTTCTGCAACTCAGTCTCCAAACTCTGCTCTCTGTAACAGTCCTTCTACACATCAGTCTTAAAACTCTGCTCGCTGTAATAGTCTTTCTGCACGTCAGTCTAAAACCTCTGCTCTCTGCACGATTCTTCTGCACCCAGTCTCCAAACACTGTTCTCTATATCAGTCTTTCTGAACACCAGTCTCAAAACTCTGCTCTCTCTATCTATCCTTCTGCACCTCAGTCCCCAACCTGTGGTCTCTGTAACATTCCTTCTACACCCCAGTTTCCATCCTCTGCTCTCTGTAACAGTTTTTCTATACCGCAGTCTCCGAACTCTGGTCTTTGTAACGGTCCTTCTGCACCCCAATTTCCAATCTCTGCTTTCTGTAACAGTCCTACTGCACCTCAGTCTCCAAACTCTGCTCTTTCTAACAGTACTTCTACACCTAAGTCTCCAACCTCTGCTCTCTGTAACAGTCCTCCTGCACCTCAGTCTGACACCTCTCTTTTTTTTTTGCATGGTCCTTCTGTACCTCAGTCTCCAACCACTGCTCTCTGTAACAGTCCACCTGCACCTCAGTCTCCAACCTCTTCTCTCCGTAAGATCCTTCAGAAACCCTGTCTCCAAACTCTGCTCTCTATAACAGTCCTTCTGCACCCCAGTCTCTAACCTCTCCTCTCCGTAACAGGCCTTCTGAACGCCAGTCTCCCAACTCTGCTCTCTGTAGCAGGCCTTCTGCATCCCAGTTTCCAAATTCTGCTCTCTATAACAGTCCTTCTCCACCCCAGTCTCCAACCTCTCCTCTCTCTAACAAGCCTACTGGACGCCAGTCTCCCAACTCTGCTATCTGTAGCAGGCCTTCTGCACCCCAGTCCATAAAGTGCTCTCTGCAACGATCCTTCTGCACCCCAGTCTCCAACCTCTGATATCTGCAACAGTCCATCTGCACCTCAGTCTCCAAATTCTGCTCTCTGTAAGATGCTTCTGCACCCCTGTATCCAACCTCTGCTCTCTGTAACAGTCCTTCTGTACGCAAGTCTCCAAGATCTGCTCTCTGCAACAGTCATTCTGCACCTCATTCTGAAAAAACGACCCTTCTGCATCCCAGTCTCCTACCCCGGCTCTCTGTAACAGTCGTTCTGCACCTCAATCTCCCAAATCTGCTCTCTGCAAGATCCTTCTGCAAACCAGTCTTTAAACTCTGCACTTTGTACCTGTCTTTCTGCAAAACAGTCTCTAACTTCTGCTCTCTGTAACAGGACTTCTGCAACCAAGTCTCAAAACTCTGCTCTCTGTAACAGGCTTTCTGCACACCAGTCTCCAACCTCTTCTCTCTGCAAAGATTCTTCTCCACCAAAGTATCCAACATCTGCTGTCTGCAACAGTCGTTTTGAACCCAAGTTTCCAAACTCTGCTCTGTGTAAGATCCATCTGAACCCCAGTCTCCAACCTATGCTCTCTGTAACAGTCCTTCTACACCCAAATATCCAGAATCTGCTCTCTGTAACAGTCCTTCTGCATGTCAGTCTCCAAGCTCTGCTCTCTGTAACAGTCCTTCTGCACCCCAGTCTTTAAAATCTGCTCTCTGGAACATTCCTTGTTCACCCCAGTCTTCAACATCTTCTCTCTGGAACACTCCTTCTGCACCCCAGTCTTCAACATCTTCTCTCTGCAACACTTCTTCTGCTCCCCAGTCTCCAAACTCCGCTCGCTGCAATGATCTTTCTGGACCCCAGTCTCCAACCTCTGCTCTCAGTAACAGTCCTTCTGCACCACAGTCTCCAACCTCTGCTCTCTATAAGATCCTTCTGCACTTTAGTTTCCAAACTCTGCTCTCTATAACATTCCTTCTCTACCCCAGTCTCCAAACTCTGCTCTCTGCAACAGTCCTTCTGCTCCCAGTCTCCGAGATCTGTTCTCTGTAACAGTCCTTCTGTTTCGCAGTCTTTAACCTCTGCTCTTTGTAAAGGTCCTTCTACACCCTAGTCTCCAAACTCTGCTTTCTGTATCAGTCTGCCTGAACCCCAGTCTCCAAAATCTGTTCTCTGTATCTATCCTTTGCACCTCCGTCTCTAACCTATGCTCTATGTAAGAGTCCTTCTGCACTTCAGTCTCCAATCTCTACTCTAGGTAACAGTCCTATACCACAGTCTCCAAACTCTGCTCTCTGTAACGGTCCTTCTGCACCTTAATTTCCAAACTCTGCTTCCTGTAACAGTTTTTCTGCACCTGACTCTCCAAATTCTGCTCTCTGTAACAGGACTTCCGCACCTCAGGCTCCAACCTCTGCTCCCTTCAACAGTCCTTCTGCACCCCAGTCTCCAAACTCTGCTTTCCAAATTAGTCCTTCTGCACCCTAATTGCCAACATCTGCTTTCTGCAAAAGTCCCTCTGCACCCCAGTCTTTAAACTCTGCTCTCTGTAAAAATCCTTCTGCACCTCAGTCTCTAAACTCTGTTCTCTGCAACGGTCCTTTTGCACCTCAGTCTCCAAGCTCTACTCTCTGTAACAGTCCTTCTGCACTTCACTCTCCAACCTCTGCTCTCTGTAGGATCCTTCTAAAGCCCAGTCTCAAATCTCTGCTGTATCAATTATTCTGCACATCAGTCTCCAACCTCTGCTCTCTGTTACAGTTTTTCTATACCGCAGTCTCCAAATTCTGGTCTCTGTTACGGTCCTTCTGCACCCCAATTTTCAACCACTTCTTTCTGTAACAGTCTTTCTGCACCTCTGTCTTCAAACTCTGCTCTCTGTAAGATGCTTCTGCACCCCTGTATCTAACCTCTGCTCTGTGTAACAGTCATTCTGCACCCGAGTCTCCAACCTCTGCTCTCTGTAACAGGACTTCCGCACCTCAGTCTCAAACCTTTGATCTTTGCAACAGGACTTCTACAACCCAGTCTTCAACCTCTGTACTCTGTAACAGGCTTTATTCACCACAGTCTAAAACATCTTCTCTCTGCAACGATTCTTTTCAACCCCAGTCTCCAACATCTGCTGTCTGCAACAGTCATTTTGAAACCCAGTCTCCAAACTCTTCTCTCTGTAAGATCCATCTGAACCCAGTCTCCAACCTATGCTCTCTGTAACAGTCCTTCTACACCCAAGTCTCCAAACTCTGCTCTCTGAAACAGTCCTTCTGCACCTTAGTCTCCAACCTCTGCTCTCTGTAACAGTACTTCTGCACCCCAGTCTCTAAAATCTGCTCTCAGCAACATTTCTTCTGCACCCCAGTCTTCAAAATCTGCTCTCTGCAACACTCCTTCTGCACCCCAGTCTCCAAACTCCGCTATCTGCAAGGATCCTTCTGGACCCCAGTCTTCAACCTCTGCTTTCAGCAACAGTCCTTCTGCTCCACAGTCTCCAACCTCTGCTCTCTATAAGATCCTTCTGCACTCCAGTTTCCAAACTCTGCTCTCTATAACATTCCTTCTCCACTTCAGTCTTCAACCTCTGCTCTCTGCAACACTCCTTCTTCTCCCATTCTCCGAGATCTGTTCTCTTTAACAGTCCTTCTGTTTTGCAGTCTCCATCCTCTTCTCTTTGTAAAGGTCCTTCTACACCCCAGTCTCCAATCTCTGCTTTCTGTATCAGTCTGCCTGAACCACAGTCTCCAAAATCTGTTCTCTGTATCTATCCTTTGCACCTCAGTCTCTAACCTATGCTCTATTTAAGAGTCCTTCTGCACTCCAGTCTCCAACCTCTGCTCTAGGTAACAGTCCTATACCGCAGTCTCCGAACTCTAGTCTCTGTAAGGGTCCTTCAGCACCTTAATTTCCAAACTCTGCTTCCTGTAACAGTTTTTCTGCACGTGAGTCTCCAAACTCTGCTCTCTGTAACAGTCCTTCTACACCCCAGTGTCCAATCACTGCTCTCTGTAAAAGTCCACCTGTACCTCAGTCCGAAACCTCTGCTCTCCACAATTCTTCTGCACCCCAGTCTCCAACCACTACTCTCTGTAACAGTACACCTGTACATCAGTCTCTAACCTCTGCTCTCTGTAAGATCCTTCAGCAACCCAGTCTCCAAACTCTGCTCTCTATAACAGTCCTTCTGCACCCCACTCTCCAACCTCTCCTTTCTGTAACAGGCCTTCTGCACAAATGTCTCCAAACTCTGCTCTATGCAATGATCATTCTCCACGCCTTTCTCCAAACTCTGCTCTGTGCAATGATCCTACTAAACCCCAGTCTCCAACCTCTCATCTCTTAAATAGTCCGTCTGCACCTCAGTCTTCAACCTCTGCTCTCTGTAATAGGCCTTCTGCATCCCAGTCTCCAACCTGTTCCCTCTGCAATGATTCTTTTCCTCGCAAGTCTTCAACATCTGCTCTCTGCAACTGTCCTTTTGCAACCCAGTCTGCAAACTCTGCTTTCTGTAACATCTATCTGAACGGAAGTCTCCAAACTCTGATTCTCTGTAACAGTCCTTCTGCACCCCAGTCTCCAAACGCTGCTCTCTGTCACAGTCCTTCCGCACCTCAGTCTCCAAACCCTGCTCTCTGTAACAATCCTTCTGCACCCCAGTCTCTAAAATCTGCTCTCTGCAACAGTCCTTCTCCACTCCAGTCTCCAAAATCTGCTATCTGCAACAGTCCTTCTGCACCCCAGTCTCCAAGCTCTGCTCTCTGCAATGAACCTTCTGGACCCCAGTCTCCAACATCTGCTCTCTGCAACAGTCTTTCTGCAATACAGTCTCCAAACTCTGCTCTCTGTAAGATCTTTCTGCACTCCAGTTTTCAAACTCTGCTCTCTGTAAAATTTCTTCTCTACCTCAGTCTCAAACCTCAGTCCTCTGCAACAGTCCTTCTGCTCCCCAGTCTCCGAGATCTGCTCTCTGTCACAGACCTTATGTACCGCAGTTTCCAACCTCTGCTCTCTGTAACGGTCCTTCTGCAACCCAGTCTCCAACCTCTGCTCTTTGTATCTTTCCTTCTGCTCCTCAGTCTTCAACCTGTGCTTTCAGTAACAATCCTTCTGCACCCCAGGCTCCAACCTCTGCTCTCTGTAACAGTCCTTCTATACCGCAGTCTCCAACCTCTGCTCTCTGTAACGGTCCTTCTGCACCCCAATTTCCAACCTCTGCTTTCTGTAACAGTCCTTCTGCACGTCAGTCTCTACACTCTGCTCTCTGTAACAGTCCTGCTTCACCTCAGTCTCCAAACTCTTCTCTCTGTAACAGTACTTTTGCACCTCAGTCTGAAACCTCTGCTCTCCACGATTCTTCTGCACCCCAGTCTCCAACCTCCGCTCTCTGTAACAGGCCTTCTGCACCAATGTCTCCAAACCCTGCTCTATGCAACGATCATTCTGCATGCCTGTCTCAAACCTCTGCTCTCTGCAATGATCCTACTAAACCCCAGACTCCAAACTCTGGTCTCTATAACAGTCCTTCTGCACCTCAGTCTTAAACTTCTGCTCTCTGTAATAGGCCTTCTGCACCCCAGTATCCAAACTCTTCTCTCAGTCCACCTGCACCTTAGTCTCCATCCTCTGCTCTCTGTAAGATCCTTCAGCAACCCTTACTTCAAACTCTGCTCTTTGTAACAGTCCTTCTACACCACAGTCTACAATCACTGCTCTCTGTAAAAGTACAACTGTACCTCAGTCTGAAACCTCTGCTCTCCACAATTCTTCTGCACCCCAGTATCCAACCACTGCTCTCTGTAACAGTACACCTGTACATCAGTCTCTAACCTCTGCTCTCTGTAAGATTCTTCAGCAACCCAGTTTCCAAACTCTGCTCTCTATAACAGTTTTTCTGCACCCCACTCTCCAACCTCTCCTTTCTGTAACAAGCCTTCTGCACAAATGTCTCCAAACTCTGCTCTATGAAACGATCATTCTGCACGCCTGTCTCCAACCTCTGCTCTCTGCAATGATCCTACTAAACCCCAGTCTCCAACCTCTCATCTCTAAAATAGTCTTTCTGCACCTCAGTCTTCAACCTCTGCTCTCTGTAATAGGCCTTCTGCATCCCAGTCTCCAGCCTCTTTTCTCTGCAATGATTCTTTTCCTCCCAAGTCTTCAACATCTGCTCTCTGCAACTGTCCTTTTGCACCCCAGGCTGCAAACTCTGCTCTCTGTAACATCCATCTGAATGAAAGTCTCCAACCTCTGCTCTCTGTAACAGTCCTTCTGCACCCCAGTCTCCAAACGCTGCTCTCTGTAACAGTCCTTCTGCACCTCAGTCTCCAAACCCTGCTCTCTGTAACAATCCTTCTGCACCCCAGTCTCTAAAATCTGCTCTCTGCAACAGCCCTTCTGCACCCCAGTCTCAAAGCTCTGCTCTCTGCAACGAACCTTCTGGACTCCAGTCTCCAACGTCTGCTCTCTGCAACAGTCCTTCTGCAATACAGTCTCCAACCTCTGCTCTCTGTAAGATCTTTGTGCACTCCAGTCTCAAACCTGTAAGATCTTCTCGACCCCAGTCTCAAACCTCAGTCCTCTGCAACAGTCCTTCTGCTCCCCAGTCTCTGAGATTTGCTCTCTGTCACAGACCTTATGTACTGCAGTTTCCAAACTCTGCTCTCTGTAACGGTCCTTCTACAACCCAGTCTCCAACCTCTGCTTTTTCAATCAGTCCTTCTAAACCCCAGTCTCCAAACTCTGCTCTTTGTATCCATCCTTCTGCACCTCAGTCTTCAACCTGTGCTTTCTGTAACAATCCTTCCAGATCCCAGTCTCCAACCTCTGCTCTCTGTAATAGTCCTTCTATACCGCAGTCTCCAACCTCTGCTCTCTGTAACGGTCCTTCTGCACCCCAATTTCCAACCTCTGCTTTCTGTAACAGTCCTTCTGCACGTCAGTCTCTAAACTCTGCTCTCTGTAACAGTCCTGCTACACCTCAGTCTCCAAACTCTTCTCTCTGTAACAGTACTTTTGCACCTCACTCTGTAACCTCTGCTCTCTGTAATATGCCTTCTGCACCCCAGTCTCCAAACTCTTCTCTCAGTCCACCTGCACCTTAGTCTCCAACCTCTGCTCTCTGTAAAATCCTTCAGCAACTCTTTCTTCAAAATCTGCTCTCTGTACCAGTCCATCTGCACCCAAGTCTCCAACCTCTCCTCTCTGTAACTTGCCTTCTGCACGCCAGTCTCCAAATGTGCTCTCTTTAGCAGGCCTTCTGCACGCAAGTCTCCAACCTCTGCTCTCTGCAACGATCCTTCTTCACCCCAGTCTTTAACCTCTGCTCTCTGCAATGATCCTACTGCACCCCAGTCTCCAACCTCTGATCTCTACAACAGTCCTTCTGCACCTCAGTCTCCAAATTCTGCTCTCTGTAAGATCTTTCTGCACCGCTGTCTCCTAACTCTGCTCTCTGTAACAGTTTTTCTTCACCTCAGTCTCCAACCTCTGCTCTCCGCAACAGTTTTTCTGAACCCCAGTCTCCAAACTCTGTTCTCTCCAACAGTCCTTCGGCACCCTAGTTACCAACATAAGCTCTCTTTTACAGTCCTTCTCCACCCCAGTCTCCAAACTCTGTTCTCTGTAACAGACCTCGTGTACTGCAGAATCCAAACTCTGCTCTCTGTAAAGGTTTTTCTGCACTCCAGACTCCAATCTCTGCTTTCTGTATCAGTCCGTCTGCAACCCAGTCTCCCACCTTCGCTCTGTATAACAGTCCTTCTGCAGCCCAGTCTCCATCCTCTGCTCTCTGTAACAATCCTTCTGCATCTCAGTCTCCAAACTCTGTACTCTGCAACGTTACTACTGCACCTAAGTCTCCAACATCTTCTCTCTTTAACAGTCTTTCTGCACCTGATTCTTCAACCTCTGCTCTCTGTACTATCCTTCTCCAACCCAGTCGCCAAACTCTGCTCTCTGTAACAGTCCTTCTGCACACCAGTCTCCAACCTCTGCTATTGGTAAGAGTTCTATACCGCAGTCTTCAACCTCTGCATCCCAATTTCCAAACTCTGCTTCCTGTAACAGTCCTTCTGCACCTGAATCTCCAAACTCTGCTCTCTGTAACAGTCCTTTTACAACCCAGTCTCCAACCTCTGCTCTCTTCAACAGTCCTTCTGCACCCCAGTCTCCAACATATGCTCTCTGCATCAGTCCTTCTGTACCTTAGTCTGAAAACTCTGCTGTCTGGAACAAACTTTCTGCACCCCAGTCTCCTACCTCTGCTCTCTTTAAGAGTCCATCTACACCTCAGTCTCCAACCTCTGCTGTCTTTAACAGTCCTTCTGCACCTCAGTCTCCAAATTTTGCTCTCTGTAAGATCCTTCTGCACCGCTGTCTTCAACCTCTGCTCTCTGTAACAGTCTTTTTGCACCCCAGTCTCCAACCTCTGCTCTCCGCAACGGTTCTTCTGCACCCCAGTCTCAGAACACTGCTCTCTGCAACAGTCCTTCAGCATCCTAGTTACCAACATCAGCTCTCTTTTAAAGTCCTTGTGTACCACAGTCTCCCACCTCTGCTGTTTGTAACAGTCCTCCTGTACTGCAGAATCCAACCTCTGCTCTCTATAACGGTCTATCTGCACCCCATTCTTAAATCTCTGCTTTTTTATCAGTCCTCCTGCACCCCAGTCTCCAATCTCTGCTCTCTATAACAGTCCTTCTGATCCTCAGTCTCCAAAATTCGCTATCTGCAACAGTTCTTCTACACCCCAGTCTCAAACCTCCGCTCTCTGTAACAATCCTTCTGCACCTAAGTCTCCAAACTCTGTACTCTGAAACGTTACTTATGCAACTCAGTCTCCAACATTTACTCTCTGTATCAGTCTTTCTGCACCTGATTCTTCAACCTCTGCTCTCTGTAGGATCCTTCTCTAACCCAGTCTCAAAACTCTGCTCTCTGTAACAGGCCTTCTGCACTCCAGTCTCCAACCTCTGCTCTCTGTAACAGTCCTTCTGCACACCAGTCTCCAACCTCTGCTTTCTGTAACCATCCTTCTACACCTCACTCTCCAACCTCTGCTCTCTGCAAGAATTCTTCTGCACCACAGTCTCCAACCTCTTCTCTCTGCAACAGTCCTTCTGCACACCAGTCTCCAACATCTGCTCTCTGCAACACTCCTTCAGAAACTCAGTCTAAAAACTCTGCTCTCTGCAACAATTCTTCTGCACCTCAGTCTCCTACCTCTGCTCTCTGTAAGAGGATTCTGCAACCCAGTCTCCAAACACTGCTTTCTGTAACAGTCCTTCTGCAGAATAGTTTCTAACTTCTGCTCTCTGTAACAAAAATTTTGCAACCCAGTTTCAAACCTCTGCTCTCTGTAACAGGCCTTCAGAACCCCAGTCTCCAACCTCTTCTCTCTGCAATGATTTTTCTCCACCCCAGTCTCCAACCTCTGCTCTCAGCATCAGTCCTTCTGCACCCTACTCACCAACTTCTGCTCTCTGTAAGATCCTTATGCACTCCAATCTCCAACTCCTCTCTGCAACGATTCTTCTCCATCCCAGTCTCCAATATCTGCGCTCTGCAACAGTCCTTTTGCACCCCAGTCTCCAAACTCTGCTCTCTGTAAGTTCCATCTTAACCCCAGTCTCCAAACTCTGCTCTCTGTAACAGTTCTTCTGCACACCAGTCTCCAAACTTTGCTCTCTGTAACTGTCCTTCTTCACCTCAGTCTCCAAACTCTGCTCTCTGTAAAAGTCCATCTGCACCTCAGTCTCTAAAATCTAGTCTACGCAACGATCCTTCTGGACCCCAGTCTCCAACTTCTGCTCTCTGCAACAGTACTTCTGCACCACAGTCTCCAGACTCTGCTCTCTGTAAGATCCTTCTGCACTCCAGTTTCCAAACTCTGCTCTCTGTAACATTCCTTCTCCACCCCAGTCTCCAAATTCTGTCCTCTGCAACAGTCCTGCTGCTCCCCAGTCTCTGATATCTGCTTTGTGTAACAGTTCTTTTGTACCACAGTCTCCAACCTCTGCTCTCTGTAACGGTCCTTCTACAACCCAATTTCCAACCTCTGCTTTCGGTAACAGTACTTCTAGACTTCAGACTCCAATCTCTGCTCTCTGTAACACTCCTTCTACACCTCAGTCTCCAACCTGTGCTCTCTGTAACATTCCTTCTGCACCCCAGTCTCCAACCTCTGCTCTCTGCATTGGTACCTCTGCACCCCAGTCTCCAACCTTGTCCACTACAACAGTTTTTCTGTACTGCAGTTTCCAACCTCTGTTCTCTGTAAGGGTCCTTTTGCAACCCAGTTTGCCACCTCTAATTTCTATATCAGTCTTTCTAGACCACAGTCTCCAAACTCTGCTCTCTGTAACCGTCATTCTGCACCTCACTTTGCAAACTCTGCTCTCGGAAACAGTCCTTCTGCAACCAGTCTTAAAAGTCTGCTCTCTGCAAGAGTCCTCTTGAACCCCAGTCTCCATCCTTTGCTCTCTGTAAAAGTTCTTTTGTACCCCAGTCTCCAATCTCTGCTCTCTGTAATGGTCCTTCTGCACCCGAGTCTCAAAACTCTACTATCTGTAACAGTTCTTCTGCACCGCAGTCTCCAAACTTTGCTCTCTATAACAATAATTTTGCACCTCAGTCTAAAACCTCTGCTCTCTACAAAGGTGCTTCTGCACCCTAGTCTCCAACCTCTGTTCTCTGCAAAAGTCCTTCTGCACCCCAGTCTCAAACCTCTTCTCTCTTATCCGTCCTTTTGCACCCCAGTCTCCAACATCTGCTTTCTCTATAAGTCCTCCTGCACCCCAGTCTCCAACCTCTGCTCTCTTTAACAGTCTTTCTGCACCTCAGTCTCCAACCTCTGCTTTCCGCAAGAGTTCTCCTGCACAACCGTCTCCAACCTCTGCTCTCTGCAACATTCCTTCTGAAACCGAGTCTTCTACCTGTGCTTTCTTTAAAAGTCCTTCTGCACTCCAGTCTAAAACCTCTGCTCTCTGTAAAGATTCTTCTGCACCCCAGTCTCTGAACTCTGCTCTCTGCAATGATCTTTCTGCACCTCAGTCTCCAACTTCTGCTCTTTACAACGATTCTTTTGCACCCCAGTCTCAAAAATCTGCACTCTCTAACAGTCCTTCTACACCTCAAACTCCAACCTCTGCTCTCTGCAACAGTCTTTTTGCAACCCAATCTCAAACATCTGCTCTCTTCAACAGTCCTTTTATTCCCCAGTCTCCAACCTCTGTTCTCTTAAACAGTCCTTCTGCACCCCACTCTCCAACCTTTGCTCTCTCTAACAGTCCTTCTGCACCTCAGTATCCAAACTCTGCTCTCTGAAAGAATCTTCTGCAACCCAGTCTCCAAACTCTGCTCTCTGTAACAGTTTTAATGCTCCCTAGTACCAAACTCTGCTCTCTGTAAGAGGCCTTCTGCACCACAGTCATCAACCTCTGCTCTCTGCAATGATCTTTCTGCACATCAGTCTTTAACCTCTGCTCTCAGCAACGGTCCTTATGCACCCCACTTTACAAACTCTGCTCTCCGCAACAGTCCTTCTCTACCCCAGTCCCCAACCTCAGCTCTTTGAAAGATCTTTCTGCACCCAAGTCTCTAAACTCTACTCTCTGTAACAGTCATTTTGCACCCCAGTCTCCAACCTATGCTCTCTGTAACAATGCTTCTGCAAATTAGTCATTATTCTCTGCTCTCAGCAACGGTCCTTATGCACCCCAGTCTCCAACTTCTGTTCTCTGCAACAGTCCTTCTGCACAACAGTCTGCATCATCTGCTCTCTGTAAGAGTCCTTCTGTACTGCAGTCTCCAAACTATGCTCCCTGTAACGGTCCTTCTGGACCCCAGAATCTCACCTCTGCTTTCGGTATCAGTTTTTCTGCACCCCAGTCTCCAACCTCTGCTCTCGGTAACATTCTTTCTGCACCTCAGTCTTTAATCTCTGCTCTCTGTATCAGACCTTCTGCACCCCTGTTTCCAAACTCTGCTCTTGAAACAGTCCTTCTGCACCTCAGTATTCAACAACTGCTTTCTGCACCAGTCCTTCTACACCACAGTCTCCAAACTCTGCTCTCTGGAAAAGTCCTTCTATACCCCAGTCTCCATTATCTGCTCTCTGCAACGATCCTTCTGCACCTTAGTCTCCAACGTCTGCTCTGCAACAGTCTTTCTAAAACCCAGTCTCCAACCTCTGCTGTCTGGAAAATCCTTCTGTACCCAGTTTCCAAATTCTGCAATCGGTAACATTCCTTCTGCAACCCAGTCTCCAACCTCTGCTCTCTGCAATGGTCCCTCTGCACCCCAGTCTCCAACCTAATTCTCAAAAACTGTTCTTCTAGACTGCAGTCTTCAACTACTGTTCTCTGTAAAAGTCCTTCTTCACCCCAGTCTCCAAACTCTGCTTTCTGTATCAGTGCTTCTGCACCACAGTCTCCAAACTCTGCTCTCTGTAACAGTCCGTCATCACCTGACTCTGCAAACTCTGCTCTCTGCAACATTCCTTCTGCACCCCAGTCTCCAACATCTGCTGTCTGCAACAGTGCTTCTCCAAACCAGTCTCCAAACTCTGCTCTCTGCAACAGTCCTTCTACACTCCAGTCTCCAACCTTGGCTTTCTGTATCAGTCCTTCTGCACCACAGTTTCCATATTTTGCTCTCTGTACCAGTTCTTCTGCACCTCACTCTGCAACCTCTGCTCTCTGCAACAATTACTCTGCACCCCAGTCTTCAACCTCTGCTCTCTGTAACAGTCCATCTGTACTGCAGTCTCAAACCTCTGCTGTCTGTAACAGTATTTCTGCACCCGAGGCTCCAAAATCTGCATAATGTATTAGTCATTCTGCACACGAGTCTCCAACCTCTGCTCTCTGTAACATTCTTTGTTCACCTCAGAATCTAACCTCTTTTCTCTGCAAAAGTACTTCTGCGCCCCAATCTCCAAACTCTCCTTTCTGCAACAGTCCTTCTGCACCTCAGTGTCCAAACTCTGCTCTCTGTAGGATCCTTCTGAAACACAGTCTTTAAACTCTACTTTCTGCAATGGTCCTTCTGCACCTCAGACTCCAACCTCTGTTCTCTACAACACTCCTTGTACAACCCAGTCTTCATAAACTGCTCGCACCACCAATCCTTCTGCACCCAAGTCTCCAAAATCTGCTCTCTGCAACAGTCCTTCTCCACCCCAGTCTCCAAACTCTGCTCTCTGCAACAGTCCTTCTGCACCCCAGTCTCCAACCTCTGTTTTCTGTATCAGTCCTTCTGCACCCCAGTAACCAACCTCTGCTCTTTTTACAGTCCTTTTTCACCTCAGTCTCCAAACTCTGCTTTCTGCAACCATCCTTCTGCACGCCAGTCTCCAACCTCTGCTCTCTGAAACGATCCTTCTACACCCTAGTCTCAAAACTCTGCTCGCTGCAACAGTTCATCTGAACCTCAATCTCCAACATCTGCTCTCTGCAACAGTTCTTCAGTACCTCAGTCTTAAAACTCTGCTCTCTGCAATAATCCGTCTGCACCCCAGTCTCCAACCTCTACTCTCTTTTACAGTCATTCTGTATCTCAGTCTCCAACCTCTGCTCTCTGCAACAGTACTTCTAGACCCCAGTCTCCAAACTCTGCTCCCACCAACGTTCCTTCTGCACCCCAGTATCCAACGTCTGCTCTCTGAAAAAGTTTTTCTACACCGCAGTCTCCAAACTCTGCTCTCTGCAACAGTCCTTCTACACACCAGTTTCAATACTCTACTCACCCCAACAATCCTTCAGCACCCCAGTCTTCAACCTCTGGTCTCTACATTAGTTCTTTTGCACCCCATCCTCCAATCTCTGCTCTATGTAACAGTCCTTCTGTACCGCAGTCTCAAACCGCTGTTCTCTGTAAGGGTCCTTATGCACCCCAGTATTCAACCTCTGCTTTCTGTATCAGTCGTTTTGCACCACAGTCTCAAAACTCTGCCCTCTGTAACAGTCCTTCTGCAAATCAGTCTGCAAACTCTGATCTCTGCAACAGTCCTTCTGCACCCCAGTCTCCATCCTCTGCTCTCTGCAACAGTCCTTTGCACCCCAGTCTCCAACATTTGCTCTCTGCAACAGTCCTTCTCCACCCCAGTCTCCAACCTGTGCTCTCTATAACAGTCCTTCTGTACTGCATTCTCCAACCTCTGCTCACTGTAAGGAAACCTATACACCCGAGTCTCTAACCTCTGCTTTATGTATCAGTCGTTCTGCACCCCAGTCTCCAACCTGTGCTCTGTGTAACTGTCCCTCTGCACCTTTGTCTCCAACCTGTGCTCTCTACTACAGTCCTCCTAGACCCCAGTTTCCAACCTCTGCTCTCTGTAACAATCCTTCTGCACCTCAGTCTCCAACCTCTGCTCTCTGCAATGGTCTTTCTGCACCTGGGTCTCAATCCTCTACTCTCTGTAACAGTGCTTCTACACCTCAGTCTCTAATTTCTGCTCTATGTAAGATCCTTCTGCAACCCTGTCTCCAAACTCTGCTCTCTGTAACAGTTTTTCGGCACCTCACTCTCCAAACTCTGCTCTCTGTAAAAGACCTTCTGCATCCCAGTCTCCAACCTCTGCTCTCTGTATCAGTCCTTCTGCACCCCATTGTCCAACCTCTGCTCTCTGCAACGATCACTCTGCACCCCAGTCTCCAACCCCTGCTCGCTGCAACAGTCCTTCTGCACCCTAATCTCCAACATCTGCTCTCTGCAACAGTTCTTCTGTACCTCAGTCTGAAAACTCTGTTCTCTGCAATAATTCTTCTGCACCCGAGTCTCGAAACTCTGCTCTGTGTAACAGTCCTTCTGTACCTCAGTCTTCAACTTCTGCTCTGTATCAGTCCTGCACCCGTCTTCCACATCTGCTCTCTGTAACTGTCCTTCTTCACCTCAGTCTTCAACCTCTGCTCTGTGTAACAGTCCTTCTGCACCCCAGGGTAAAACTCTGCTATCTGCAAGGATCCTTCTAAATCCCAGTCTCCAACATCTGCTCTCTGCAACAGTCCTTCTGCACCGAAGTCTCCAACATCTGATCTCTGCAACAGTCCTTCTGCACCTCAGTCTGGAAACTCTGCTGTCTCCAATGATCCTTCTGCACCCCAGTCTCTTAAATCTGCTCTCTGTAACAGTCCTTCTGCACCTCAGTCTCCAAACTCTGCTCCACGTAAGATCCTTCTGCAACCCAGTCCAACCTCTTCTCTCTGTAACAGGCCTTCTGCACCCCAGTCTCCAAACTCTGCTCTCTGTGTCAGTGCTTCTGCACCCCAGTAGCAAAACTTCTGCTCTTTGTAACAGTCCTTCTACAGCTCAGTCTCCTACATCTGCTCTCTTCAACAGTCCGTCACCACCACAGATTCCAAATTCTGGTTTCTGCAACAGTCCTTCTACACCCCAGTCTCCAACCTCTGGTATCTGCAACAGTCCTTCTGCACCCCAGTCTGCAACTCTGCTCTCTGTAACAGTCCCTCTTCACCTCACTCTCCAACATCTGCTCTCTATAAGTTCCTTCTGCAACCCAGTCTCCAAACTCTGCATTCTGTAACAGTCCTTCTGCACGCCTTCTCCCATCTCTCCTATCCATAACAGGCCTTCTGCACCCCAGTCTCCAAAGTCTGTTCTCTATAACAATACTTCTGCAACCCAGTCTCAAACCTCTGCTCTCTGTAACACTCCTGCATCACCTCTGTCTACAATCTCTGCTCTCTGTAAGATCCTTCTGAAACCTTGTCTAAAAACTCTGCTCTCTGTAACAGTCCTTCTTCACGTCAGTCTCCAAACTATGTTCTTTGCAACACTCCTTATGCACCCCAGTCGCCAACCTCTACTCTCTGTAACAGTCCTTCTGTACTGCAGTCTACAAAATCTTCTCTCTGTAATGGTCCTTCTGCACCCCAGTCTACAACCTCTACTTTCTGTATCAGTCTTTCTGCACCCCAGTATACAACCTCTGCTCTATGTAACAGTCCTTCTTCACCTCATATCCAAACTCTGCTATCTGCGACAGTCCTTATTTACCCCAGTCTCCAACCTCTGCTGTCTTCAAAATTCCTTCTGCACCCCAGTCTGCAACGTGTGCTCTGTGTAACAGTCATTCTGCAGCCAAGTCTCCAACTCTGCTCTCTGCAATGATCCTTATGTACCTCAGTCTTAAACCTCTGCTCTCTGCAACAGGCCTTCTGCACCCCAGTCTCCAAACTCTGTTCTCTGTAACAGTCCATATCCACCTCAGTCTTCAACCTCTGCTCTCTGAAAGAGTCATTTTGCACCCCAAACTCCAACATCTGCTCTCTGCAACAGTCCTTCTGCACCCCAGTGTCCAAACTCTGCTCTCTGCAACGATCCTTCTGCACCCCAGTCTTCAACCTCTGCTCTCTGAAAGATCCTTCTGACCCCAGTTTCCAAACACTGCTCTCTGTAATATTCCTTCTCCACACCAGTCTCCAACCTCTGCTTTCTGCAACGGTTCTACTGCACCCCAGTCTCCAACCTCTGTACTTTGCAACACTCATTCTGCTCTCCAGGCTCAGAACTCTGCTCTCTGTAACAGTCCTTCTGTACCGCAGTTTCCAAACTCTGCTCTCTGTAAAGGTCCTTTTGCACGCCAGTCCTCAAACTCTGCTTTCTTTGTCCGTCCTTCAAATCCTCAGTCTCCAACCTCTGCTCTCAGAAAAAGTAATTCTGCAACCCATTCTCCAACTTCTGCTCTCTGCAACAGTCCTTCTGAACAAAAGTATCCAACATCTGCTCTCTGAAAAATTTTTTGTGTACCCTAGTCTCCAACCTCTGCTCTCTGCAACAGTTTTTCTGTAATACAGTCTCCAACTTCTGCTCTCTGCAACGAACATTCTGCACCCCAGTCTTCAACATCTGCTCTCTGCAAAAGTCCTTCTGCACCTCAGTCTGAAAATTTTGCACTCTCCAACAATCCTTCTGCACCCCAGACTTCAACATCTGCTCTCTGTAACAGTTCTTCTGCACCTCAGTCTCCAAACTCTACTCTATGTAAGATCCTTCTGCAACACAGTCTCCAAAATTTGCTCTCTGTAACAGTCCTCCTGCACCTCAGTCTCCAAACTCTGTTCTCTATAAGATAATTCTGCCACCCAGTCTCCTAACTCTGCTCTCTATAACACTCCTTTTGAACCCCAGTTTTCAACCTCTGCTCTTTTTAACAGGCCTTCTGCACCCCAGTCTCAAAACTCATCTCTTTGCAACGATCATTCTACACCTCAGTATCCAACGTCTGCTCTCTCTACGATCCTTCTGCAACCAAGTCTCCCAACTCTGCCCTCTCTAACAGTCCTTCTGCAGTACTTCTCCCATCTCTCCTTTCCATAACAGGCCTTCTGGACCCCAGTCTCCAAAGTCTGTTCTCTATAACAAGCCTTCTGCACCCCAGTCTCCAACCTCTGTTCTCTGCAACAGTCCTTCTGCACCCCAGTCTCCAACCTGTGGTCTCTGCAACAGTCCTTCTGCACCTCAGTCTTAAAACGCTGTTCTCTGCTATGATCGTTTTGCACCTCAGTCTCCAAACTCTACTCTCGGTAACAGTCCTTCTGCACCTGGGTCCCCAACATCTGGTCTTTGTTAGATCCTTCTTCAACCCAGTCTCCAAACTCTGTGATCTGTAACAGTCCTTCTGGAGCCCTTCTCCACACTCTGCTCTCCGTAACATGCCTTCTCCACCCCAGTATCCAACCTCTGCTCTCTGTAAGAGTCTTTTTGCACCTCAGTCTCCAACCTCTGCTCTATCACCGATCCTTCTGCACCCTAGTCTCAAACGTCTCTTCTCCTCAACAGTCCTTCTGAACCTCTGCCTCCAAATTCTGCTCTCTGCAACAGTCCTTCTTCACCAAATTCTCCAACTTCTGCTCTCTGTAACGGTCCCTCTGTACCCCAATTTGCAACCTCTGCTTTCTGTAACAGTCCTTCTGCACCTCAGTCATCGAACTCTGCTCTCTGTAAGAGTCCTGCTTTACTTCAGTCTCTAACGTCTGCTCTCTGTTACAGTCTTTCTGCACCTCAGTCTGAAACCTCTGCTCTCTGCACTAGACTTCTGCCCCCCAGTCTCCAATCACTGCTCTCTGAAACATTCGTCCTGCACCACAGTCACCAACCATTCCTCTCTGTAAGATCCTTCTGCAACCCAGTCTCAAACCTCTGCTCTCTGTAGCAGGTCTTATGCACCCCAGTCTCCAAACTCTGCTCTCTGAAACACTCTTTCTGCACGCCAGTCAGCAACCTCTGCTCTCTGTAACGGTCCTTCTACACCCCAGTCTCACACCTCTGCTTTCTGTATCATAATTCTTCACATCAGTCTCCAATGTCTGCTTTGTGTAACAGCCCTTCGGCATCTCAGTCTCCAAACTCTGCTCTCTGCAACAGTCCTTCTACACCCCAGTCTCCAACCTCTGCTTTCTGCAACATTCCTTCTGCACCCGAGTCTCCAACCTGTGCTCTCTGTAACAGTCCTTCTGCACCGCAGTCTCCCACCTCTTCTCTCTGTAATGATCCTTCTGCAGCCCAGTCTCCACCTCTGATCTCTTCAATGATTCTTCTGCAACTCAGTCTCCAAATTCTGCTCTCTTCAACGATCCTTCTGCACCCCAGTCTCCAACCTCTGCTCTCTGTAACTGTTTTTCTGCACCTCAGAATCCAACTTCTGGTCTCTGTAACCGTCCTTCTGCACCCCTGTCTCCAACCTCTGCTCTCTGCAAAGATCCTTATGCACCCCAGACTCCAACATCTGCTCTCTGCAACAGTCCTTCTCCAACCCAGTCTACAATCTCTGCTTTCTTAAATGGTCCTGCTGCAACCTAGTCTCCAACATCTGTTCGCTGCATCAGTCCTTCTACTCCCCAGTCTCCAACCTCGGCTCTCTATAAGAGTCTTTTTGTACCGCAGTCTCCAACTTCTGCTCTCTGTAACTGTCCTTCTGCACCCCAGTCTCCAAAATCTGCACTGTGAAACAGTTCTTCAATAAATCATTCTTCCACCTCTGCTCGCTGTAACAGTCCTCCTTTATTGCAGTCTCTGAACTGTGCTCTCTGCAACGGTCCTCCTGCACCCCAGTCTCCAACCTCTGCTTTCTATATCAGTCCTTCTGAACAGGAGTCTCCAACCTCTGCTCTTTGTAACACTCCTTCTGCAACTCAGTCTCCAAATTCTTCTCTTTGCAACAGTTTTTCTGCACTTAAGTCTCCAAAACCTGCTCCCTGCAACAGTCCTTCTTAACCCCATTTCCAAACTCTGCTATCTGCAACAGTCCTTCTGCACCGCAGACTCCAACCTCTGCTCTCTGTAACAATCCTTCTTAATCTCTGTCTCCAACTCTGCTCTCTGCAATGGTCCTTCTCAACTGCAGTCTTTAACCTCTGTTTTTTGTAACAGTCCTTCTGCACCCAAGTCTCAAACCTCTGAGCTCTACTAAGATCCTTCTGCAGCCCAGTCTCCAACATCTGTAATATCCAATATTCTTTCTGCATCTCAGTCTGAAAACTCGATTCTCTGCAACGATCCTTCTGCACCCCAGTCTCCAAACTCTGCTCTCTGTAAGATTCCTTTTCCACCTCAGTCTCCAACCTCTGCTCTCTGTAAGATCCTTCTGCAACCCTGTCACCAAACTCCGCTCTCTATAACAGAAACTCTGCACCCCAGTCTCTAACCTCTGCTCTCTGTCACAGTCTTTCTAAACCCCAGTTTCCAACCTCTGCTCTCTGCAACAGTCCTTCTGCAGCCCAGTATTCAACTTCTGTACTCTGTAAAAATCCGTCTGCACCTCAGTTCCCAAACACTGACCTCTGCAATGGTCCTACTGAACCCCAGTCTATAGACTCTGCTCTCTGCAACCATCCTTTTGCACCCCTGTCTCAAACTTCTGCTCTCTGCAACAGTTCTTCTGACATCAGTCTGAAAACCCTTCTCTCTGCAAGGATCTATATGCACCACAGTCTCTAAATTCTGCTTTCTGAAAAAGTTATTCTTCAACTCAGTCTCCAACCTCTGCTCTCTGTAACAGTCCTTCTGCACCCGAGTCTCCATCCTCTGCTCTCTGAAACGGTCCTTGTGCCTGACAGTCTCCAACCTCTGTTCTCGGCAACAGTCCTTCTGCACCCCAGTCTCCAAACTCTGCTCTGGGTATCATTTTTTCTGCACCTCAGTCTCCAAACTCTGCTTTATGTAACATCTTTCTGCAACCCAGTCTCCAAACTCTGCTCACTGTAACAGTCCTTCTGCACCCCAGTCTCAACCCTCTGCTCTGTGCAACAGTTCCTTTGTACCGCAGTCTCCAACCTCTTCTCTCTGAAAGATCCTTCTGCACCCCAGTATCCTAACTCTGATCTCCGTAACAGTCCTTCTTCACCCCAGTCTGCAACCTCTGCTCACTGTAACAATCCTTCTTCACCTCAGTCTCCAACATCTGCTCTCTGCAACGGTCCTTCTGCACCCCATTCTCCAAACTTATTTGTCTGCAAGAGTCTTTCAGCATGTCAGTCTCCAACCTCTGCTCCCTGCAAAAATCCTTCTGCACCCCAGTCTCCAACCATTCCTCTCGGCAACATTTCTTCTGCACCTCAGTCTCCAACCTCTGCTCTATGTAAGATCCTTGTGCCACGCAGTCTCCCAACTCTGCTCTCTGTAACTGTCCTTCTGCACCCCAGTCTCCAACCTCTGCTCTGTGCAACAGTTCCTCTGCATCCCACTCTCCAATTTCTGCTCTCTGTAAGATCCTTCTGCACCCCAATCTCCAAACTCTGATTTCTGTATCAGTCCTTTTTCATCCCAGTCTCCAACCTCTGCTCTCTGCAACAATCCTTCTGCACCCCAGTCTCCAACTTCAGCTCTCTGCAACAGTTCTTCTGGATTCAAATTTATAACATCTACTCTCTAAAACAGTCTTTCTGCATCCCATTCTCCAACCTCTGTACTCTGAAACAGTCCTTCTGTACCCTGGGCTCCAAACTCTGCTCTCCGTAACAGTCCTTCTGTACAGAAGTCTCCAACCTCTGCTCTTTGTAAGGTTCATTCTGGACCCAAGTCTCAAACCTCTGCTTTCTGTATCAGTCCTTCTGCACCCAAGTCTCCAACCTCTACTCTCTGTAACAGTTCTTCTGCATCTCAGTCTTTAACATCTGCTCTCTATAACAGTCCTTCTGCACCCCAGTCTCCAAACTTTGCCCTCTGTAACAGTCCTTCTACACGCCACTCTTCAACCTCTGCTCTGTGTAAAAGTCCTTCTGCAACCCAGTTTCCAATCTCTGCTCTCTGCCACGATCCTTCTGCATCCCCGTCTCCAACATCTTCTCTCTGCAACCGTTCTTCTGCACCTAAGTCTCCAGCCTCTGCTCTCTGCAACGATCCTTCTGCACACCAGACTCCAACCTGTACTCTCTGCAATAATCCTACTGCACCCCAGTCGCCAAACTCTGCTCTCTCTAACAATCCTTCTGCACCGCATTCTCCAAACTCTGCTCTACATAATATTTTTCTGAAACCCAGTATCCAAACTCTGCTCTCTGTAACAGCCCTTCTGTACCCAGTCTCCAACCTCTGCTCTCTGTAACAGCCTTCTGCACACCAGTCTCAAATCTCTGCTCTCTGTATCAGTCTTTCTGCACCCCAGTCTCCAAACTTTGCTCTCTGTAACAGTCCTTCTGCATGTCAGTCTATAACATCTGCTCTCTATAACAGTCCTTCTGCACTCCAGTCTCCAAACTCTGCTCTCTGCAACAGTCCTTCTGCACACCAGTCTCCAACCTCTGCTCTCTGCAATAATCTTACTGCACCCCAGTCGCCTACCTCTGCTCTCTGTAAAAATCCTTCTGCACAACAGTCTCCAAACTCTACTCTACGTAATATTCTTCTGCAGCTCAGTCTCCAAACTCTGCTCTCTGTAACAGCCCTTCTGTACCCAGTCTCCAACCTCTGCTATCTGCAACAGTCCTTCTGAACCTCAGTCTCCAATTTCTACTCTCTGCAAAAGTCCTTCTGCAACCATGTCTCCAAAACCTGCTTCCTGCCAGTCTTTCTTCACCCCAGTTACCAACCTCTGCTATATGCAACAGTTCTTCTGCACCACAGTCTCCAAACTCTGCTCTCTGCAACAGTCCTTCTAAACTCCAGTCTTCAACCTCTACTCTGTGTAGCAGTCCTTCTGCAAACTAGTTTTTAATCTCTGCTCTCTGCAACGATCCTTCTGCATCCCAGTCTATAACATCTGCTCTCTGCAATCGTCCTTCTGCACCCAAGTCTCCAACCTCTGCTCTCTGCAACGATCCTTCTGCACAACAGTCTCCAACCTCTGCTCTCTGTAACAATCCTTCTGCACCCCAGTCTCTAAACTCTGCTCTTTGTAACGGTCTTTCTGCATCTCAGTCATCTAACTCTACTCTCTTCAACAGTTCTTCTGCACACCAGTCTCCAACGTCTTATCTCTGACACAATTCTTCTCCACTCCAGTCTCCAACCTCTGCTCTCTGTAACAGTCCTCCTGTATTGCAGTCTCAAAACACTGTTGCCTGCAATGGTCCTTCTGCACCTCAGTCCCCAACCTCTGCTTTCTGTAAGATCCTTCTGCAACCCAGCCTCAAAACACTGCTCTCTATGAAAGTCTTTCTGAAACCAAGCCTCAAAAGTCTGCTCTCTATAACAGTCCTTCTGCAACCCACTCTCCAAACTCTGCTTTCTGTAGCAGGCCTTTTGCAACCCAGTCTTCAAACTCTGCTCTCTGAAACAGTCCATCTGCATGCCAGTCTCTAACCTCTGCTCTCTTTAACGGTCCTTCTGCACCCCAGGCTCCCACCTCAGCTTTCTCTATCATAATTTTTCAAACGAATCTCCAACGTCTTCTCTGTGTAACAGTCCTTCTTCATCTCAGTCTCCAAACTCTGCTCTCTGCAACAGTCCTTCTGCACCCCAGTCTCCAACCTCAGCTTTCTGCAACATTCCTTCTGTACCCCAGGCTTTAACCTGTTCTCTCTGTAACAGTCCTTCTGCACCACAGTCTCCCACATCTGCTCTCTGTAACGATCCTTCTTTAGCCCAGTCTCCAACTCTGCTCTCTGCAATGATTCTTTTACAACTCCATCTCCAACTTTTTCTGTCTTCAACGATCCTTCTACACCTCACTTTTCAAACTCTGCTCTCTGTAACAGTTTTTCTGCACCTCAGTCTACAAACTTTGCTCTCTGCAACAGTGCTTCTACACTCCAGTCTTCAACCTCTGCTCTGTGTAGCGATCCTTCTGCAAACTACTTTCCAATCTCTGCTCTCTGCAATGATTTTTCTGCATCCCAGTCTCCAACATCTGCTCTCTGCAATAATCCTACTGCACCCCAGTCGCCAACATCTGCTCTCTGTAACAATCCTTCTGCACCACAGTCTCCAACCTCTTCTCTCTGTCACAGCCTTCTGTATCTCAGTCTCCTAACTCTGCTCTCTGCAACAGTTTTTCTGAACACCAGTCTCCAACGTCTTCACTCTGAATCAGTTCTTCTCCACTCCAGTCTCCAACCTCTGCTTTCTGTAACAGATCTTCTGTATTGCAGTGTCCAAACACTGCTGTCTGTAATGGTCCTTCTGCACCTCAGTCCCTAAACTCTACTTTCTGTATCAGTCCTTCTGCACCCCAGTCTCAAACCTCTGCTATCTGCAACAGTCTTCTGCACCTCAGTCTCCAAATTATACTCTCTGCAAAAGTCCTTCGGAACCCATGTCTCCAACACCTGCTCCCTGCAACACTCCTTTTTAACCCCAGTTTCCAAACTCTGCTATCTGAGACAATCCTTCTGCACACCAGGCCCCGAACTCTGCTCTCTGAAACAGTCCTTCTGCACCTAAGTCTCCAAATTCTGCTCTCTGCAGCAGTCCGTCTGCACCCAAGTCTCCAACCTCTGCTCTCTGCAACAGTCCTTCTACACCCCAGTCTCCAACCTCTGCTATCTGCAACAGTCCTTCTGAACCTCAGTCTCCAAATTCTACTCTCTGCAAAAGTCCTTCTGCACCCATGTCTCCAACACCTGCTCCCTGCAACAGTCCTTCTTCACCGCAGTTTCCAACCTCTGATATCTGCAATAGTCCTTCTGCACCACAGTCTCCAAACTCTGCTCTCTGCAACAGTCCTTCTACACTCCAGTCTTCAACCTCTGCTCTGTGTAACAGTCCCTCTGAAACACAGTTCCCAATTTCTGCTCTCTGCAACGATCCTTCTGCATCCCAGTCTCCAACATCTGCTCTCTGCAACCGTCCTGCTGCACCCAAGTCTCCAACCTCTGCTCTCTGCAATGATCCTTCTGCACACTAGTCTCCAAACTCTGCTCTCTGCAATAATCCTACTGAACCCCAGTCGCCAACCACTGCTCTCTGTAACAATCCTTCTGCACTGCAGTCTCCAAACTCTGCTCTACGTAATATTCTTCTGCAACCCATTCTCCAAACTCTGCACTCTGTAACAGCCCTTCTGTACCCAGTCTCTAACCTCTGCTCTCTGTAACAGCCTTCTGCATCTCAGTCTCCTAACTCTGCTCTCTGCAACAGTTCTTCTGAACACCAGTCTCCAACGTCTTCACTCTGAATTAGTTCTTCTTCACTCCAGTCTCCAACCTCTGCTCTCTGTAACAGTCCTCCTGTATTGCAGTGTCCAAACACTGTTGTCTGTAATGGTCCTTCTGCACCTCAGTCCCTAACCACTGCTTTTTCTATCAGTCCTTCTGCACCCCAGTCTCGAACCTCTGCTTCTTGCAACAGTCTTCTGTACCTCAGTCTCCAAATTTTACTCTCTGCAAAAGTCCCTCTGAACCCATGTCTCCAACACCTGCTCCCTGCAACAGTCCGTCTTCACCCCAGTTTCCAAACTCTGCTATCTGAGACAGTCCTTCTGCACACCAGTCTCCGAACTCTGCTCTGTAACAGTCCTTCTACACCCCAGTCTTCAACCTCTGCTCTGTGTATCAGTCCTTCTGCACCCCAGTCTACACCCTCTGCTCTCTGTAACATTCCTTCTGCACCATATTCTCCAACCTCTGCTCTCTGTTACAGTCTTTGTATACCGCAGTCTCCAAACTCTGCTCTCTGTAAGGGTCCCCCTGCAACCCAATTTCCAACCTTTGCTTTCTGTAACAGTCCTTCTGCACCTAAGTCACCAAACTCTGCTCTCTGTAACTGTCCTTCTGCACCTCAGTCTCCATCCTATGCTCTCTGTAACAGTCCTTCTGCACCTCAGTCTGAAACCTCTGCTCTCTGCACGATTCTTCTGCACGCAGTCTCCAACCACTGCTCTCTGAAACAGTCGTCCTGCACCTCAGTCACCAACCTCTGCTCTCTGTAAGATCCTTCTGCAACCCAGCCTCAAAACTCTGCTCTCTATAACAGACCTTCTGCAACCCTGCCACAAAAGTCTGCTCTCTATAACAGTCCTTCTGCAACCCAGTCTCCAAACTCTGCTCTCTGTAGCAGGCCTTTTGCAACCCAGTCTCCAACCTCTGCTGTCTTTAACGGTCTTTCTGCACCCCAGGCTCCCACCTCAGCTTTCTGTATCATAACTCTTCAAACGAATCTCCAACGTCTTCTCTGTGTAACAGTTCTTCTTTATCTCAGTCTCTAAACTCTGCTCTCTTCAACAGTAATTCTGCACCACAGTCTCCAACCACTGCTTTCTGCAACATTCCTTCTGTACCCCAGGCTTTAACCTGTTCTCTCTGTAACTGTTTTTCTGAACCCCAGTCTCAAAACTCTGCTCTCTGTAGAAGCCCTTCTATACACAGTCTCCAACCTCTGCTCTCTGTAACAGCCTTCTTCATCGCAGTCTCCTAACTCTTATCTCTGCAACAGTTCTTCTGAACACCAGTCTCCAAAGTCTTCACTCTGAAACAGTTCTTCTCCACTCCAGTCTCCAACCTCTGCTCTCTGTAACAGTCCTCCTGTATTGCAGTGTCCAAACACTGCTGTCTGTAATGGTCCTTCTGCACCTCAGTCCCCAACCTCTGCTTTCTGTATCAGTCCTTCTGAACCCCAGTCTCGAACCTCTGCTATCTGCAAGAGTCTTCTTCACCTCAGTCTCCAAATTCTACTCTCTGCAAAAGTCATTCTGAACACATGTCTCCAACACCTGCTCCCTGCAACAGTCTTCCTTCACCCCAGTTTCCAAACTCTGCTATGTGAGACAGTCCTTCTGCACACCAGTCTCAAAACTCTGCTCTCTGTAACCGTCCTTCTGCACCTCAGTCTCTACATTCTGCTCTCTGCAACAGTCCTTCTGCACCCAAGTCTCCAAACTCTGCTCTCTGCAACAGTCCTACTACACACCAGTATTCAACCTCTGCTCTGTGTAACAGTCTTTCTGCACCCCAGTCATCACCCTCTGCTCTCTGAAACAGTCTTTCTGCACCATATTCTCCAACCTCTGCTCTCTGTTACAGTCTTTGTATACCAGAGTCTCCAACCTCTGCTCTCTGTAACTGTCCTTCTGCACCTCAGTCTATATCCTCTGCTCTCTGTAACAGTCCTTCTGCACCTCAGGCTGAAACCTCTGCTCTCTGCACGAATCTTCTGCACCCAGTCTCCAACCACTGCTCTCTGTAACAGTCGTCCTGCACCTCAGTCACCAACCTCTGATCTCTGTAAGATCCTTCTGTAACCCAGCCTCAAAACTCTGCTCTCTATAACAGTCCTTCTGCAACCCAGCCTCAAAAGTCTGCTCTCTATAACAGTCCTTCTGCTACCCAGTCTCCAACCTCTGCTCTCTGTATCAGGCCTTTTGCAATCCAGTCTCCAACCTCTGCTCTCTTTAATGGTCTTTCTGTACCCCAGGCTCCCACCTCAGCTTTCTCTATCATAATTCTTCAAACGAATCTCCAACGTCTTCTCTCTGCAACAGTCCTTCTGTATCCCAGTCTCCAACCTCTGCTTTCTGCAACATTCTTTCTGTACACCAGGCTTTAACCTCTTCTCTCTGTAACAGTCCTTTTTCACCCCAGTCTTCAACCTGTGCTCTCTGTAACGATCCTTCTGCAGCCCAGTCGCGACCTCTGCTCTCTGCAATGATTCTTCTGCAACTCCTTCTACAACTTCTGCTGTCTTCATCGATCCTTCTACACCTCACTCTTCAAACTCTGCTCTCTGTAACAGTTTTTCTGCACCTCAGTCTACAAACTTTGCTCTCTGCAACAGTACTTCTACACTCCAGTCTTCAACCTCTGCTCTGTGTAGCAGTCTTTCTACAAACTACTTTCCAATCTCTGCTCCCTGCAACGATTTTTCTGCATCCCAGTCTCCAACATCTGCTCTCTGCAACCGTCATTCTGAACCCAAGTCTCCAACCTCTGCTCTCTGCAACGATCCTACTGCACACCAGTTGCCAAACTCTGCTCTCTGCAATAATCCTACTGCACCCCAGTCGCCAACATCTGCTCTCTGTAACAATCCTTCTGCACCACAGTCTCCAAAATATTCTCTACGTAGTATTCTGCTGCAACCCATTCTCAAACTCTGCTCTCTGTAACAGCCCTTCTGCACCCAGTCTCCAACCTCTGCTATCTGCAAAGTCCTTCTGAACCTCAGTCTCCAAATTCTACTCTCTGCCAAAGTTTTTCTGCACCCATGTCTCCAACACCTGCTCCCTGCAACAGTCCTTCTTCACCCCAGTTTCCAACCTCTGCTATCTGCAACAGTCCTTCTGCACCACAGTCTTCTAACTCTGCTCTCTGCAACAGTCTTTCTACACTCCAGTCTTCAACCTCTGCTCTGTGTAACAGTTCCTCTGCAACACAGTTTCCAATCTCTGCTCTCTGCAACGATCCTTCTGCATCCCAGTCTCCAACATCTGCTCTCTGCAACCGTCCTGCTGCACCCAAGTCTCCAACCTCTTCTCTCTGCAAGGATTCTTTTGCACACCAGTCTCCAACCTCTGCTCTCTGCAATAATCCTACTGCACCTCAGTCGCCAACCTCTGCTCTCTGTAACAATCCTTCTGCACCGCAGTCTCCAATCTCTGCTCTACGTAATATTCTTCTGCAACCCAGTCTTCAAATTCTGCTCTTCAGCCCTTCTGTACACAGTCTCCAAACTCTGCTCTCTGTAACAGCCTTCTGCATCTCAGTCTCCTAACTCTGCTCTCTGCAACAGTTCTTCTGAACACCAGTCTTCAACGTCTTCACTCTGAAACAGTTCTTCTCCACTCCAGTCTCCAACCTCTGCTCTCTGTAACAGTCCTCCTGTATTGCAGTGTACAAACACTGCTGTCTGTAATGGTCCTTCTGCACCTCAGTCCCTAACCTCTGCTTACTGTATCAGTCCTTTTGCACCCCAGCCTCGAACCTCTGCTATCTGCAACAGTCTTCTGCACCTCAGTCTCAACATTCCGCTCTCTGCAAACAGTCCTTCTGCACCCAAGTCTCCAACCTCAGCTCTCGTCAACAGTCTTTCTACACCCCAGTCTTCAAACTCTGCTCTCTGTAACAGTCCTTCTGCACCATATTTTCCAACCTCTGCTCTCTTTTACAGTCTTTGTATACCGCAGTCTCCAACGTCTGCTCTCTTTAACGGTCCCTCTGCACCCCAATTTCCAACCTCTGCTTTCTGTAACAGTCCTCCTGCACCTCAGTCACCAAACTCTTCTCTCTGTAGCTGTCCTTCTGCACTTAAGTCTCCATCCTCTGCTCTCTGTAACAGTCCTTCTGCACCTCAGTCTGAAACCTCTGCTCTCTGCACGATTCTTCTGCACCCAGTCTCCAACCACTGCTCTCTGTAACATTGTCCTGCACCTCAGTCACCAACCTCTGCTCTCTTTAAGATCTTTCTGCAACCCAGCCTCAAAACTCTGCTCTCTATAACAGTCCTTCTGCAACCCATCCTCAAAAGTCTGCTCTCTATAACCGTTCTTCTGCAACCCAGTCTCCAACCTCTGCTCTCTTTAGCAGGCATATTGCAACCCAGTCTCCAAACTCTGCTCTCTGAAACAGTCCTTCTGCACGCCAGTCTCTAACCTCTGCTGTCTTTAACGTTCCTTCTGCACCCCAGGCTCCCACCTCAGCTTTCTGTATCATAATTCTTCAAACAAATCTCCAACGTCTTCTCTGTGTAACAGTCCTTCTTCATCTCAGTCTCCAAACTCTGCTCTCTGCAACAGTCCTTCTGCACCCTAGTCTCCAAACTCTGCTTTCTGCAACATTCCTTCAGTACCCCAGGCTTTAACCTGTTCTCTCTCTAACAGTCCTTTTGCACCCCATTCTACCACCTCTGCTCTCTGTAAGGATCCTTCTGCAGACCAGACTCTACCTATGCTCTCTGCAATGATTATTCTGCAACTACGTCTCCAACTTCTGCTGTCTTCAATGATCCTTCTACACCTCACTCTTCAAACTCTGCTCTCTGTAACAGTTTTTCTGCACCTCAATCTCCAAACTCTGCTCTCTGCAACCATCGTTCTGCACCCCAGTCTCCAACCTCTGCTCTCTGCAATGATTCTTCTGCACCCTAGTCTCCAACGTCTCCTCTCCTTAACACTTCTTTGCACCCCAGTCTCCAACCTCTGTTCGCTATAAGGTCCTTCTGCACCCCAGTTTCCAAACTCTGCTCTCTGTAACATTTCTTCTCCAACCCAGTCTCCAACCTTTGCTTTCTTCAATGGTCCTGCTGCAACCCAGTCTTCAATATCTGTTCTCTGAAACAGTCTTTCTGCTCCCCAATTTCCAATCTCTGCTCTCTGTAACAGTCCTTCTGTACCGCAGTCTCCAACTGCTGCACTCTGTAATTGTCCTTCTGCACCCTAGTCTCCAACCTCGGCTTTATGTATCAGTCCTTCTGCACCACAGTCTCCAAACTCTGCTCTCTGTTACAGTCCTTCTTCACCTCAGTCTCCAAACTTTGCTTTCTGTAAGATCCTTCTGCCAGCAAGTCTTCAAACTCTGCTCTCCGTAACAGTCCTTCTTCACACCAGTCTCCAACCTCTGCTCTCTGCAACGATTATTCTTCAACCCATTCTCCAACCTCTGCTCTCTGCAACAGTCATTCTGAACCCCAGTATCCAACATCTGCTCTCTGCAACAGTCCTTCTGCACCTCAATCTGAAAACTCTGCTCTCTGCAATGATCCTTGTGCATCCCAGTCTCCAAACTCTGCTCTCTGCAACAGTTCTTCTGCATCCCATTCTTTATCATCTACAATCTGAAACAGTCCTTCTACACCCCTGTCCAAATGCAGAAGAATGAGACCTGAACTATCGCTCACCCTGCAAAAAATCAACTCAAAATGCATTAAAGACCCAGGCACTAGACCTGAAATTATGCAGTTTCAAGGAATAAACAAAGTCAATACTCCAACCTACAAGCAGAGGCAATGACTTTCTCAATAGGATGCTAAAGCTCAAGAGATAACACCAAAAGGTAGCTAATAAGATGGCATCAAATTAAGAAGGTTCTGCCCAGCAAAGGTGACAATTAGAATATGAAGATAGAAAGGGAGAAAATATTTATGAGGTGCTCTTATAAAAGAGGATGAATATTCAGAATATTAATAAAGAACTCATAAAACTTAACATCAAACCCACAATTATTAAATAACCCAATTATCAAAAAACCCAATTACCAAATGGGAAACTAAATGAACTAAACAGACACGTCTTAGAAGAAAATATGTGAGTGGCCAACAAATATATGAAAATACTTGCAAGTCAAGACTACTCTGAGATTTCATCTCACTTCAGTGACAAAGGCAACCACCAAGAATACAAACAGAAATGAGTGTGACAAGAAGAGAATTGGAGAGAAAGGAGCACTCTCACCCTGTTGGTTGGCATGTAAATCAGCACAACCACCACGGAAATCGGGATGGAGGCTCCTCAGGAGTAGCCATGGACTACCCTGCAACCCAGCTCTACCTCTGCTTGGTATTTATCACAGTGGATCGAAGTCATCATACTATAATGACACATACATGCCCATGAACCAGCCGAGGTGACATCAGTGGACGAATGGATAAAGAACATCTGGTATATGCACACTGGAATTTCATTCAGCCATAAAGAAGAACGAAATTATATCATGATGGAAGATGGATGGATCTTCAGAACATTAAGAGAAATAAGTAACTCAGAAAGATAAGGGCTGTATGTTTTTCCTCTTTTAATTCTAGAGGGGGAAAAGGAAGGAAAGTTTGGAAGGGAGTCTCATCATGAAAGTTGAAGGAAGATCAGTAGAGTCAAGGCACCAGGGGAGGAGGTGAGAAAAAGGGAAATATTGGAATGATATTGGCCAAAGTTTATGGTTATTTTGTGTGCATGTTCAAATATGTCTCAGAAAATTCCACCATTATGGACCACTACAATGCACCAATGAAGTGTGAAAAGAAGAGTTTCACATTACATGGGACAGGCACTATTCTAGGAGGGTGCCCATTTTTTCCCATCTATAAATACCACGATCATTTACCACTGTCAAAATCTCTACAGATTCGAATGTTCTGATCACTGCTCAACCACATGGCCTCTTCTACTTCAGGGTCCCCTTATTCTCACTGAAATCAGGGAGCCCGTTTCAACTATGCCATGTGTTTATGTCTTCCCAGGCTGCCGAGGACAGCTGCTGCGGGTTTCACAAGGATCTGGTGCTGCCTTCTGAACGCATGTCCACGAGGCCTTGGCGAAGGCTGGTGCTCCAGGCCCTCCTCCAGATCCAGATGTGAGGCCAGGGAAGGGGTCACATAACACGCCATCCAACATGGTAGAATGCCACTGTATTCAATCCCCAGTACTGACGTAAGTAGGTAAGTAAGTAAGTAAATTGATAAATAGAAGTGAAAGCATTTTTTCAAGATGATTTTTAAATCAGGATTGGTTGGAACCACATCTAAATATTTTTTTAGGTCTCTAAGAGGTTAAGTATTTTCTCCCATTTTTTGCATTTCTCTACTTCTTCTTTACCACAGTGATAGTCCAAAACATATCACATTTTAAAAGTGACATCAGTTGTTTCCTGATCACGATCTGTTTGAAGCAGTTAATGTGATTGGTGGGTGCATTCGGTCTGTATCACAGATACAAAGCCTTGCTCACCATGATAGATGGGCATGTGCATGTGTGTGTGTGTTTGTGTGTGTGTGTGTGTGTGTGTGTTTGTGTTATTGGTTGTGGGATTGGTCTTGACTGAGAACACTGTCTTATAGTTAGTGGGATGGCAAGTTGGCATCTCAGGCAACATTGATGGCAGAAATCTCAAAAAATATAGCAGGAATCTGCCATCTAAGGCTCAGCAAGCTCAGAACACTTGGTTATCTTAATTGCTATAAATGGAAAGACCCTCACTATTGAGCTTCTCTGAGAGATGCCTCACACTGGGGTGGGAGGAAGGAGTTCATTTCCATAGAGATGTACCCTGTTTCTATGGAGACTCCAGCTAGGCTTCAAGGGGCTGGTGAGATAGTACCAGTGGATGCTGCCAAGCCCTGGGTCATTCTGAAAAGCCTGCTACTTTAGGGGAGGTGGCAGTGTTTCAGCCTATGGGGCCGGGACAAGGCTCTGTGAAGCTGTGTCAGGCCTGATTTCTAAGCAAGGTACTTGGCAATAGAAACCTCAGAAAACGTCCCACCCCCCACCATGCCATGGGACACCAGAGAGCCGAGGTGTGTCTCTGGAAGCCAGGCTTGGGTATGAGCATGGACATCAGTGATTGCAGAGTATTAACAATAGGGGACCATAAATCTCTTTCAGGTGAGTACAGACTGAAAACAGGGACATCTGGAGGGAGATAGACTGGGTTTAGAAAATCATCAGATCTCTAGGTCTAGAACACGCAGATAGACCCACTCATGGAATTGCGTGTGTGAGTCCAAGGAGCAGGGGTCGATAATTGTGAAACCTGGTTCCCCAGGTTTTAGACACACCTGTTTAGTTCAAAAGAGCGATCTGAGTGCTAAAACAAGATCAAAATGAAGTGGTCTGTATCTGAAGACGTGCTGTGTTGAAGGTGGGAGAAAATCTCTGAAGCCCTCATGGAGAAGGATATGGAGAACTTTAAAGTCCTAGTTGAAGAGAACACGGTAAAGACAACAAATCAGTTTGGGCAGGCTGGCTAGCTGGTGGGATCACTCAGGAAAACAGGAATATTTGAGGAATAGCAGATGTAGAGGAGGCTTTAGTGGATTTGATTTGAGTAATGTTAAATGTGAGTTATCTGTGGGATAATCACGTGGAAATGCCCTTCACAGAGAGCCTAGAACTGCAGGTGTGGATTTGGGAGTCATTGTCTTGAAGGCAACTGTTACAGCAAAGGGTGAATATGAAATCCCCCAGGAGAATAGACAAAGTAGTGAAGGAAATAGAGAAAGTAGGGATTCTTGTGATACTTGGTGTTCACGAAAATTGTAGTAAATGTTTTATTCAGAAATGACTAAAAACACCACACTATCTAGTTCAGTTGTAGGTATCGCTTTCTCTAAGTAATTTTCCTAAACAAGAGGTTATCGTATTAGCATTGATTTACAATAAATCAACTTTGAAATGGAGCTGGAATCTACATGTACTTGACATTTCTTACATTCTCTGTTTTCTCTATCAACTACCTGGATGAACTTCAAGTCATTTAGAAATCAGTGACATGTACTTTCTTTTAACTTCCCATATCAAAAAGATCAATATGACAATCTCTTTTATAGGTAGATATCTAGATGTTTTCAGAAAAAGAATAAAATTCCACATAGAAGGCAGTTCCAGCAGATTTTACTATGGGAAATTGGTACATGATCTGTGGATGTGTAAAAGGGAAAACTAAACGTAAATGTTCAGGGATTTAAAAATACAATCTCTGACGTTGTGCATACTGCTATTGTAAAGGTCTTAAATATAAAGGTCAGTTCAGGAGGGACAATTTCATGGGGAATTAAAAAAAATCTCCAAATGTATGTTTATATATCTACATATAAGTTTTTCCTTGGTTTTACTGGCTAATTTCTTGTAGGTCACGGGTGTGGGGTAGGGTGAAGGATGATACCCAAACAATTTTCTTTGTCCTCTATGCTCTTTATTAATGTAGGGCATTAGATTGAATCATCATCATGGTCACCATTAGAATCCATTATTAACAATCATAACTCAAGAATGACACTTTGTGACACAATATGTACTTGCTCCTTAGAATTTATATAATGCAGCATAGGAATTAGATCAACTTAATAGTAAACCCTCTGCTCTGCAATAATAATAATCATTATCATCATAATCATCTAGGGCATATTTCATAGAAAAATAATTTGAGTGTGAGTCTTCTTAGATTGCTTCAATACACATAAATGCCTGACTTTAAAAACCTTGTTTAATGTAGTTTAAAAGTGGCATGTTTTCTGTAAAAATTAGATTGAATTTCGGATAATCCATTCTATCAAAACTCAGTGAATTTCTTTTGAAAAGATGAATTTTTACATACCTGAATCCAATCAGGATTTTTCAAATTGAGTAACGAATAGAGACACACATTAGATAAAAATACCTAACACTTATTAAATGCCTATAAGACTTTTACATGGATTAACTTATTTGGTTTACACAACAAGCTATAAGATAACCTATTACGCCATTTTACAGAAAAAAAATAATTGAAGTTAATGCACAATATATTAATGCAAGTAGGGAAACATCAATGAATCCCTTTAATTTGCATAATGTACATTAATTTGTACATTTAATATGTATTAACAATTATGATTTAAGAAACAAAAAAGAAATTGACTCATAAAAGTTATCATGTAATAAATCTTATTTGTAGTGATACTTTGTTACCTGATGATAATACCATATATTAGTAAACTGTCTTATTATCTTCAATGCCCAGACATTCTTGTCTTTGGTTCTAATAATTCATTGCACATGATTAATAGGCCAACACAGCTTTCATTAAAATTCCAAATCTCAGGGCCTTAAGAAGCTTAAAGTATTTAAATTTCAATAGAAAGTCGGTGCTTCAGTTAAGCACAACTAATTTTAAAATCTAAATATAAACCAAATAGAATAAATAAGTCTAGAGTCTTAAAAGAAGAACTTTTTCTTTTTTTTTTTTTTTTTGCTTTGGCAGTAAATAAAATGTTTTGCTGACTAACCTTAGGGATTCATTTCCTCAAACGAAAAAAAAAAAATGGGCATGACCAAAACGAGGAAGAATGGTGGTGTGATCATGAAAACCCTTATGCACATCAGGGAAACAATGATTCCTATTTGATCTCAATAGCACAAGCAATGATTAAAATTTTTAAATCCAATTTTCATGTAGCCCAGTAAATTGCTTAACACACACACACACACACACACACACACACACACACAGACACACACACACACACACACACACACACACACAGTACAAGGTCAATTTATACAGAAAAAATATCTGAATGCTTTCAGGTGCTTGTGGCAATGTGAATTTATTACTGTGAAATCTATGAGCTATCTGGCCTGGCCCAGAGTTGTCCTCATATCCTTCCATGTGGTGTGGGTGTTTGGAGCCTAGGGAAAGATCAGAGGTCATTGTGCAGAAAAGTTGGCCTCAGTCAGTGAGTTTCAAGTGTTCCCAGTGATGCTGGTCCAAGGACACACTTTGGGGGAGGCTGGGCTCTTTCACCTAACATGCAGGGATGCCCTTACCACTAATTGGTAGGTTTAAAATCTTAACAAATTCAACAGGAAAAAGCCTCCCATCTGTCTTGGAGATTCAGCACTCAATTCAGCATTTAACATCTCTTTCAGTTCTGTTTTTTGGGGGCTGGGGTGTAGGTGGGCAGTTACCAGAGATTGAACTAAGGGGCTTGACTACTGAGCCACATCCCCAGCCCTATTTTATATTTTATTTATAGACAGGGTCTCACTGAGTTTTTTGGTGCCTTGTTTTTGCTGAGCCTGTCTTTGAACTCACTATCCTCCTGCCTCAGCCTCCTGAGCTGCTGGGTTATAGGCGTGCACCACTGTGCCAGCTCTTTCAGTTCTTTTTATTTCACCTGTGCTTCTTCTAGCATAAAAGAAAAAGGGAATACAAATTATTACCTCTTACGATATGTCAGAGCCTTCTAGTTATACAATTCTTCAAAATAAAAAAATTCTCTTTTCCATTTAGGATTTTAAAATTTCTTTTCTTGGTAGTGGTTAGTTCCAATTCAAACCGATTTTGTTCCTATACAGGGTCTAATTTAGTCCTAAGCCAGATCTACTAAGAAACCCAAAGAGGATAAGATATGCTCCCTGTCCTGCTGCGCCCCTCCCCTGACTCAGGCAACGGCAAGGCCCTACTGAGGTGGATGGCGCAAGGCGTCCATCCTCTGGAGGAGCGCAGTATGTTTCTGAGAATGGGCTGATTTGTTTTTGTATTCCTTTAAGAAATATAGTTTTGATTTCTTATATGACCATTAAATATAAAGGAAAAATCATGAGTTTTCCAATTAATGCAACTACTTCTAAAGCATAGATCTGTTTGCTCTAAATGCCATGATTCAGCTGTGGAGTTTAAATTGTTAATGTCTAAAGAAAAACTTTCTGTATTACTGTCAATGAAGTTTTTGAGAAATTAAATTAAAATCTAGAGAAGGAAAATTAATGTTAAGTAGATAGATTAGTGCTTAGTACTGGGCAACTTGTTCTTGTTCCTGTGCACAATGGTTTGTGCTCTTACTTTTGTTTGATTACAAGTAATAACAAATCAACTACTTGCCGTAACTATGGCACCGGTTCCAGTCAGTAAGTCAAGAAAGAATAGTCAAGGTATAGGCCAATAGTTTGGGACATTTGTAACTATTATTAAAAGTTAATTAAGCAGAAACAGCTCAAAGCAAAACTGAACTGAAAGTACAAATGCTTGCTTATGCATAAGCCAAGATACATTCTTCTATTTTAATTGTAGCTATGTAATATTTTGTTTTGTTTGAATAATGATTCCTGTTTTGTAACCACAAAGTACTGTAAGCCTGCCAAATGAAAAGTATATATGATCAACTTCACAAGTAAAGATTGGGATCAACACCTTCACTTTGGTGTCTGTGTTGTTTCTCCACCCCCTCTTTCGCCGACTCCTCACCATCTGTTCGTCTCCTGAGACCCCCTGTTGGAGCTGGTCTCTGACACTGTCTTTCAACCAACTTACAATCTAATGGGAAGATGAACTCAATATGTGCAGGAAACTTGGTAACAATTCTATGTAATCTATAAATTATCATTATTTTCCCTTAGTGTTTGCTTGGGCAGCTCTGGGAATGGAACACTTAATACTTGTCAAAGCCCCTCATTCCATCTTGAATATGCACTCCTCCAGGTTCTAGTTGGGCCTCTCTATTGTGTTCTAAACACTAGGGCAACACCTTGTGTAAATGTGCACTCAGTAAAGGTTTGAAGAATGAAGAAGGTCTGTCAAGTACAACCATGGAGCAGAGGTTTTAAAAGATTCTTTAAAGACGGTACTGTGTGGGACCTAAAGGATCTAACAGAGACTTGACAGAGGCAAGAGGACATTTGTGTTCAGTGATTCTGATGCAGATATCTTGCTGAGAAAAATAAAGCCTCTGTGGGCATAAGTGAGGCAGCATAGCCCAACGGCTTCTGAGGAACTCAGTGTCTCCTGTCTCCTAAACATATCCCTTATGGAGACCATCGGCTCAGTTCCCACAGAACAAGCAGCTCTGCAACTTTCTTTCCCAATCAGTCATCTCAAAGTCAGGTGACCGAGAATGAAGTCACTTATGAGTGACCCCAAAATATAATATTTTTAAAGGAGGGGGGTTGTGTATGAAGTAGATTACTCACAAGCTTCAGGGATTTATTACAGTTAATAAATTGCTTGCAACTCCCCTGCCCAAGCATCTAGGTGTTCTAAGATAAAGATGGAAACCCCTAGTTAGTGAATGAATACGTTTCTAAACATAACTTCTTCTACAATAATGATTTTTATTTAAACAGATATTTTGGTAGGTCTATTGTTATGCTATATTGTATCATAATGGGAATGTGTCCCTATACTTTCTCCCTAAAAATTATTCCTTTCTGTCCTGCACATCAAAAGCAAAGGATTAACACTTAGCATTATCTATTGTTTACCATAAGTAATTTTCCACACACATCATCTCACTTAAGGAATTTAGGCATCCCAGGGTTTCTGGTTATGTTTTGGGTTTTCTTCCAGTACTGGAGGCATCATGCTAAATCCCTCAGGTTTTGTGATAACCTCTGAAGTTATTTCTACTCTGGCAATACAAGTAGTATTGTGGAAACTTAGACACACAGAGAAAAGGTGTTACGATAGGTCATTACATAAATGCCTCAAAATGGTAATGAAAATATGTACAATATTCTGTAATATGTTTTTAAGGTGTAGGTATATCCTGATTCTGGGATAGTGTTTTTGAAAATTGTGATGGTAAATAAACTACTTACCAGCAACTCTCACAGAGAGGAGTAGATTTCTGGTTTTTGTGTGGCCCTTGCTGCTCTCCATACTAGCACCTGGGCTGCAAAGAAAGCTCTTGGTAAAACACTGCTGTTGGTCTCCGTTCACCAGAAAACGGACCTGTTATTCTTAGAGTTGCCTGTCGCATATCTGTGGCCTCATGAATGGGTCAAAATCCTCTGATCTCTCACAATTCATTTTCCTTTGATGGACATTTATAGAGGTCTGGGGCCGACCTGTTGGGAATATGCATTGTGCCTTTCCTCTGCAGCTGCTCTGGGACTTCTCAGTGTGCAAACACAGCTCAAGGGCAACGGCTTGAGTTCAACTGCAACAATGGAGAGCAGTTAATTTGCTGTTGGATTCATTAATGTCTTGGCAATCAACTGTTCCCAGCATGCAGCGAGAATATCAGCGTCCTCTCTCTTCTGGGATGTGGGTGAGCGAAGTTCAGAGTGAGATTTCTGCTAAGAAGTTGTGGGTGGCTGAAACCTCAAGACTGCCTTCCCTTCTCACTAGGGAGAGAGGGGGTCAGGGTGGGTGTACACTTATTGGGATGGATTTTGCACGGCATATGAAGTTTTTCCTTCATGTTACATACTTTGCCAGATGGGCAGATATCAGAAGCCACAATATTAAAAGCATCCTCACTATCTTCAGCTAATCCACTCCTGCTAAGGGCTGATCCCTTACCAAACCCTGTATGACTTCGTGCCCCTTAATTTTATTGTTCTGCTGATGCTAATGACTTGGTGAAGACATTGTTTGCTATGGAGTTTAAAAGTAGGGGAAAAAAAGAGTCATCAAACAGCTCTTTCGGGCACAGATGGAGAAAAGTCAACAAGCTTGAAAGTCTTGTAGTATTTTAATGCACAAAAATATAAATAAAAGTATTAGATAAAGATGTAAGTCTCTAAAACTTAAAATGTTTCATAATACAATGGGGTTTTCCTCATGCTTAGAAGAGACACATTAACATTACTCCTAAAAGATCTTAGAATGATTAGCCATCAGGGAAAGGCAAAGCTAAAGCATATTTAATGAAGCACTTCACACATTCCAGGGTCCTCACAATAAAAGGAATGATAATGATGTGTTGTTAAGGGAGTGAGGAAATTAGAAGCTTTATTCACCACTCTTAATAATAAGGTAAGCTGGTTCCACTGGTCTGAAAATGATCTGGAACGTCTTCAGAAAGTTAAATATGAAGTTAACGATCCACCTCTTCCACTCCTACTTACAAACTCATGATAAATAAAAAAGTTGTCCACCAATGATTTGTACATGAATGTTCATATAATTTTCATATTATATATAATGTTCATATTATATATATGAATCTTATTCATATTAGTCAAAAAGTGAAAATGACCAGTCAGGTCTGTAATCTAGCTACTCAAGAAGCTGAGGCAGGAGGATCACAAATTCAGGGACAACCTGGGCAAATTTGCAAGACCCTGTCTCAAAACAAAATTTTTAAAAGTGTTGGGCTTTGGCTTAGTGGTAGAACATTGTTTAGTGTGCAGGAGGCTCCGGGTTCAATCTGCAGTATGATACCCACACAGACACAAAGTAAAAATTACTATGCAGTGGGAAATGAACAAAAAAATGTGGCATTTTCATAAGATGGGAATCAGTAACAATGAGGAGGAATAAACTAAAATACTTATACAAGCTACAATATAACTGAAAATTGCAAACATCCTAAGTGAACGGAGTCAGATCCAAAAGGCGTATATGGTATTACTTCATTAAGAATATCCACAGAAACTCGAGTGTATACATGGGTCTTTCCACATGTGAAGGAGAAACACAGAAATGGTGTTTATTTAAAACTTAGAATCAAGATCCATTAGGAAAATGCAAGTAAAAGTCACATTGCACATAGCACTTCACATTCATTAGTGTTGGCTAGACCTGCAATATTGGAGAAAAGGAGATTGACTGCTCTGGGTATAGGTTTTTTTTGGAGAGAAAAGTAATAAAAATATTCTAAAATACCTGTGGATCAGAGAACCCAGGTGAGGTCACAATGTGTCACATAGTTAGCACAGTGTACTTTCCCTGGTTGGAGGGGCACCACAGTGGTAATGAGACACTGTGTATGGATAGAGCGCTCTTGTAATTGCTGCTGAAGAGTTCACATATTTCTACAACTAAGACATTTCCTAGAATGAAACCATCATCTAGTTCTAATAACACTATACAGTCTGTCTCCCATCCAGCTTCCTCAGGGCACTCTGGACCTCGTTGCTTCTCAGGCTGTGAATGATGGGCTTAAACATGGGGGTCACCACACAGAAGAGCACAGAGACCAGGGTGTCCATGTCCAGCCTTCTCTGGGCCTGTCATAGTGAAAGTTGGCTATTCCATAGAAAACCACCACGACAGTGAGGGAGGACGCACAGGTGGAGAAGGCCTTCCTCCTGCCCTGGGCAGAGGGAATCCCCAGGATGACCGCCATGATGAGTGAATAGGAGCCTGCAGTGAAGAGGCAGGCCCATGGTGGCACTGACAACGTGGAGGGAAGACTCGTTGACAGAGGTGTCTGAGCAGGAGAGCTTCAGAAGAAATGGGGTGTCACAGAGAAAGTGGCTGATCTGGTGGATCCCACACAGATTGAGTGTGATGGCCAGCACCGTTTGTGGGACCATATTCACCAGCCCACACAGCAAGGACCCAGTCACCAGGCCAACACAGACCTTCACACTCATGATGACTGGGTACTGAGGAGGACGGCAGGTGGCCACACAGCAGTCATACTGGCCACACAGCCAGTAAGAAGCTATCTGTGCCAGCACGTGTCACCAAGACAAGATCTGGGAAAGGCAGCCCTCATATGAAATGGCCTTCTTTTCCTAGAAGAAGTTCACCAGCAGTACTGGGAGGGTGGTGGATGTGTAGCAGACGTCCAAGAAGCTCAAATTGCTGAGGAAAATGTACATTGGAGTGTGGAGAGCAGGACTGACCCTGGTGGTCACTATTATGAGCATGTACCCCAGGAGAGTGGTCAGGTAAATGACCAGAAAGAGCAGGAAGAACCAGCCCTGTAGGTTGGAGTGGTTGGAAAATCCCAAGAAGTGCTTGGAAAATTTCAAGAAAATGAATTCAGTGACAAATGATTGATTGCTCATTTCCAATGTTTTCATAGCTACAAAACAAAGAAAAAGAGACCATGATGAGAATGGACTGAGAGCACCCCAAACAGGCTTGTTAATTTGCAGCAACATGGAAAATAATATCGAATTAAAAGCAGCCTGGAGACTGATAACAGCAACATTTTTTTTGCACCCCAGTCTCCATCCTCTTCTTTCTGAAACAGTCCTTCTACACCCCAGTCTCAAACCACTGGTCTCTGCAACGATCCTTCTGCACCCCAGTCTCAAAACTCTGCTCTCCGTAACAGTTTTTCTGCACCCCAATCTCCAAATTCTGCTCTCAGTAACACTCCTTCTGCACCCCAGTCTCCACCCTCTGATCTCTGTAACAATCATTCTGTACCTCAGTCTTCAACCTCTGCTCTCTACAACAGTTCTTCTGCTCCTAAGTCTCCAAACTCTACTCTCTGTAAAAGTCCTTCTGCACCTCAGTCTCCAAAATCTGCTCTCTGTAAGATTATTCTGCAACCCATTCTTAAAACTCTGCTCTCTGTAACAGTCTTTCTGCACCCCAGTGTCCAACATCTGCTCTCTGCAATGATCCTTATTCTCCCCAGGTTCCAACTTCTGCTCTCGGCAATGGTCCTTCTGCACCCCAGTTTCCGACCGCTGCTCTTTGTAACAGTCCTTTTGCACCTAAGTCTCCAAACTCTGCTCTCTGCAACAGTCTTTCTGCACCCCAGTCTCCAACATCTGCTCTCGGTAACAGTTTTTCTTCACCCCAAGCTCGAAACTCTGCTATCTGTTACACTCCTTCTACACCCCAGTCTCCACCCTCTGATCTCTGTAACAATCCTTCTGGACCTCAGTCTCAAACTTCTGCTCTCTACAACAGTCCTTCTGCTTCTAAGTCTCCAACCTCTACTCTCTATAAAAGTCCTTCTGAACCTCAGTCTCCAAAATATGCTCTCTGTACGATCCTGCTGAAACCCATTCTTAAAACTCTGCTCTCTGTAACAGTCTTTCTGCACCCCAGTCTCCAAACTCTGCTCTCTGTAACAGGCCTTCTGAACCCCAGTCTTAAACCTCTGCTCTCTGTCATAGGCCTTCTGCACCCCAGTCTCCAACCTGTGCTCTCTTCAACCATCCTTCAGCACCCCAGGATCCAATATCTGCTCTGTGCAACAGTTTTTCTGCACCTCAGTCTGAAAACTCTTCTCTCTGCACCAATCGTTCTACACCCCAGTTTCCAAACTTTGCTCTCTGTAACAAATCTTCTGAACTTAAGACTCCATAATGCTCTCTATAAGATCCTTCTGAAACCCAGTCTCGAAACTGTGCTATATGTAACAGTGCTTCTGCACCCCAGGCTCAAAACTCTGCTCTCTGTAACAGACCTTCTGCACCCCTCTCTTCAAACTCTGCACTCTGTAATAGGCTTTCTGCAACCCAGTCTCAAACCTCTTCTCTCTGCAAAGATTCTTCTTCACCTCAGTCTCCATCCTCTGCTCTCTGCAACAGTCCTTCTGCACCCAAGTCTCAAACCTCTGCTCTCTGTAAAAATCCTTCTGCACCTCAGTCTCCAACTCTGCTCTCTGCAATGGTTCTTCTGCACCCCAGTCACCAACCTCTGTTCTCTGCATCAGTCCTTCTGGACCTAAGTCTCCAACCTCTGCTCTCTGTAACAGTCCTTCTGTACCAAAGTCTCCAACCTCTGCTCTCTGTAACGGTCCTTCTGCACCCCAGTCTCCAACGTCAGCTTTCTGTATCAGTTTTTCTTCACCCCAGTCTCAAACCTCGCCTCTCTGTAAGAGTCCTTCTGCACCCCAGTCTCAAACTTATGCTCTCTGCATGTTTTCTGCACCCCAGTCTCCATCTGTGCTCTCTTTAACTGTCTTTCTGTAACATCTGTGCTCTCTCTAACATTTTTTCTGCACCCCAGTCTCAAACCTCTGCTTTCTGTATCAGTCCTTCTGCACCCCATTCTCCAACCTCTGCTCTCTGTAACTGTCCTTCTGCACCCCAGTCTCCAACCTCTTCTCTCTGTAATGATATTTCTGCATCACAGTCTGAAACCTCTGCTCTCTGCAACGATCCTTCTGCCCCTCAGTCTCCAACCTCTGCTCTCTGCAATGATCCTTCTGCGCCCCAGTCTCCAACCTCTGTTTTCTGTAGGAGTCCTTCTGCACTTCAGTCTCAAACCTCTGCTCTCTATAACAATCCCTCTGCACCTCACTCTCCAAACTCTGCTCTCTGTAACAGTCCTTCTGCACTTCAGTATCCAAACTTTGCTCTCTGTATAGGTCCTTCTGCACCTCAGTCTCCAAACTTCGCTCTTTATAATAGTCTTTCTGCACCCCAGTCTTGAACCTCTGCTCTCTGAAACAATCTTTCTGCATCTCAGATTCCAAAGTCTGCTCTGTGTACAAGGTCTTCTGCACCCCAGTCTCCAAAATCTGCTCTCTGTAACAGGTTTTTTGAACCCCAGTCTCCAACTTCTTCTCTCTATAATGGTCCTTCTGCACGCCAATTGCCAACCTCTGCTTTCTGTAACAGTCCTTCTGCACCTAAGATTTCAACCGCTGCTATCTGTAAAGGTCCTTCTAAGCCTCAGTCTGAAACCTCTGCTCTCTGCAACGATAATTCTGCACCCCAGTCTCCAAATTGTGCTATCTGTAACTATCCTTCTGCACCCCAGTCTCCAACCTCTGCTCTCTGTACAAGGTGTTCTGCATCCCAGTATCCAAACTCTGCTCTCTCTAACAGGTTTTCTGCACCCCAGTCTCCAAACTTTTCTCTCTGCAACGATCCTTCTGCACCTCAGTCTCCAAACTCTGCTCTCTGTAACAGTCCTTCTGAACCCCAGTATCCAAACTCTGCTCTCTGTAAAAGTCCTTCTGCACCTCCGTCTCCAAGCTTTGCTCTTTGTAATGGTCCTTCTGCACCCCAGTATTCAACCTCTGCTCTCTGTAACAATCCTTCTGCACCCCAGTCTCCAACCTCTGCTCTCTTTAACAGGCATTCTGCACCACAGTCTTCAACCTCTGCTCTCCGTAGCAGGTCTTCTGCGACCCAGTTTCCAACCTGTGCTCTCTGCAACGATCTTTCAGCACCCCAGGATCCAATATCTGCTCTCTGAAACAGTCCTTCTCCAACTCAAACTCCAACCTCTGCTCTCTGTAACAGTCCTTCTAAGCCTCAGTTCGAAACCTCTGATCTCTACAACGATCCTTCTGCACCCCAGTCTCCAAACTCTGTTATCTGTAACAATCCTTCTGCACACAAGTCTTCAACATCTTCTCTCTACCAGTTCTTCTGCACCCCAGTCTCCAAACTCTGCTCTCTGTAACAGGCCTAATGCACCCGGGTCTCCAACCTCTTCTCTCTGCAATGATCTTTCTGTACCTCAGTCTCCAACCTCAGCTCTCTGCAACAGTCTTTCTGCACCCCAGTCTTCGACCACTGCTCTCTGTAAGATCCTTCTTCACCCCGGTTTTCAAACTTTGCTCTCTATAACAGTTTTTCTGCACCTCAGTCTCCAACCTCTGTTCTCTGCAACGGTCCTACTGAACCTCAGAATCCAACCTCTGTTCTCTGCAACAGTCCTTCTGCACCCCAGTTTCAAATCCCTTTTTTCCATATCAGTTATTCTGCACCCCAGTCTCCAAACTCTGTTCTCTGTAACAGTACTTCTGCACCCCAGTTTCCAACCTCTGCTCTCTGCAAAAGTCCTTCTGCACCTCAGTCTCCACCTTATGCTCTCTGCAACATTACTTCTGCACCCCAGTATCCTAGCTTTGCTTTCTAACAATCCATCTGCAACTCAGTCTCCAAACTCTGCTCTTTTCAACGGTCCTTCTGCACCCCAGTCTCCAACCTCTGTTCTCTGCATCAGTCCTTCTGCCCCACAGTCTACAACATCTGCTCTCAGTTAAAGTCCTTCTTTACCGCAGTCTCCAAACTTTGTTCTCTGTAACTGTACTTCTGCACCCCAGTCTCCAACGTCTACTTTCTGTATCAGTTCTTCTGCAGCCCAGTTTCCAACCTCTGCTCTCTGCAAAAGTCCTTCTGCACCGCAGTCTCCACCTTCTGCTCTCTGCAACATTTCTTCTGAACCCCAGTCTCCATCTGTGCTCTCTGTAACTGTCCTTCTGCACCCCAGTCTTCATTCTCTGCTCTCTGTAAAGATCATTATGCACCACAATCTCAAACCTCTGCTCTCTGCAAGGATCCTTCTCAACCTCAGTCTCCAAACTATGCTCTCTGCTATGATCTTTCTACACCCAAGTCCCCAACTTCTGCTTACTCTAACAGGCCTGCTGCACACCAGTCTCCATCCTCTTCTGTCTGCAACGACCCTCTGCACCTCAGTCTCCAACCTCTGCACTCTGCAACATTTCTTCTGCACCCCATTCTCCAAATACTTATCTTTGCAATAGTCCTTCTGTACCCTAGTCTCCAAACTCTGCTCTCCGTAACAGTCCTTCAGTACCGCAGTCTCCAAACTCTGCTCTCAGTTAGGGTCCTTCTGCACTTTAGTCTCCAACCTCTGCTCTCTCTCACAGTCCTTCTGCACCTCAGTCTCCAACCTCTGCTCTCTAAAACAGTCCTTCTTCATCCCAGTCTCAAACATCTGCTCTATGCAACAGTCCTTCTACACCCAAGTCTCCAACGTCTGCTATCTGCAAGAGTCGTCCTGCACCCCAGTCTCCAACATCTGGTCTCTATAAGATCCTTCTGCACCCCAGTTTTCGAACTGTACTCTCTGTGACATTCCTTCTGCACCCCAGTCTCCAAACTCTACTCTCTGTAACAGTCCTTCTATACCACAGTCTCCAAACTCTGCTCTCTGCAACAGTCTTTCTGAACCCCAGTCTCCAAACTCTGCTCTCTGCAACATTTCTTCATCACCCCAGTCTCCAACCTGTGCTCTCTCTAACTGTCCTTCTGAACCCCAGTCTCCAACCTTTGCTCTTAGTAACAATTCTTCTGCATCTCAGTCTCATACCTCTGCTCTCTATAACAGGCCTTCTGCACGCCAGTCTCCAACCTCTGCTCTCTGTAACAGTTCTTCTTTACTCCAATCTCCAAACTATGCTCTTTGTAACAGTCCTTCTGCACCTCAGTCTCCAAACTAAGCTCGCTGTAACGATCCTCCAGCACCTCAGTCTTCAAACTTTGCTCTCTGTAACAGGCCTTCTCTACCCCAGTCTCCAACCTTTGCTCTCTGGGTCAACCTTCTGCAACCCAGTATTCTACCTCTGCACTCTGTAACAATCCTTCTGCACCTCAGTCTCCCACCTCTCCTCTCTGCAACGGTCCTTCTGCACCCCAGTCTCTAAACTCTACTCACTGCAATAGTTCTTCTACACCCCAATCTCCAACCTCTACTCTCTGCAACAGTCCTACTGCACCCCAGTCTCCAACATCTGATCTCTGCAACAGTTCTTCTCCACCCCAGTCACCAACTCTGCTCTCTGTAACAGTACTTCTGTACTGCAGTTTCCAAAAACTTCTCTCTGTAAAGGTCCTCCTGCACCCCAGTCTCAAACCTCTGCTTTCTGTATCAGTCCTTCTGCACTCAAGTGTTCAAGCTCTGCTCTCTGTAACAGTCCTTCTGCACCTCAGTCTTCAAATTCTGCTCTCTGCAACAGTCCTTCTGCACCCCAATCTCCAACCTCTGCTCTCTGCAAGAGTCCTTCTACACCTAAGTCTCCAACCTCTAATCTCTGCAACAGTCATTCTTCACCTCAGTCTCCAAACGCTGCTCTAGGTAACGGTCTTTCTGCACCTCAGTCTACTACATCTACTCTCGGTAACAGTCCTTTTGCACCTCAGTCTCCAATCTCTTCTCTGTGTAAGATCCTTCTGAAATCCAGTCTCCAAACTCTGCTTTCTGTAACAGTCCTTCTGCACCCCAGTCTCCCAACACTGATTGGTGTAACAGGCCGTTTGCACCCAAGACTCCGACCTCTTCTCTCTGTAACAGTTCTGCGGCATCTCAGTCTCCACACTCTGCTCTCTTCAACGATCCTTCTGCACTCAAGGCTCCAAACTCTGCTCTCTGCAACACTCCTTCTGCACCCCAGTTTCCAAACTCTTCTCTCTGTTAGTTTGTTCTGCACCCCAGTGTCCAAACTCTTCTCTCTGTAACAATCTTTCTGCACCCCAGTCTCCAAACTCTGCTCTCTGCAATGGTCTCTTCGCACAGAAGTCTCAAATCTCTGTTCTCCACAACAGTTCTTCTGTACCACAGTCTTTAACCTCTATTCTCTTTAAGGGTCCTTCTTCACTCCAATCCTCAACCTCTGCTTTCTGTATCAGTCCTTCTGCAACACAGTCTCCAAACTCTGCTCTCTGTAAACGTCCTTCTGCACCTCACTGTGAAACCTCTGCTCTCTGCTACAGTCCTTCTACACCCCAGTCTTTATCCTTGCTCTCTGCAACAGTCTTTCTGCACCCCAGTCACCAAACTCTCATCTGTGTAACAGGCCGTTTGCACCCTAATCTCCAACCTCTTATCTTTGTAACAGTTCTTCTGCACCCCAGTCTTTAAAATCTGCTCTATTCCACAGTCCTTCTCGACCCCAGTCTCCAACCTCTGCTCTCTTTAACAGTCCTTCTGTACGGTAGTCTCCAAACTCTGCTCACTGTAGGGATCCTTCTGCTCCCCAGTCTCCAAACTCTGCTTTCTGTATCAGTTTTTCTTAACCCCAGTCTCCAACCTCTGCTCTCTTTAACTTTCTTTCTGACTTCAGACTCCAACCTCTCTCTCAGCAACAGTCTTTCTGTGTCCCAATCTCCAACTTCTTCTCTCTTCAACAGTCCTCCTGCACCTCAGTGTCTAACCTCTGCTCTCTGAAAGATCCTTCTGAACCCCTGTCTCCAATCTCTGCTTTCTGCAGTGGTCCTTCTGCACCCGAGTCTCCAACCTCTGTTCTCTACAACAGTCCTTCTGCACCTCACTCGGCTACCTCAGCTCTCTGCAACAGTCTCTAACCTCTTCTCTCTGTAACAGACTTTCTGCACCTCAGACTCAAACATCTGCTCTCTGCAACAGTCCTCCTGTTTCCCAATCTTCAACCTCTGCTCTCTGCAACAGTCCTTCTGAACCTCAGTGTCCGAATTCTTTTCTCTGTAAGATCCTTCTGAAACCCAGTCTCCAACCTCTGCTTTCTGCAATGGTCCTTTTGAACCCCAGTCTCCAACCTCTGTTCTCTACAACACTTATTCTGTACCTCAGTCTCCAACCTCTGCTCTCTGTAACAGTCCTTCTGTACCGCAGTCTCAAACCTCTGTTCTCTGTAAGGTTTCTTCTGCACCCAAGTCTCCAACCTCTGCTTTCTGTATCAGTAATTCTGCACCACATTCTCCAAACTCTGCTATCTTTAACAGTCCTTCTGCACCTCAGTCTGCAACCTCTGCTCTCTGCACTAGTCCTTCTGCACCCCAGTCTCTAATCTCTGCTCTCTGCAACAGTCCTTCTGCACACCAGTCTTCAACATCTGCTAATCTGCAACAGTTTTTCTCCACCCCAGTCTTCAACCTCAGCTCTCTGCAACAACCCTTCTGCACCCAAGCCACCAACGTGTGCTTTCTGCACCAGTTATTCTGCACCTCAGTCTCCAACCTCTACATTCTGTAGCAGTCCTTCTCTACCCTAGTCTCCATCCTCTTCTCTTGCAAAAAGTCCTTCTGGACGCCAATATCCAACCTCTACTCTCTGCAACAGTCCTTCTACACCCCAGTCTCTAACCTCTGCTCTCTACAACGTGCCTTCTGCACCCCAGGCTAAAACCTCTGCTCTCTGTAACAGTCCTTGTGCACCTCAGTCTGAAAACTTGGCTCACTGTAACGAACCTTCTACACCTCAGTCTCCAAACTTTGCTCTCTGTAACAATCCTTCTGTACCTCAGTCTACATCCTCGTCTCTCTGTAAGATCCTTTTGAAACACAGTCTTTAACCTCTGCTCTCTTTAACTGACCTTCTGCACCCCAGTCTCCAAGCACTGCTCTCTGTAACAGGCCTTCTGCACCCCAGTCTCCAAGCACTGCTGTCTGTAACAGGCCTTCTGCACCCCAATCTCCAACCTCTGCTGTCAGTAACAGGACTTTTGACCCCAGTCTCCAAACTCTTCTTTCTTCAACGATTCTTCTGCACACCAGGCTCCAACTTCTGCTCTCTGGAAATGTCCTTCTGCACCCCAGTCTCCAAACTTTGCTGTCTTTCACATGCTTCTGCACACCTGTCTCAAACCTCTGCTCTCTCTAACAGTCCTTCTGTACAGCAGTCTACAACCTCTGGTCTCTGTCAGGGACCTTCTGCACCTCAGTCTCCATCCTCTGCTCTCTGCATCCCTCAAACTGCACCCCAGACTCCAAACTTTGCTCTCTGCAACAATTTTTCTGCACCTCAGTCTCCAACCTGTGCTCTCTATAAAAGTCCTACTGCACCCCAGTCTTCAACCTGTGCTCTCTGTAAAAGTCTTTCTTCACCATAATCTCCAAACTCTGCTCTTTTTAATGATCTTTCTGCGCCCCAGTCCAACCTCTTCTCTCTGTGACGATCTTTCTCCACCCCAGTCTCCAACCTCTGCTCTCTGCAACTATCTTTCTACACTCCAGTCTCCAACCTCTGCTCTCTTTAACTATCATTCTGAACCCCAGTCTCCAACCTCTGCTCTATGCAACAGTCCTTCTGCACCAAAGTTTCCAACATCTGCTTCTGCAGTATTTCCTATACACCCCAGTCTTCAACTTCTGCTCTCTGCAACAGTCCTTCTACACCCCAGTCTCCATACTCTGCTCCCCCAAACGAACCTTCTGCACCCCAGTCTGCAATCTCTGTTCTCTGAAACAGTTATTCTGCACCCCAGTCTCCAAACTCTGCTCTCTGTAACAGTCCTTCTGTACTGCAGTCTCCAACCTTTGTTCTTTGTAAGGGTCTTTATGCACCCCAGTATCCAACCTCTGCTTTCTGTATCCGTCGTTGTCCACCACAGTCTCCAAACTCTGCCCGCTGTAACAGTCCTTCTGCAACTCAGTCTACAAACTCTGCTCTCTGCAACAGTACTTTTACTCTCCAGTCCTTTTTCACAACAGACTCCAACATTTGCTCTCTAAAACAGTTCTTTTTCACCCGAGTCTCCAACCTCTGCTCTCTGTAAAAGTCCTTCTGTACTGCAGTCTCAAACCTCTTCTCTCTGTAAGTGTCCTTCTGCACCTGAGTCTCCATCCTCTGCTTTCTGTATCAGTTCTTCTGCACCCAAGTCTCCAACCGCTGCTCTCTGTAATAGTGCTTCTGCTTCTCAGTCTCCAACATCTGCTCTCTGTAAGATCCTTCTGCAACCCAGTCTGTAAACTCTTACCTCTGTAACAGTCCTTGTGCACCCGTTCTCCAAACTCTGTTCTCTGTAACAGTCCTCGTTTAGTGCAGTCTCCAAAATATGCTCTCTGTAACGGTCCTTCTGCACCCCAGTATCCAACCTCTGCTCTCTGTAACAGTCCTTCTTCATCTCAGTCTCCAAACTCTGCTCTCTGCCACAGTCCTCCTGCACCAAAGTTTCAAACCGCTACTCTCTGGAACACTCTTTCTGCACCTCAGTCTCTAACCTCTGCTCTCTGTAACAGTCCTTCTGAAAGCCAGTCTCCAAACTCTGTTCTCTGTAACATTTCTCTTCCACCCGAGTCTCAAACCTCTGTTTTTTGCAACAGTCCTTCTGCTCCCCAGTCACCGAGATCTACTCTCTGTAACAGTCTTTCTGTACCGCAGTCTCCAAACTCTGCTCTACATAACGGTCCTTCTACACCCCAGTCTCCAAACTCTGCTTTCTGTATCAGTCTGTCTGAACCCCAGTCTTCAACTTCTGTAATCTATCGATCCTTCTGAACCTCAGTATCTAACCTGTGCTCTATGTAAGAGTCGTTCTGCACCCCAGGTTCTAACCTCTGCTCTCGGTAACAGTCCTATACCGCAGTCTCCAAACTCTGTTCTCTGTAACGGTCCTTCTGCACCCCAATTTCCAAACTCTGATTCCTGTAACAGTCCTTCTGCACCTGAGTCTCCAAAATCTGCTCTTTGTAAAAGTCCTTCTACACCTCAGTCTCCAACCTCTGCTCTCAGTAACAGTCCTTCTGCACCCCATTCTGAAACCTCTGGTCTCTGCACGATCCTTCTGAACCTGAGGCTCCAATATCTGCTCTCTGTAACAGTCTCTCTGTACTGCAGTCACCAAACTCTGCTCTCTGTAAGATCCTTCAGCTACCCAGTCTCCAAATACTGCTTTCTGTATCAGTCCTTCTAAACCACAGTCTCCAAACTCTGCTCTCTGTATCTATCCTTCTTAACCTCAGTCTCCAACCTGTGCTTTCTGTAACAGTCATTCTGCACCCAAGTGACCCACCTCTGTTCTCTTTAACAGTCCTTTTATACCGCAGTCTCCAAACTCTGGTCTCTGTAACGGTCCTTCTGCACCCCAATTTCCAACCTCTGCTTTCTGTAACAGTCCTTCGGCACCTAAGTCTCCAAACTCTGCTCTTCGTAACAGTCATTCTACAACTCAGTCTCCAACCTCTGCTCTCTGTAACAGTACGTCTGCACCTGAGTCTGAATCCTCTGCTCTCCACCATTCTTCTGCACTCCAGTCTCCAACCTGTTCTCTCTGTAACCATTCTTCTCCACCCCAGTCTCCAACATCTGCTCTCCAGTCTCCGAGATCTGCTCTCTGTAAGAATCATTCTGTACCGCAGTCTCCAAACTCTTCTCTCTGTAACGGTCCTTCTACACCCCAATTTTCAACCTCCGCTTTCTGTAACAGCCCTTCTGCACCTCAGTTTCCAAACTCTACTCTCTGTAACAGTCCTTCTGAACACCAGTCTCCAAACTCTGCTCTGTGTATCTGTCCTTCTGCACCTCAGTCTCCAAACTCTGCTCTCTGTAACAGTCCATCTGAACCTCAGTCTCTAAAATCTGCTCTCTGAAACAGTCCTTCTACACCCCAGTCTCTAACATCTGCTCTCTGCAACAGTCCTTCTGCACCCAAGTCTCCAAACTCTGCTCTCTGCAATGATCCTTCTGGACTCCAGTCTCCAACGTCTGTTATCTGCAACAGTCCGAGTGCACCAAAGTTTCCAAACTCTGCTCGGTGTAAGGTCAATCTGCAAACCAGTTTCTAAGCTCTGCTCTCTGTAACATTCCTTCTCCACCACAGTCTCCAACCTCTGTCTACTGCAACAGTCCATCTGCTCCCCAGTCTCTGAGATCTGCTCTCTGTAACAGTCATTCTGTACCGCAGACTCCAAACTCTTCTCTCTGTAACGGTCCTTCTACACCCCAATTCTCAACCTCTGCTTTCTGTAACAGTTTTTCTGCACCTCAGTCTCCAAACTCTGCACTCTGTAACAGTCCTTCTAATTCCCAGTCTCCAACCTCTGCTCTCAGCAACAGTCCTTCTTCACCTGAGTCTGAAAACTCTGCTGTGTTAAATGAAACTTCTGCACCCCAGTCTCCTAACTCTGCTCTCTGTAAAAGTCCTTCTACAGCTCAGTCTACAACCTCTGCTCTCTGTAACAGTCCTTCTGCACCTCAGTCTCAAAATCTGCTCTCTGTAAGATCCTTGACTAACCCAGTCTCCAAACTCTGGTCTCTGTAACAGTCCCTCTGCACCTGAGTCTCTTACCTCTGCTCTCTTTTAGAACCTTCTGCAACCCAGTCTCCAAACTCTGCTCACCTTCTTCACAACAGGTTCCAACATCTGCTTTCTATAACAGAAATTCTGCAACTCAGTCTCGAAACTCTGCTCTCTGTAACAAGCCTTCTGAACCCCAGTCTCCAAACACTTCTCTCTTCAATGATTCTTCTCCACCCCAGTCACCAACCTGTGCTCTTGGCAAGAGTCCTTCTACAACCCAGTCTCCAAACTCTGCCTCTGTAAGATCCTTATGCATTCCAGTCTCCAAACTCTGCTCTCTGTAACAATCCGTCTGCACCCCAGTCTCCAACCACTGCTCTCTTTAACAGTCCTTCTGCACCCCAGTCTCCAACATGTGCTCTCTGCATCAGTCCTTCTGCACCCCAGTCTCCAAAATCTTCTCTCTGCAACAATTCTTCACCATCCCACTCTCCAAATTCTGCTCTCGGCAACAGTCCTTCAGCACCCCAGTCTCTATCCTCTGCTCTCTTTTACAGTCGTTTTCGCAAACCAGTCTCCAACATCTGCTCTCTGTAACAGTCCTTCTGCACCCCAGTCTCCAACCTCTGCTTTCTGTTTAAGTCCTTCAGCACGACAGTCTCCTACCTCTTCTTTCTGTAACAGTCCTTCTGCACCCTAGTTTCCAACCTCTACTTCTGCAACAGTCCTACTGCACCCCAGTCTCCAACCTCTGCTCTCTGCAACAGTCCTTGTGCACCCTAGTTACCAACGTCTTCTCTCTGCAACAGTCCTTCTGCACCCCAGTCTCCACCTCTGCTCTCTTTAACAGTTCTTCTGTACTGCAGTCTCCAAACTCTTCTCTCCGTTACCGTCTTTCTTCACCACAAACTCCAGTCTCTGCTTTTCTCAGTTATTCTCATCCCTAGTCTTCAAACTCTGCTCTCTGTGAGAATCCTACTGCACATCAATCTCCAACCTCTGCTCTCTGTAAGATCCTCTGCTCCCCAGTTTCAAAACTCTGCTCTCTGTTACATTCATTTTCCACCAAAGTCCCCAATATCTGCTCTCTGTAAGAGTCCTTCTTCACCACAGTCTCCAACATCTGCACTCTGTAATAGTCCTTCTGCACCTCAGCCTCAGTGTTAAAAATCTGCTCTCTGTTACAGTTCTTCTATACAACAGTTTCCAATCTCTGCTCTCGGTATTGGTCTTTCTGCACCCCAATTTAAAAGCTCTGCTCTGTAGCAGTGCTTCTCTACCTCAGTCTTCAAACTCTGCTCTCTGTAACAGTCCTTCTGCACCTCAGTCTCCACCCTGTGCTCTCTGTAACAGTCTTTCTGCACCTCAGTATCCAACCTCTGCTCTCTGTAAAAGTCCTTCTGCACCTCAGTATGAAACCTCTGGTCTCTGTAAGATCCTTCTGCACCCCAGTCTTTAACCACTACTCTCTGTAACAGTCCTCCTGCACCTCAGTCTCTAACCTCTGCTCTCTGTAAGAACCTTCTGCAACCAAGTTTTTAAACTCTGCACTCTGTCTCAGTCCTTCTGCACTCCAGTCTCCAACCTCTGCTCTCTGTAACAGTCCTTCTGAACCTCAGTCTGAATCCTCTGCTCTCCACATCCTTCTGCAGCTCAGTCTGCAACCTGTGCTCTCTGTAACACTGCTTCTGGACCCCATTCTCCAATCTCTGCTCTCTGTAACAGTCCTTCTATACCGCAGTCTACAAACTTTGCTCTCTGTAACGGTCCTTCTGCACCCCAATTTCCAATCTCTGCTTTCTGTAACAGTCCTTCTGAACCTCAGTCTCCTAACTCTGCTCTCTGTAACAGTCTTTCTACACCTCAGCCTCTAACCTCTGCTCTCTGTAACAGTGTTTCTGCACCTCAGTCTGAAACGTCTGCTCTCCAAGATTCTTCTGCAACCCAGTCTCCAACCACTGCTCTCTGTAACAGTCCACCTGAACCTCAGTCTCCAACCTCTGCTCACTGTAAGATTCTTAAGGAACCCAGTGTCAAAACTCTGCTCTCTTTAACAGTTTTCTCGGCAGCACAGTCTGAAACCGCTTCTATCTGAAACAGTCCTTCTGCACCTCAGTCTCCAAACTCTGCTCTCTGCAACAGTCTTTCTGCACCCCAGTCTCCAACCTCTGCTCACTGCAACAGTCCGTCTTCACCCTAGTTACCAACATCTGATCTCTTCCACAGTACTTCTGCACCCCAGTCTCCAAACTCTGCTCTCTGTGAGAATCCTACTGCACATCAATCCTCCAACCTCTGCTCTCTGTAAGATCCTTCTGCACCCAAGTTTCCAAACTCTGCTCTCTGTAAAATTACTTCTGAACCCTAGTCTATAACCTCTGCTTTCTGCAACGGTCCAGCTTCACCCAGACTCCAACCTCTGTCCTCTGCAACAGTCCTTCTGCTCTCCAATATCCAAACTCTGGTCTCTGGTCTTTCTGTACCGAAGTCTCATAACTCTGCTCTCCGTAAAGGTCCTTTTGCACCCCAGTCTGCAACCTCTGCTTTCATTATCAGTCCTTCTTCACAACAGTCTCCAACCTCTGCTCTCTGTAACAGTCCTTCTGCACCTCAGTCTCCAACCTCTGCTCTTTGCAAAAAGTCTTTCTGTACCCCATTCTCCAACCTCTGCTCTTTGAAAAAGTCCTTATGAACAAGAGTCTTCAACATCTACTCTCTGCAACAGTCTTTCTGTAACCTATTCTCCAAACTCTGCTCTCTGCAACAGTTCTTCTACACCTCAGTCGCCAATCTCTGCTCTATGTAAGATACTTCTGCAACACAGTCTTTAAAATCTGCTCCCTGTAACACTCCTTCTGCATCTCAGTCTCCAACCTCTACTCTCTGTAACAGTCCTTCTGCATCTCAGTCTGAAACCTCTGCTCTCTGCAGGATCCTTCTAACCCCAGTCTTCAACCACTGCTCTCTGTAACAGTCCTTCTGCACCTCAGTCTCCAAACTCTTCTCTCTGGAAGATCCTTCTGCCACCCAGTCTCCTAACTCTGCTCTCTATAACAGTCCTTCTGCACCCCATTCTTCAAACTCTGCTCTCTTTAACAGGCATTCTGCATCCCAGTCTCAAAACTCTTCTCTCTGCAACGATCATTCTACACCCCTGTCTCCAACCTCTGCTGTCTGCAACAGTCCTTCTGGACCCTAGTCTCCAACCTCTACTCTCTGTAAAATCCTTCTTCAACCCAGTTTCCAAACTCTACTCTATGTAACAGTAATTCTAAACAGCAGTCTCAAAAATCTGCTCTTTGTAACAGTCTTTCTGCACACCAGTCTCCATCCTCTGTTTTCTGAAACAGTCCTTCTGCACCGCAGTCTGCAAACTCTGCTCTTTGTAACAGTCCTGCTGTACAGCAGTCTCCAAACTCTGCTCTCTGTATCAGTCCTTCTTCACCCCAGTCTCCAATCTCTGCTCTCTATAACAGTCCTTCTGCACCTCATCTCCAACCTCTGCTGTCTGCAAAGCTCCTTCTGCACCACAGTCTCCAACCTCTGCTCTCTCTAAGATAATGCTTCACCCCAGTCTCCAAAATCTTCTCTCTGTAACAATCATTCTGCACCACAGTCTCCATACTCTGCTCACTTTAACAGTCCTTCTGCACCCCAGTTTCCAACCTCTGCTCACTGCAATAGTCCTACTGCACCCCAGTATCCAACCTCTGCTCTCTGCAATAGTAATTCTGCACCCCAGTCTCCAACATCTGCTCTCTACAACAGTCCTTCTCCACCCAGTCTCAAACCACTGCTCTTTGCAACAGTCCTTCTGCACCCCAATCTCCAACCTGTGTTTGGTGTATCAGTCCTTCTACACCCAAGTCTGCAACCTCTGCTCTATTTAACAGCCCTTCTGCACCCCAGTCTCCAACCTCTGCTCTCTACAACAGTCCTTCTGCAACCCAGTCTTTGAACACTGCACTCTGCAACATTCCTTCTCCACCCCAGTCTCCAACCTCTGCTCTCTGTAACAGTCCTTCTGCACATGAGTCTCCAAACTCTGCTCTCTGTAAGGGTCTTTCGGCACCCCATTCTCCAACCTTTGCTTTCTGTATCAGTCCTTCTGCACCAGAGTCTCCAAACTCTGCTCTCTGTATCAGTGCTTCTGCACCTCACTCTGCAACCTCTGCTCTCTGCAAGAGTCCTGCTGCACCCCAGTCTTAAACGTCTGCTCACTGCAACAGTCCTTCTGCACCCCAGTCTCCAAAATCTGCTCTGTGCAACAGTCCTTTACCACGCCAGTCTCCAACCATTTATCTCTGTAACCGTCCTTCTGTACTGCAGTTTTTAACCTGTGCTCTCTGTAACGGTTCTTGTGCACCCCAGTCTCCAAAACCTACTTTCTGTATCAGTCCTTCTGCACCCCGTCACTAAACTCTGCTCTCTGTAACAGTCCTTCTGAACCTCAGACTTTAACCTCTTCTCTCTGCAACAGTCCTCCTGAGACTTAATCGCCAACCTCTGCTCTCTGCAACAGTGCTTCTGCACCTCAGTGTCCAAACTCTGCTCTCTGTATAATCCTTCTGAAACCCAGTCTCCAATCTCTGCTATTTGCAATTGTCCTTCTGCACCCCAGTCTCCAAACTCTGTTCTCTACAACAATTATTCTGCACCCCAGTCTCCAACTTCTGCTCTCTGTAACAGTCCTTCTGTACCACAGTCTCCAATCACTGTTCTCTGTAAGGGTCCTTCTGCACCCCAGTCTTCAACCGTGGTTTCAGTATCAGTCAATCAGTGCCACATTCTCCAAACTCTGCTCTCTGTAACTGTCCTTTTGCACCTCAGTCTGCAACCTCTGCTCTCTGCAATAGTCCTTCTGCACACCAGTCTAAAATCTCTGCTCTCTGCAACAGTCCTTCTGCACCCTAGTCTCTTACATCTTCTCTCTACAACAGTCGTTCCACACCTCAGTCTTCAACCTCTGCTCTCTGCAACAGTCCTTCTGCACCCCAGTCATTAAGCTCTGCTTTCTGTATCGGTTATCTGCAACCCAGTCTCCAACTTTTGCTCTCTTTAACACTCCTTATGCACCTCAGTCTCCAACCTCTGCTCTCTGCAGCAGTCCTTCTCCACCCCAGTCTAAAAACTCTGCTCTCTGTAACCGGGCTTCTGCACCCCAGTCTCCAACCTCTGCTCTCTTTAACAGTCCTTCTGCACCTCACTCTGAAAACTCTGCTCTCTGCAACGATTCTTCTGCACCTCAGTCTCCAAGCACTGCTCTCTGTAACAGGCTTTCTGCACCCCAGTCTCCAACCTCTGTTCTCCGCAACAGTCCTTCTGCACCCCAGTCTCCAACCTATGCTGTCTGTAACATCTTTCTGAACACCTGTCTGCAACCTGTGTTCCCTTCAACAGTCCTTCTGTACCGCAGTCTCCAAACTCTGGTCTCTGTAAGGGTCTTTCTGTACTTCAGTCTGCAACCTCTGCTCTCTGAAACACTCATTTTGCACCCCAGTCTCCAAACTTTGCTCTCTGTAACAGTTTTTCTGCACATCACTCTCCAACATGTTCTCTCTGTAAATGTCCTACTGCACCCCCGTCTTCAAACTCTGCTCTCTGTAAAAGTCCTTCTGCATTACAGTCTCAAAAATCTGCTCTCTTTAATGATCCTTCTACACCCCAGTCTCCCAACTCTGCTCTCTGCAACGATTCTTCTGCACCCCAGTCTCCAACATCTCTCTCTGTAAAAGTCCTTCTGCACCCTAGTCTCCAAAGTCTGGTCTTTCTAATCGTCATTCTACACCTCAGTCTCCAACCTCTGCTCTATGCAACAGTCTTTCTGCACCCAAGTCTCCAATATCTGCTCTCTGCAACAGTCCTTCTACACCCCAGTCTACAACTTTTGCTATCTGCAACAGTCCTTCTACACCCCAGTCTCCAAACTCTGCTCGCCCCAAGGATCCTCCTGGAACCTTGTTCCAACCACTGTTCTCTACAAAAGTTCTTCTCCACCCCAGTTTCCAACCTCTGCTTTCTGTAACAGTCCTTCTGTACCGCAGTCTCCAACCTCTGTTCTCCATAAGGGTCTCTATACACCCCAGTATCAAACCTCTGCTTTCTGAAGCAGCCGTTGTTTACCAAAGTCTCGAAACTCTGCCCACTGTAACAGTCCTTCTGCAACTCAGTCTGCAAACTCTGCTCTCTGGAACAGTTCTTCTGCACCTCAGTCTCCAACCTCTGCTCTCTGTAAGGGTCTTTCTGCACCCGAGTATCCAACCTCTGCTTTCTTTATCAGTCCTTCTGCACCCCAGTCTCCAACCTTTGCTCTCTGTAACAATCCTTCTGCACTTCAGTATCCAACATCTGCTCTTCACAACTGTCCATCTGAACCTCAGTCTCCAAACTCTTCTCTCTGTAACAGTGCTTCTGCACCTCAGTCTCAAACCTCTGCTCTCTGTAACATCCTTCTGCAACCCAGTATTCAAACTCTGCTCTCTGTAACAGTCCTTCTACACCACAGTGTCCAAACTCTGCTTTCTGTATCAGGCCTCCTGCACCCCAGTCTCCAAACTCTGATTTTTGTATCAGTCCTTCTGCACCCCAGTCTTCAAACTCTGGTCTCTGCAACGATCCTTCTGCACCACAGTCTTCAACCTCTGTTCTCTTCAACACTTCTTCTGCACCTCATTCTGAAAACTATGCTCTCAGCAACGATTCTTCTGCACCTCAGTCTCCAAGCACTGCTCTCTGTAACAGGCCTTCTGCACCCCAGTCTCCAACCTATGCTGTCTGTAAGATCTTTCTGAACACCTTTCTCCAACCTATGCTCTCTGAAACACTCCTTCTGCACGCCAGTCTCCGAACTTTGCTCTCTGCAACAGTTTTTCTGCACATCAGTCTCCAACATTTTCTCTCTGTAAATGTCCTACTGCACCCCCGTCTTCAACCTTTGCTCTCTGTAAAAGTCTTTCTGCATTACAGTCTCCAAAATCTGCTCTCTTTACCAATCCTTCTACACCCCAGTCTCAAGCCTCTGCTCTCTGCAAAGATCCTTATGCACCCCATTCTCGAACATCAGCTGTCTGCAATAGTCCTTCTGCACCTCAGTCTGCATACTCTGCTCTCTGCAACGATACTTCTGCACCCTAGTCTCCAAACTCTGTTCTATGTAACACTCTTTTTTAACGTCAGGCTCAAACCTCTGCTCTCTGTAAGATCCTTCTACTACCCAGTCTTCAAACTCTGCTCAGTGTAACAGACCTTGTGCACCTCAGTCTCCAACATTTTCTCTTGTTAACAGGCCTTCTACACCCAAATCTCCAACCTCTGCAATGTGCAACGGTCCTTCTGCACCCCAGTCTCCAAACTCTGTTTCCAAAACAGTTCTTCTGTACCACAATCTTCAACCTCTGTTGTCTGTAAGGGTCCTTCTTCACCTCAGTCTCCAACCTCTCTTTTCTCTATCAGTCCTTCTGCACTAGAGTCTCCAAACTCTGATCTCAGTCCTTCTGCACCTAACTCTGCAACCTCTTCTCTCTGCAACAGCCCTTCTGCACCCCAGTCTTCAACCTTGCTCTCTGCAACACTCTTTCTGCAACCCAGTCTCAAAAATCTTCTCTCTGCAATAGACCTTCTGTACTTCAGTCTCAAACATCTGCTCTCTGTAATGGTCCTTCTGCACCCCAGTCTCCAAACTCTGCATTCTGTATCAGTTTTCTGAAACCCAATCTCCAATCTTTGCTCTCTGTAATATTCTTCTGCACCTCAGACTCCAACCTCTGCTCTCTGTAAGATCCTTTGAAACCCAGTCTCCAAACTCTGCTTTCTGCAATGGTCCTTCTGATTCCCAGTCTCCAACCTCTGTTCTCTGCAACAGTTATTCTGCACCCCAGTCTCCAACCTCTACTCTCTGTAATGGTACTTCTGCACCGCAGTCTCCAACCTCTACGTTCTGTATCAGTCCTTCTGCACTCAAGTCTCTAACCTCTGCTCTCTGTAACAGTCCTTCTGCACCTCAGTCTCCAAATTCTTCTCTCTTCAAAAGTCTTTCTCCACCCCAGTCTCCAACATCTACTCTCTGTAACAGTCTATGCACCCCAATCTCAAACCTCTCCTCCTTGCAACAGTTCTTCTGCACCCCAGTTTCCAACCTCCTCTCTGCAACAGTCCTTCTGCACCCAAGTTTCCAACATCTGATCTCTCCAACAGTCCTTCTACACCCTAGTCTCCAAACTCTACTCTCTGTAACAGTCCTTCTGTACTGCAGTTTCCAAACTCTTCTCACTGTAACGGTCCTTCTGCAACCCAGTCTCCAAACTCTGCTTTCTGTATCAGTCCTTCTGCACCCAGGCTTCAAACTCTGCTCTCTGTAACAGTCCTTCTGCACCTCAGTCTCCAAACTCTATTCTCTGTAAGGGTCCTTATGCACCACATTCTCCAACCTCTGTTTTTTGTATCAGTCCTTTTGCACCACAATCTCGAAACTCTGCTCTCTGTATCAGGCTTTCTGCACCTCAGTCTGCAACCTCTGCTCTCTGCAATAATTCATATGCACCCGAGTATCTAATTTCTGCTCTCTGCAACATTCCTTCTGCACCTCAGTCTCCAACATCTGCTGTCTGCAACAGTCCTACTCCAACCCAGTCTCCAAACTCTGCTCTCTGCAACAGTCCTTCTACACCCCAGTCTTCAACCTCTGCTTTCTGTATCAGTCCTTCTGCACCAGAGTCTCCAAACTCTATTCTCTGTAACACTCCTTCTGCACCTTACTCTGAAACTTCTGCTTACTGCAACAATCCCTCTGCACCCCAGTTTTCAACCTCTGCTCTCTGTAACAGTCCTTCTGTACTGCAGTCTCCAGCCTCTGCTCTCTGTAACAGTCCTTCTACACCAGAGTCTCCAAACTCTGCATTATGTGTCAGTCATTCTGCACCCCAATCTCCAACATTTTCCCTTCAACAGCCCTTCTGCACCTCAGTGTCCAAACTCTACTCTCTGTAGGATTCTTTTGAAACCCAGTCTCCAACCTCTGCTTTCTGCAATGGTCCTTCTGCACCTCAGACTCCAAACTCTGTTATCTGCATCAGTCCTTCTACATCCCTGTCTCCATACTCTGCTCGAACCAACAATCCTTCTGCACCCCAGTCTCCAAACTCTGCTCTCTGCAACGATCCTTCTGCACCCTAGTTTCAAACCTCTGCTTGCTGCAACAGTCTTTCTGAACCCCAGTCTCCAAAATCTGCTCTCTGCAACAGTTCTTCTGTACCTCAGTCTGAAAAATCTGCTCTCTGCAATAATCCTTCTGCACCCCAGTCTCCAACCTCTGCTCTCTTTTACAGTCCTTCTGTACCTAAGTCTCCAAACTCTGCTCTATGCAACAGTCCTTCTTCACCCAAGTCTCTAACATCTGCTCTCTGAAACAGTCTTCTACAAACCAGTCTCCATACTCTGCTCGCCCCAACAATTTTTCAGCACCTCAGTCTCCAACATCTGGTCTCTACATCAGTTCTTTTGCACCCCAGTCTCCAACCTCTGCTCTCTGTAACCGTCCATCTCTACCGCAGTCTCCAAATGCTGTTGTCCGCAAGGGTCCTTATGCACCTCAGTATCCAAACTCTGCTTCCTGTATCTGTCGGTTTGCACCACAGTCTCAAACTCTTCTCTCTGTAACAGTCCTTCTGCAAGTCAGTCTGCAACCTCTGCTCTCTGCAATGGTCCTTCTGCACCTGAGTCTCCAACTTCTGCTCTCTATAACAGTCCTTCTGTACTGCATTCCCCAACATATGCTCTCTGTAAGGGTACTTCTACACCAGAGTCTCCAACCTCTGCTTTCTGTATCAGTCCTTTTGCACCCAGTCTCCAACCTGTGCTCTGTGTAACTGTCCCTCTGCACCTTAGTCTCCAACCTTTGCTCTCTGCTACAGTCCTTCTAGACCCCAGTCTCCAACCTCTGCTCTCTCTAACATGCTTTCTGCACCTCCGTCTACAACCACTGCTCTCTGCAATGGTCCTTATGCACCTGAGTCTCCAACCTCTACTCTCTATTACAGTGCTTCTACACCTCAGTCTCCAACCTCTTCTCTATGTAAGATCCTTCTGCAACCCAGTCTCCACACTGTGCTCTCTGTAAAAATCCTTCTGCACCCAAGTTTCCAAGCTCTTCTCTCTGTAACAATATTTCTGTGCCTCAGTCTCCAACATCTACTCTCTGTAAAAGTCCCTCTGCATCTCATTCTCCAACAACTGCTCTCTGTAAGTACCTTCTGCAACCCAGACTCTAAACTCTGCCCTCTGTACCAGTCCTTCTGCACGCCTTCTCCCAACTTCCCTCTCTGTAACAGGCCTTCTGCACCCCAGTCTCTAAAGTCTGTTCGCTATAACAATCCTTCTGCACTAGTTTCCAACATCTGCTCTCTGTAACAGTCCTTCTTCACCTCGGTCTACAATCTCTGCTCTCTTTAAGATCCTTCTGCAACCTTGTCTAATAATTCTTCTCTCTGTAACAGTACTTCTGCACCTCAGTCTCCAAACTCTGTTCTTTGCAACACTCTTTCTATACCCCAGTCGCCACCCTCTACTCTCTGAAACAGTCCTTCTGTACCGCAGTCTTCAAACTCTTCTCTCTGTAACAGTCCTTCTGCACCCCAGTCTCCAAACTCTGTTCTGTGTAACAGTCCTTCTTTTTTTTTTTAGTTTAACATTTTTATTTCAACAAAAATAATGCCTTTCAAAATTTTATGAATTTTTACAGTTTTCCTTTTATATAAGCTTTTCTTTTTTTTCATTTTTTTATTGATTCTTCAAAACATTACAGAGCTCAAGACATATCATCTTTCATACATTCGACTCAATTGGGTTTTGAACTCCCCAAATACATAATACAGACTCACTTCTGTTACATACTCACATTTTTACATAATGGCATATTAGTGACTGTTGTATCCTGCTACCTTTTCTATCCCATACTATCCCCCCTTCCCTCCCCTCCCCTCCCATCTTCCCTCTCTACCTCCTCTGCTGTTGTTCAATTCTCTCCCCTTTTTTTCCTTCCACCCCCTTGCCCCTCATAACCTCTTATAATTTTGTGTATCACTGAAGGTCTCCTACCATTTCCATATGTTTTCCCTTCTCTCTTCCTTTCTCTCCCCCCATTCGTCTTAGTTTACTGTTAGTCTTTTCCTCATGCTCTTCCTTCCTGTTCTATTCTTAGTGGCTCTCTTTATATCAAAGAAGACATTTGACATTTGTTTTTTAGGGCTTGGCTAGCTTCACTTAGCATCATCTGCTCTAATGCCATCCATTTCCCTGCAAATTCTATGATTTTGTCGTTTCTTAGTGCTGCATAATACTCCATTGTGTATAGCTGCCACAATTTTTTTATCCACTCATCTATTGAAGGGCATCTAGGTTGGTTCCACAGTCTAGCTATTGTGAATTGTGCTGCTATAATCATTGATGTGGCCGTATCCATATAGTGTGCTCTTTTAAGGTCCTCAGGGAATAGTCCAAGAAGGGCAATAGCTGGGTCAAATGGTGGATCCATTCCCAGCTTTCCCAGGAATCTCCATACTGCTTTCCAAATTGGCCTCACCATTTTGCAGTCCCACCAGCAGTGAACAAGTGTGCCCTTTTCCCCACATCCTCGCCAACACTTATTGTTGTTTGACTTCATAATGGCTGCCAATCTTACAGGAGTGAAATGGTATCTTAGGGTGGTTTTGATTTGCATTTCTCTGATTGCTAGAGATGGTGAGCATTTTCTCATGTGCTTGTGGATTGATTGTATTTCCTCCTCTGAGAAGTGTCTGTTCAGGTCCTTGGCCCATTTGTTGATTGGATTATTTGTTATCTTATTGTTTAATTTTTTGAGTTCTTTGTACATTCTGGATATTAGGGCTCTATCTGAGGTGTGAGGGGTAAAAATTTGTTCCCAGGATGTAGGCTCTCTATTTACCTCTTTTACTGTTTCTCTTGCTGAGAAAAAACTTTTTAGTTTAAGTAGGTCCCATTTGTTTATTCTTGTTATTAACTCTTGGGCTACGGGTGTTCTATTAAGGAATTTGGAGCCCGATCCCACAATATGTAGATCGTAGCTAACTTTTCCTTCTATCAGACACAGTGTCTCTGTTTTTATATCTAGCTCCTTGATCCATTTTGAGTTAACTTTTGTGGCTGGCGAGAGAAAGGGATTCAATTTCATTTTGTTGCATATGGATTTCCAATTTTCCCAACACCATTTGTTGAAGATGCTATCCTTCCTCCATTGCATGTTTTTAGCCCCTTTATCAAATATAAGATAGTTGTAACTTTGTGGATTGGTCTTTGTGTCCTCTATTCTGTACCATTGGTCCACCTGCCTGTTTTGGTACCAGTACCATGCTGTTTTTGTTACTATTGCTTTGTAGTACAGTTTGAGCTCTGGTATCGCTATACCTCCAGATTCACACTTCCTGCTTAGAATTGCTTTTGCTATTCTGGGTCTTTTGTTTTTCCATATGAATTTCATGATTGCTTTATCTATTTCTACAAGAAATGTCTTTGGGATTCTGATTGGCATCGCATTAAACCTGTAGAGAACCATTTTGATGATGTTAGTTCTGCCTATCCACGAACAGGGTACATTTTTCCATCTTCTGAGATCTTCTTCTATTTCTCTCTTTAGGGTTCTGTAGTTTTCATTGTATAAATCTTTCACCTCTTTTGTTAGGTTGATTCCCAAGTATCTTATTTTCTTTGAGGATATTGTGAATGGAGTGGTTTTCCTTATTTCCATTTCAGAGGTTTTGTTGCTGATATACAGGAATGCCTTTGATTTGTGCGTGTTGATTTTATATCCTGCCACTTTGCTGAATTCATTTATTAACTCTAGCAGCTTCTTTGTAGATCCTTTTGGGTCTGTTAAGTAAATTATCATGTCATCTGCAAATAGCGATAATTTAATTTCTTCTTTTCCTATTTTTATGCCTTTAATTTCTTTTTTCTGTCTAATTGCTCTGGCTAGTACTTCGAGAACTAAATTGAATAGAAGTGGTGATAGAGGACATCCCTGTCTTGTTCCAGATTTTAGAGGGAATGCCTTCAGTTTTTCTCCGTTTAGGATGATGCTAGCCTGAGGTTTAGCATATATAGCTTTTACAATGTTGAGGTAAGTTCCTAATATCCCTAGTTTTTCTAATGTTTTGAACATAAAGGGATGTTGTATTTTGTCAAATGCTTTTTCTGCATCTGCTTTTTCTGCATCTATCGAGATGATCATATGGTTCTTGTCTTTAAGCCTATTGATGTGGTGAATAGCATGTATTGATTTCCGTATATTGAACCAGCCTTGCATCCCAGGGATGAATCCTACTTGATCATGGTGCACAAGTTTTCTGATATGTTTTTGTATTCGATTCGCCAGAATTTCATTGAGAATTTTTGCATCCAAGTTCATTAGAGATATTGGTCTATAGTTTTCTTTTTCTGTAGTGTCTTTGTCTGGTTTTGGGATCAGGGTGATGTTGGCCTCATAGAATGAATTTGGAAGAGCTCCTTCTTTTTCTATTTCTTGAAATAGTTTGAAAAGTATTGGTGTTAGTTCTTCTTTGAAGGTTTTGTAGAACTCCGCTGTAAACCCATCAGGTCCAGGCCTTTTCTTGGTTGGTAGTCTTTTGATGGCTTCTTCTATTTCTTCCTTTGTTATTGGTCTGTTTAAATTGTGTGTGTCTTCCTGTCTCAATCTGGGCAGATCATATGCCTTCAGAAATTTATCGATATCTTCGCTATCTTCTATTTTATTAGAATATAGGGTTTCAAAATACTTTCTAATTATCTTCTGTATTTCTGTAGTGTCTGTTGTGATATTGCCTTTTTCATCCCGTATATTAGTAATTTGAGTTCTCTCTCTTCTTCTTTTTGTTAGCATAGCTAAGGGCTTGCCTATCTTATTTATTTTTTCAAAGAACCAACTTTTAGTTTTATCAATTTTTTCAATGTTTTTTTTTGTTTCAATTTCGTTTATTTCTGCTCTAATTTTAATTATTTCTTGTCTTCTACTACAATTGCTGTTGTTTTGTTCTTCCTTTTCTATGTTTTTGAGGTGTAGTGTGAGTTCATTTATTTGTTGGTTTTTTCTTTTTTTGATGAAAGAACTCCAGGATATGAATTTCCCTCTTAAAACTGCTTTCATTGTGTCCCATAGATTCCGGTATGTTGTGTCTGTATTATCATTTGACTCTAAGAAGTTTTTTATCTCTTCCTTTATGTCCTCTGTAACCCATTGATCATTCAATAACATATTGTTCATTTTCCATGTGGTGTAGGATTTTTCCTTCCTTTTTTTATCATTGATTTCCAATTTCATTCCATTATGGTCAGATATGGTGCATGGTATTATCTCCACACTTTTATATTTACTAAGATTTGCCTTATGGCATAATATATGGTCTATTTTTGAGTAGGATCCATGTGCTGCTGAGAAGAACGTGTATCCACTTGATGATGGTTGGTATATTCTATATATGTCAGTTAGGTCTAGGTTATTGATTGTGCTGTTGAGTTCTATAGTTTCTTTATTCAGTTTTAGTCTAGAGGATCTGTCTAATGGCGAGAGCGGTGTGTTGAAGTCACCCGTAATTATTGTGTTATGGTCTATTTGACTCTTGAACTTGAGGAGCGGTTGTTTTATGTAGATTTCAGCTCCATTGTTTGGTTCATACAAATTGATAATTGTTATGTCTTGTTGGTGGATGGTCCCTTTTAACAGTATATAGTGTCCTTCTTTATCCTTCTTAATTAACTTAGGTTTGAAGTTGATTTTATTTGATATGAGTATGGCCACTCCTGCTTGCTTCCGAGAGCCATGTGAGTGGTATGATTTTTCCCAACCTTTTACCTTCAGCCTGTGTATGTCTTTTCCTATCATATGAGTCTCCTGAAGGCAGCATATTGTTGGATTTGTTTTTTTGATCCAGGTTACTAGCCTATGTCTCTTGATTGGTGAGTTTAGGCCATTAACATTTAAAGTTACAAATGAGATATGATTTGTACTTCCAGTCATGCTTCTTTATTTATTTATTTTAGTTTGGCTAGTTTTACTTTTTTGGTTATTTTCCTCCTCCTTTACTGAGATACCTCTTGTTGTTAGTTTTGGGCACTATTTTTCAATTCCTCTTCTTGTAGTATATTGCTCAGAATGCTTTGCAGTGCTGGTTTTCTTGCTGCAAATTCTTTTAGCTTTTGTTTATCGTGAAAGATTTTAATTTCGTTGTCAAATCTGAAGCTCAATTTTGCTGGATACAGTATTCTTGGTTGAAATCCATTATTTTTCAGCGTTTGAAATACATTGTTCCAGGATCTTCTCGCTTTCAAAGTCTGTGCTGAGAAATCAGTCGTTAACGTAATTGGTTTAGCCCTGAATGTAATCTGTCTCTTTTCTCTGGTAGCTTTTAATATTCTCTCCTTGTCCTGTATGTTGGCTATCTTCATAATTATGTGTCTTGGAGTTGTTCTATTATAGTTTTGAATGTTTGGGGTCCTATAGGCTTCCAGGATTTGGCAATCCATTCCATCTTTCATCTCTGGGACGTTTTCTACAATTATTTCATTTAATATGCTGTCCATTCCTTTGGTTTGAATCTCTGTGCCTTCTTCTATCCCGATGACTCTCAAATTTGGTTTTTTAATGACATCCCATATCTCTTGAATAGATTGCTCATGGGATTTAAGCATCTTTTCTGTGTTGACTGTACTCTTTTCAAGTTGATAAACCTTGTCTTCATTATCTGATGTTCTGACTTCTACTTGATCAAGTCTATTTGTAATATTCTCGTTTGAGTTTTTAATTTGGTTTATAGTTTCCTGCAATTCTAAGATTATAGTTTGATTCTCTTTTAAGATCTCTATCTCCTGGTAGAGCTCGTTCTTTGCCATTTGAATTTGTTTGTTTAATTCATTTTCAAAATATATTTTTATTGCTTGGACTTGCTGTCTCATGTCTTCTCTAATATTCCTTTCCATTTGAGTTAGGTATGCCTTGAGTTCTTTCCCTATCCCTGCTTCTGAAGTTTCTATGTCCTCTTGTAGAATTAAGTTGTCTTGCATTGTTTGTACTCCTTTTTTCCCTTGTTTTCTCATGTTGCCCCGTTGCTTTCCAGCTCTATTTGATTGTCGTGTTTCTGCTCTCTTCTATAGATTTGTTTTGGTTCTGTATTACTCTGATGCCTCTCCTTAGTGTTGTTAAACTATGCCTGCTGACGTGGATTCCACTGTGAAGGAAGATCCGATGTCCGAGCTCCAGTGACGACACTACTTTGCTATGACCGGCCCCAGTTCCTTGCCGGGGTGTCCTGATGAGGTGGTGTGACTGGACTGTCTCTGTTTGATTTCAGCTCCCAGTCACGGCAGGCAGGCGGTATCCAGCCACCCAGTATCACAGGCCGCGGGCGGGTGATCGGTCACCTTCGGCTGGGTGTTCTCCTACCGCCCAGCTATGCGGGCAGTGGGTGAACTGTCACCGGCGGGCCTGCAATTTCCAGCTGCCCAGTCTCGAGGGCCTTTCTTCTAGCCTCCTGGTTTCTCCTGCTAGCCTTCTTTAGCCGCAGGGCAGGCCGCACGAATCAGTGGGCCTGGATCTCTGGGGTCCCACAGTTTGCAATTTACCCACCGCCATTCTCCCACAGATCTCAACAACAAAACAGGTGTGTGGCACTCAGCCCATCCCCCATACATCTGGAACTCGCATAAAATCTCTCCTAGGCTTGCCGGGGGAGGGAGAATCAGAGTGAGCCTGCATAAAGACTAGGGGGGAACTAGAGGCACCTGACCTGCAACCCCCCCACCCATCTGCAGCCAAAAGGAAACCTGTCTACCTAGAGCTGGGGGAGGGGCAAGCAGGAAAAATCCAGAGGACAGAGTGCCTGGGATCCCAATTGCCAACTGTGGGACCCCGGAGATCCAGGCCCACTGATTCGTGCGGCCTGCCCTGCGGCTACATAAGGCGTGGCGGCCCAGGGAAGCCATTAATCAGCAAGCAGGGAGAGGCTAGGCTGCGATCAGGTGGAATCCCACCAGCCAAGCCCGCAATGACCCCTGGGCTGAGTACGGGAGTTTAGACGGGGAAGGAAGCGGTACAGTCCCATCCCCCACAGCGGACACTCCACCAAGGCAATCAGCAGTCAGCATCTTGAACAGCTGAAATACCCACCGCCATTCTCCCACAGATCTCAACAACAAAACAGGTGTGTGGCACTCAGCCCATCCCCCATACATCGGGAACTCGCATAAAATCTCTCCTAGGCTTGCCGGGGGAGGGAGAATCAGAGTGAGCCTGCATAAAGACTAGGGGGGAACTAGAGGCACCTGACCTGCAACCCCCCCTACCCATCTGCAGCCAAAAGGAAACCTGTCTACCTAGAGCTGGGGGAGGGGCAAGCAAGAAAAATGCAAAGGACAGAGTTCCTGGGATCCCAATTGCCAACTGTGGGACCCCAGAGATCCAGGCCCACTGATTCGTGCGGCCTGTCCTGCAGCTACACAAGGCGTGGCGCCCCAGGGAAGCGATTAATCAGCAAGCAGGGAGAGGCTCGGCTGCGATCAGGTGTAACAGTCCTTCTTCACCTCAGTCTTCAAACTCTGCTCTCTGCAAGAGTCCTTCTGCACCCCAGTCTCCAACATCTGCTCTCTAAACAGTCCTTCTGCACTTCAGTCTTTAAAATCTGCTCTCTGCAACAGTCCTTCTGAACCCCAGTGTCTAAACTTTTCTCTCTGCAACGATCCCTCTGCACCCCAGTCTCCAACCTCTGCTCTTTGAAATATCTGACCCCAGTTTCGAAACTCTGCTCTCGGTAATATTCCTTCTCCACGCTAGTCTCCAAATTCTGCTTTCTGCAACGGTCCTGCTGCACCCCAGTCTCCAATCTCTGTACTCTGGAACACTCCTTATGCTCCCTAATCTCCAAACTCTGCTCTCTGTAACAGTACTTCTGTACCACAGTCTCCAAACTCTGCTCTCTGTATAGGTCCTTTTGCACGCCAGTCTCCAACCTCTGCTTTCTTTGTCCAGCCATCTGAACCTCAGTCTCCAACCTCTGCTCTCTGCAAAAGTCCTTTTGCAACCCATTCTCCAACTTCTACTCTCTTCAACAGTCCTTCTGAAAAACAGTATCCAACATCTGCTCTCTGAAAAAGTCCTTTTGTACCCTAGTCTCCAACCTCTGCTCTCTGCAACAGTCCTTCTGTACTGCAGTCTCCAACTTCTGCTCTCTGCAACGAACCATGTGCACCCCAGTCTCCAACATCTGCTCTCTGCAAAAGTACTTCTGCACCTCAGTCTGAAAATTTTGCTTTCTGCAACAATCTTTCTGCACCCCAGACTTCAACATCTTCTCTCTGTAACAGTCCTAATGCACCTTAGTCTCCAAACTCTGCTCTATGTAAGATCCTTGTGCAACACAGTCTCCAAAATTTGCTCCCTGTAACAGTCCTTCTGCACCTTAGTCTCCAACCTCTGCTCTCCATAACAGTAGATCTACACCTCAGTATGAAACCTCTACTCTCTACAAGATCCATCTGAACCCCAGTCTCCAACCACTGCTCTCTGTAACAGTCCTGGTGCACCTCAGTCTCCAAACTCTGCTCTGTAAGATTTTTGTGCCACCCAGTCTCCTAACTTTGCTTACTATAACAGTCCTTCTCCACCCCAGTCTTCAACCTCTGCTCTATTTAACAGGCCTTCTTCACCCCAGTCTCCAAACTCTGCTCTCTGTAACAGGCCTTCTGCACCCTAGTCTCCAAACTTTTCTCTCTGCAACAATCATTCTACACCTCAGTCTCTAACATCTGTTCTCTGTAAGATCCTTCTGCAACCCAGTCTCCCAACTCTGCCCTCTCTAACAGTCCTTCTGCACCCCTTCTCCCAACTCTCCTCTCCGTAACAGGCCTTCTGCACCCCAGTCTCCAAAGTCTGTTCTCTATAACAAGACTTCTGCACCTCAGTCTCCAACCGCTGCTCTCTGCAAAAGTCCTCCTGCGCCCCAGTCTCCAACCTGTGGTCTCCTCAACAGTGCTTCTGCACCTCAGTTTTAAAACGCTGTTCTCTGCTATGATCCTTTTGCACCTCAGTCTCCAACCTCTTCTCTCTGAAACGATCCTTCTGCACCCCAGTCTCCAACGTCTTTTCTCCTCAACAGTCCTTCTGCACCTCAGTCTCCAAATTCTGCTCTTTGCAAAATTCGTTCTTCACCCAAGTCTCTAGGATCTGCTCTCTGAAACAGTCCTTCTACACCCCAGTCTTCAACCTCTGCTCTGTTTAACAGTCCTTCTGCACCCCAGTCTCCAACCTCTGGTCTCTGTAACAATCCTTCTGCACCCCAGTCTCCAACCTCTGCTCTCTGTAACAGTCCTTCTGCACCGTATTCTCAAACCTCTGCTCTCTGTTACAGTCTTTCTATACTGCAGTCTCCAACCTCTGCTCTCTGTAACAGTCCCTCTGTACCCCAATTTCAAAACTCTGCTTTCTGCAACAGTTCTTTTGCACCATGGTCACAAAACCTTGCTCTCTGTAACAGTCCTGCTTCAACTGAGCCTCAAAACTCTGCTCTCTATAAGAGTCCTTCTGCAACCTAGTCTCCAACCTCTGCTCTCTGTAGCAGGCCTTATGTACCACAGTCTCCAAACACTGCTCTCTGAAACAGTCCTTCTGCACGCCAGTCTGCAACCTCTGCTCTCTGTAACGGTTTTTCTGCACCCAGTCTCACACCTCTGCTTTCTGTATCATAATTCTTCACCCCAGTTTCCAACGTTTGCTCTGTGTTACAATCCTTCTGCACCCGAGTCTCCAACCTCTTCTTTCTGCAACATTCCTTCTGCACCCGAGTCTCCAACCTGTGCTCTCTGTAACAGTCCTTCTGCACCACAGTCTCCCACCTCTTCTCTCTGTAACCAACCTTCTGCAGCCCAGTCTACACTTCTGCTCTCTTCAACGATTCTTCTGCAACTCAGTCTCCAATATCTGCTCTCTTCAACAATTCTTCTGCAACCCAGACTCCAACTCTGCTCTCTGTAACTGTTTTTCTGCACCTCAGTGTCCAACCTCTGCTCTCTGCAACCGTCCTTCTGCACCCCTTTCTCCAACCTTTGCTCTCTGCAATGATCCTTATGCATCCCAGTCTCCAACATCTGCTCTCTGCAACAGTCCTTCTGCACCCCAGTCTCCAACGTCTCCTCTCCTTAACACTCCTTCTGCATCCCAGTCTCCAACCTCTCTTTTTTTTGTAAGGTCCTTCTGCACCCCAGTTTTCAAACTCTGCTCTCTGTAACATTCTTCTCCAACCCAGTCTACAACCTCTGCTTTCCTCAACGGTCCTGTTGCAACCCAGTCTACCACATCTGTTCTCTGCACTGTCCTTCTACTTTCCAGTCTTAAACCTCTGCTCTCTGTAACAGTCCTTCTCTACCACAGTCTCCAACCTCTGCTCTCTCTAATGGTCCATCTGTACCACAGTCTCTAACCTCTGCTTCTTGTGTAAGTCCTTCTGAACCACAGATTCCAAACTCTGCTTTCTGTAAATGTCCTCCTGCACGTTTCTCTCCAACCTCTTAACTCTTCAACCTTACTTCTACACCCCATTCTCTAATTTCTGCTCTCTGTAACAGTCCTTGTGCACCTCATTCTCTAACCTCTGCTCTCTGCAAGAGTCCTTCTGTACTACAGTCTCTAAACTCTGCTCTCTGTAACGGTTCTTCTGCACCCCCAGTCTCAACCTCTGCATTCTGTTTCAGTAAATCTGCACCCCAGTCTCCAACCTTTTCTCTCTGTAACATTTTTCTGCACCTCAGTCTCAAACCTCTGCTCTCTGCGACAGTTCTTCTGCACCCCAGTTTCCAAACTCTGCTCTCAGCAACAGTTCTTCTGAACCCCAGTCTCCAACATCTGCACTCTGAAACAGTTCTTCTATAAACCATTCTCCAACCTCTGCTCTCTGTAACAGTTTTCCTGTATGGCAGTCTCCGAACTCTTCAGTCTGCAACTTTCCTTCAGCACCCCAGTCTCCAAACTCTGTTCTCTGTAACAGTTATTCTGAACCCCTGTGTCAAAACTCTGCTCTCTGCAAAAATCTTTCTGCACCCCAGTCTCCAACCTATGTAATCTCCTACAGTCCTTCTGCACCTCAGTCTGAAAACTCGGTTCTCTGCAACGATCCTTCTGCACCCCAGTCTCCAAACTCTGCTCTCTGTTACAGTCTTGTTCCACCTCAGTCTCCAACCTCTGCTCAATGTAAGAACCTTCTGCCACCCAGTTTCCAAACTCTGCTCTCTGTAACAGTCCTTCTGCACCCCAGTCTCCAACCTCTGCTCTCTGCCACAATCTTTCTAAACACCAGTTTTCAACCTCTGCTCTCTGAAACAGTCCTTCCGCACCCCAGTATCCAAATTCTCTTCTCTGTAACAATCCTTGTGCAACTAAGTTTCCAAACCTCTGACCTGTGCAATAATCCTATTGCACCACAGTCTCTAGCCTCTGCTCTCTGCAACGATCCTTCTGCACCCCAGTCTCCAACATCTACTCTCTGCAACAGTCCTTCTGTACATCAGTCTGAAAACTCTGATCTCTGCCAAAAATCCTTGTGAACCACAGTCTCTAAACTCTGCTTTCTGTAACAGTCTTTCTGCAACTCAGTCTCTAACCTCTGCTCTCTGTAACAGTCCTTCTGAACCCCAGTCTCCAACCTCTGCTCTCTGTAAGATCTTTCTACACCCCAGTTTCCAATCTCTGCTCTCTGAAACATTTTTTCTCCATCCCAGTCTCGAACCTCTGCTCTCTGCAACGGTCCTTATGCACCAAAGTCTCCAACCTCTGGTCTCCGCAACAGTCCTTCTGCACCTCAGTATCCAAACTCTTCTCTGGGTATCATTTCTTCTGCACCTCAGTCTCCAACCTCTGCTTTATGTAAGATCTTTCTGCAACAAAGTCTTGAAACTCTGCTCTCTGTAACAGTCCTTATGCACCCCAGTCTAAAACCTCTGCTCTGTGCAACAGTTCGTCTGCAACACAGTCTCCAACCTCTGCATTCTGAAAGATACTTCTGCACCCCAGTCTCCAAACTTTGATCACCGTAACAGTCCTTCTTCACCCCAGTCTCCATCCTCTGGCTTCTTTAACAATCCTTCTGCACCTAAGTCTCCAACATCTGCTCTCTGCATTGGTCCTTCTGCACCCCATTCTCCAACCTCTGTTGTCTGCAAGAGTCCTTCAGCATGTCACTCTCCAACATCTGCTCACTGCAAAATCGTTCTGCACCCCAGTCTTCATCCAGTGTTCTCAGGAATATTTCTTCTTCACCTCAGTCTCCAAACTCTGCTCAATGTAAGATCCTTCTGCCACCCAGTCTCCAAATTCTGCTTTCTGTAACAGTCCTTCTGCACCCCAGTCTCCAACCTCTGCTCTGTGCAACAGTTCGTCTCCATGCCACTCTCCAACCTCTGCTGTCTGTAAGATCCTTCTGCACCCCAATCTCCAAACTCTGATCTCTGTTAAAGTCCTTCTTCATCCCAGTCTCCAACATCTGCTCCCTGCAACAATCCTTCTGCACCCCCAGTCTCCAACTTTTGCTCTCTGCAACAGTTCTTCTGCACCCCAGTCTTTAACATCTACTCTCTGAAACAGTCCTTCTGCATCCCATTCTCAAACCTCTGTTTCTGTATCAGTCCTTCTGCACCCCAGTCTCCAAATTCTGCTCTCTGTAACAGTCCTTCTGTATCTCAGTCTCCAACATTTGTTCTCTATTACAATCCTCCTGCACCCCAGTCTCCAAACTCTGCTCTCTGCAACAGTCCTTCTTCACTCCAGTCGTCAACCTCTTTTCTGTGTAACAGTCCTTCTGCATCCCAGTCTCCAAAATCTGCTCTCTGCCACCGTCCTTTCACACCCAAGTCTCCAACCTCTGCTCTCTGCAATGATCCTTCTGCACCCCAATCTCCAACCTCTGCTCTTTGCAATAATCCTACTGCACCCCAGTCCCCAACCTCTCTGCTCTCTGTAACAATCCTTCTGCACCGCAGTCTCCAAACTCTACTCTATGTTATATTCTTCTGAAACCCAGTCTCTAAACTCTGCTATCTGTAACAGCCCTTGTACCCAGTCTCCAACCTCTGCTTTCTGTAACAGGCCTTCTGCACCCCAGTCTCCAAACTCTGCTCTCTGTAACAGTCCCTCTGCTCCTCAGACTTTAACCTCTGTTCTCTGCAACAGTCCTTCTGTGACCTAATCTTCAACCTCTGGTCTCTGCAACAGTCCTTCTGCACCTCAGTGTCCTAACTCTCCTCTCTGTAAGATCCTTGTAAAACCCAAACTCCAACCTCTGCTTTTTGCAATGGTTCTTCTGCACCCCAGTCTCCAAACTCTGATAACTACAACAGTTATTCTGCACCCTAGTCTCCAAATTCTGCTCTCTGTAACAGTCTTTCTGTACCTCAGTCTCCAATCACTGCTCTCTGCAACAGTCCTTCTACAACCCAGTCTCCTTAACCTGCCCGACTCAACGGTTCTTCTGAACCTAAGTCTCCAACCTCTGTTCTCTACATCAGTTCTTCTGCACCCCAGTCTCCAACCTCTGCTCTCGGTAACAGTCCTATTGTACCGCAGTCTCGAACCTCTGTTCTCCATAAGTGTCCTTATGCACCCCAGTATCTAACCTCTGCTATCTGTATCAGTAGTTTTTCACCACAGTCTCCAAACTCTGCCCTCTGTAACATTCCTTCTGCAAATCAGTCTGCAAACTCTGCTCTCTGCAACAGTCCTTCTGCACCACACTCTCCATCCTCTGCTCTCTTCAACAGTCCTTTTCCAACCCAGTCTCTAACATTTGCTCTCTGCAAAAGTCCTTCTCCACCCCAGTCTTCAACTGCTGCTGTCTGTAACAGTCCTTCTGTACAGAATTCTCCAGCCTCTGCTCTCTGTAAGGGTACTTCTGCATCCCAGTCTCCAACCTCTGCTTTCTGTATCAGTCCTTTTGCACCCCAGTCTCTAACCTCTGCTCTCTGCAACGATCTTTCTGCACCATAGTCTTCAACATCTACTCTCTGCAACGGTCTTTCTGCACCTGTGTCTCCAAACTCTACTCTCTGTAACAGGCCTTCTGCACCCCAGTCTCCAACCTCTGCTCTCTGCAACGATCCCTCTGCACCCTAGTCTCGCTGCAACAGTCTATGTGCACCCCAATCTCAAACATATGCTCTCTGCAACAGTATTTCTATACCTCAGTCTGAAAACTCTGTTCTCTGCAATCATCCTTCTGCACCCGAGTCTCAAAACTCTGCTCTCTGTAACAGTCCTTCTGTACCTCAGTCACCAACTTCTGCTCTGTATCAGTCCTGCACCCCTGTCTCCCACATCTGCTCTCTGTAACTGTCCTTCTTCACCTCAGTCTTCAACCTCTGCTCTGTGTAAGAGTCCTTCTGCATCTCAGTCTGGAAACTCTGCTGTCTGCAACGATCCTTCTGCACCCCATTCTCCAACTTCTGTTGTCTGCAACAATCCTTCTGAAACTCAGTCTCAAATCTCTATTCTCTGTAACAGTCCTTCTTCACCTCAGTCTCCAACATCTGCTCTCTGTAAAATCCTTCTGCATCCATGTCTCTAAACTCTGCCATCTGTAACAGTCCTTCTGGAGCCCTTCTCCAAACTCTGCTCTTCATAACAGGCGTAATGCACCCAAGTCTCCAACCTCTGCTCTCTTTAAGAGTCCTGCTGCACCTAGGTCTTCAAACTCTGCTCTCTGTAAGATATTTCTGCAACCTTGTCTAAAAATTCTGCTCTCTGTAACAGTCCTTCTGCACCTCAGTCTCCAACCTCTGTTCTTTGCAACACTCCTTCTGCACTCCAGTTGCCAACCTCTGCTCTCTGTAACAGTCGTTCTGTACCGCATTCTCCAAACTCTGCTCTCTGTAATTGTCCTTCTGCACCCCAGTCTCCAACCTCTGCTTTCTGTATCAGTCCTTCTGCTCCCAGTCTACAAACTCTGCTTTCTGTAACAGTTTTTCTGAACCTCATATCCAAACTCTGCTATCTTCAACAGTCCTTATGCACCCCAGTCTCCAACCTCTGCTCTCTGCAACGATCCTTCTGCATCCCAGTATCCAAAATCTGCTCTCTGCAACAGTCCTTCTGCACCCAAGTCTCCAACATCTCCTCTCAGTAACATTCCTTCTGGGCCACAGTCTGGAAACTCTGCTGTCTGCAACGATCCTTGTGCACCCCAGTCTCCAAAATATGCTGTCGGTAACAGTCTTCCTGCACCTCAGTTTACAATCTCTTCTCTCTGTAAGATCCTTCTGAAACTTTGTCTAAAAACTCTGCTCTCTGTAACAGTTATTCGGCACCCCAGTATCAAACCTCTGCTCTCTAAAACGATTCATTTGCAACTCCATCTCCAACATCTGCTGTCTTCAACGATCCTTCTGCAACTCACTCTTCAAACTCTGCTCTCTGTAACAGTTTTTGTGCACCTCAGTCTCCAACCTCTGCTCTCTGCAACCGTCCTTATGCACCCCAGTCTTCAACCTCTGCTCTCTGCAACGATCCTTCTGCACCCAAGTCTCCAACGTCTCCTCTTTTTAACACTCCTTCTGCACCCCAGTCTCCAACATTTGTTCTCTGTAAGGTCCTTCTGCACTCCAGTTTCCAAACTCTGCTCTCTGTAACATTCCTTCTGCAACCCAGTCTCCAACCTCTGCTTTCTTCAACGGTCCTGCTGCAACCCAGTCTCCAACCTCTGTTCTCTGAAACAGTCCTTCTGCTCCCCAATTTCCAGTCTCTGCTCTCTGTAACACTCCTTCTGTACCGCAGTCTCCAACTTCTGCACTCTGTAATGGTCCTTCTTCACCCTAGTCTCCAAACTTTGATTTCTGTATCAGTCCTTCTGCACCACAGTCTCAAAACTCTTCTCTCTGTTACAGTCCTTCTGCACCTCAGTCTCCTAACTCTGCTTTCTGTAAGATCATTCTGCAACCAAGTCTCCAAACTCTGCTCTCTGTAACAGTCCTTCTGCACACCAGTCTCCAACCTCTGCTCTCTGCAATGATCCTTCTTCACCCAAGTCTCCAAACTCTGCTCTCTGTATCTGTCCTTCTGGACCCCAGTCTCCAACCTATGCTCGCTGCAACAGTCTATGTGCACCCAGTCTCCAACATCTGCTCTCTGTAACAGATCTTCTGTACCTCAGTCTGAAAACTCTGCTCTCTGCAACAATCCTTTTACACCCCTGTCTCCAAACTCTGCTCTCTGTAACAGTTCTTCTGTACATCAGTCTCCAACCTCTGCTTTCTGTAAGACCCTTTTAAACCCAGTCAGCAAACTCTGCACACTGAAACACTCCTTCTGCACCCCAGTCTCAAATCTCTGCTCTCTGTAACAGGCCTTCTGCACCCCAATCTTTAACCACTGCTCTCTGTAAGAGGCATTCTTCACCCCAGTCTCCAACAGCTACTCTCTGTAATGATGCTTGTGCACCCCAGTCTCCAACATCTGCACTCTTCAACAGTCCTTCTGCACCTTAGTCTCCAACCTCTACTCTATGTAAGATCCTTCTGCACACCAGTCTCCAACCTCTTCTCGCTGTAACATTCCTCTGGAACCCAGTCTCCAAACTCTGCTCTCTGTAACAATAATTCTGCACCTCAGTCTCCAACTTCTGCTCTCTCCAAAGTTGCTTCTGCACCCTAGTCTCCAACCTCTGTTCTCTGCAACAGGCGTTCTGCACCCCATTCTTTATTCTCTTCTCTCTATAGCAGTCCTTCTGTACTGGGGTCTCCAAGCTCTGCTCTCTTTATCCGTCCTTCTGCACCCCAGTCTCCAACATCTGCTTTCTCTATAAGTCCTCCTGCATACCAGTCTCCAACCTCTGTTCTCTTTAACAGTCTTTCTGCAACTCACTCTCCAACCTCTGGTTTCTGCAAAAGTCCTCCTGCACCCCCGTCTCCACCTTCTCCTCTCTGCAACATTCCTTCTGCCCCCGAGTCTCCTACCTGTGTTCTCTGTAGAAGTCCTTCTGCACCCCAGTCTCAAACCTCTGCTCTCTGTAACGATGCTTCTGCACCCCAGTCTCTAATCTCTGCTCTCTGCAATGATCTTTCTGCACCTCAGTCTTCAACTTCTGCTCTCTGTAACGATCCTTCTGCACCCCAGTCTCAAACATCTGCTCTTTGTAACAGTCCTTCTACACCTCAGTCTCCAACCTCTGCTCTCTGCAACAGTCTTTTTGCACCCTAATCTCCAACATCTGCTCTCTTCAACAGTCCTTCTATACCCCAGTCTCCAACCTCTGCTCTCTTAAACAGTCCTTCTGCACCCCACTCTCCTACCTCTGCTCTCTGTAACATTCATTCTCCACCTCAGTCTCCAAACTCTGCTCTCTGAAAGAATCTTCTGAAACCCAGTCTCCAAACACTGCTCTCTGTAACAGTCCTTCTGCTCCTCAGTACCAAACTCTGCTCTCTGTAACAGGCCTTCTTCACCCCAGTATCCAAACTCTGCTCTCTGTAAGAGTCCTTCTGCACCCCAGTCATCAACCTCTGCTCTCTTTAAGATGCTTCTACACCTCAGTCTCCAACCTCTACACTCTGCAACGATACTTCTGCACCCCAGTCTTCAAACTCTGCTTTCTGTAACAGTCCTTCTTCACCTCAGTCTCTAACCTGTGCTCTCTGTAAAAATCTTTCTGCAACTCAATCTCCAACCTTTGCTCTCTGTAACAGTCCTTCTGCAACTCAGTATCGAAACTCTGAACTCTATAATGATCCTTCTGCACCTCAGTCTCCAACCAATGCTCTCTGTAACAGGCCTTCTGCACTGCAGTATCCAACCTCTGCTCTCTGTAACAGTTCTTCTGCAACCCAGTCTTCAAGCTCTACTCTCTGTTACAGTCCTGTTGCACCCGAATCAAACCTCTGCACTCTGTAACAATCCTTCTGAACCCCAGTCTCAAAACAATGTTCTCTTTAACAGTTCTTCTTAACCAGAATCTCCAAACTCTGCTCCCTGGAACACTCCTTATGCAACCCAGTCTCCATCCTCTGCTCTCTTTAAGAATCCTTCTGCACCCCAGTCTCCAACCTCTGCTCTCTGTAAAAGTCCTTCTGTACCTCAGTCTCCAACCTCTGCTCTCTGTAATTATTCTTCTGCACCTCAGTCTCCAACCTCTGCTCTCTGTAACAGTCCTTCTGCATCCCAGTCTCCAACATCTGCTCTCAGCAATGATCCTTCTTATCCCCAGGCTCCACCCTCTGCCTTCTGCAATGGTCCTTCTGTACCCCAGTCTCCAAACTCTGCTCTTTGTAACAGTCCTTATGCACTGCAGTCTCCAACCTCTTCTCTCTGTAACGGTCCTTCTGCACCCCAATTTCCAAACTCTTCTATCTATAATAGTGCTTCTGCATCTCAGACTCCAACTTATGCTCTCTGTAACAATCCATCTGCACCTCAGTCTGAAACCTCTGCTCTCTGCAACGATCCTTCAGTACCGCAGTCTATGAACTGTGCTATCTGTAACAGTTTTTTTGCACCCCAGTCTCCAACCTCTGCTCTCTGTAAAACGCCTTCTGCACTCCAGTTTCCAAACTCTGCTCTCTGTAACAGGCCTTCTGCACTCCAGTCTCCAACCTCTTTTCTCTGCAATGATCTTTCTGCACCTCAGTTTTCAACCTCTACTCTCTGCAACAGTTATTCTGCACCCCAGTCTCCAACCTCTGCTCTCTGTATATGTCCATATTCACCCCAGTATCCAACCTCTCATCTCTGTAACAATCTTAGGCACCTAAATCTCCAACTTCAGCTCTCTGCATCGGTCCTTCTAAACCCCAGTTCTCCAAATTCTGTTCTCTGCAACAGTCCTTCTGCACCACAGTCTCCAATGTCTGCTTTCTGTATCAGTTCTTCTGTACCGAAGTCTCCAACCTCTGCTCTCTGTAACAGTCCTTCTGCACCGCAGTCTACAACCTCTGCTCTATGTAAGAGTCCTTCTGCAACCTAGTCTCCAACCTCTACTCTCTGCAACATTTCTTCTGCACCCCAGTCTCCAACATGTGCTCTCTGTAACTGTCCTTCTGCACCCCTGTCTCCAACATCTGCTCTCTGTAAGTATCGTTCTCCACCATATTCTACAACCTCTGCTCTTCTCAACGATCATTTCGAACCTCAGTCTCCAACCTATGCTCTCTGTAAGATACTTCTGCACACCAGTCTACAACATCTGCTCTCTTTAACGGTCCTTCTACACCCCAGTCTCCAACCTCTACTTTCTGTATTAGTCTTCCTGCACCCCAGTCTCCAACCTCTGTTCTCTGCAGCGGTCCTTCTGCACCCCAAACTACAAACTTTGCTCTCTGTAACAGTCATTCTGCACCCCAGTCTCCAAACTCTACTTTCCGTGTCAGTAATTCTGCATCCCAGTCTAAAACCTCTGTTCTCTGTAACAGTCCTTCTGCACCTCAGTCCCCAAACTCTGCTCTCGGCAAACAGTACTTCTGCACCCCAGTCTAAAAACTCTGCTCTGTGCAAAAGTCTTTCTACACACCAGTCTCCAACATCTGCTCTCTGCAACGATCCTTCTACACCCCAGTCTCCAACCTCTGCTCTCTGCTACAGTCCTTCTGCACCACAGTCTCCAACCTCTGCTCTCTTCAACATTTCTTCTGCACCCCAGTCTTCAACCTGTACTCTGTAACTCTGCTCTCTGTAGCGATCCTTCTGCACCTCAGTCTCCAACCTTCGTTCTCTGCAACGATCCTTCTGGACCCAGGTCTACAACCTCTATTCTCTGCAACAGTCCTTCTGACGCCAGTGTTCAGCCTCTGTTCTCTGTAACATCCTTCTGCACCCCAGTTTCCAAACTCTGCTCTCTGTGACAGTCCTTCTGCACCTTAGTCTCCACCCTCTGCTCTTTATAACAGTACTTCTGCACCGCAGTCTCCAATCTCTGCTCACTGCAACATTTCTTCTGCACCCCAGTCTCCAAACTGTGCTCTCTGTAACTGTCTTTCTGACCCCAGTCTCCAAACTCTGCTCTCTGTAATGATCCTTCTGCACCTCAGTCTCCAACCTCTGCTTTCTGCAACGATCCTTCTGCACCTCAGTTTCCAAACTCTGCACTCAGTAACAATCCTTCTACAACTAGTCCCAAACCTCTTTTCTGCTCTCTGAAACCGTCCTTCTGAACCCCTGTCTCCAACCTATGCTCTCAGTAACAGTTCTTCTGCACCCCAATCTCCAAACTCTGCTCTCTGTAGCACTTCTTCTGCACCCAAGTCCCCAACCTCTACTCTCTTTAAAAGTCCTTCTGAACCTCAGTCTTCGAATTCAGCTCTCTGTAATATCCTTCTGCAACCCATTCTCCAAACGCTGCTCTCTGTAACAGTCTTCTGCACCCCAGGCTCCAAACAATGCTCTCTGTAACAAGCCTTCTGCACCCAAGGCTTAAACCTCTGCTCTCTGTAACAGGCCTTCTGCACCCCAGTCTCCAAACTGTGCTCTCTGCAATGATCCTTATGCATCCCAGTCTCCAAGCTCTGCTTTATGTAACAGTCCTTCTGCACCCCATGATCCAACATCTGCTCTCTGAAACAGTTCTTCTGCACCTCAGGCTGAAAACTCGGCTCTCTGCAAAAAAACCTTCTGCACCCGAGTTTCCAAACTTTGCTTCCTGTAACAGTCATTCTGAACCTCAGTCTACAAAATGCTCTCTGTAATATCCTTCTGCAACCTAGTCACGAAATTGTGCTATTTTTTACAGTCCGTCTGCACCTCATTCTACAAACTTTGCTCTCTGTAACAGGCCTTCTGCACCCCAGTCTCCAATCTCTGCTCTCTGTGATGGGCCTTCTGCACCCAGTCTCCAACCTCTTCTCTCTGCAAGGATCTTTCTTAACCTCAGTCTCGACCCTCTGTTCTGTGCAACAGTCCTTCTGCACCTTAGTCTCCAACTTCTGCTCTCTGTAACAATACTTCTGCACCTGAGTCTCCAACCTCTGCTCTCTCCAAGGGTTCTTCTGCACCCCAGTCTCCACGCTCTGTTCTCTGCAACAGTCCTTCTGCACCCCAGTCTCCAACCTCTGCTCTCTGCAACAGTCCTTCTGCACCCCAGTCTCCACCCTCTGCAATCTCCTACAGTACTTCTCACCCCAGTCTCCAACATCTGCTCTCTGTATCAGTCCTTTTGCACCTCAGTATCCAACCTCTGCTCTCTGCAGCAGTCTTTTTACTCCCCAGTAACCAAAATCTGCTCTGTGTAACGATCCTTCTGCACCTTAGTTTCCAACCTCTGCTTTCTGCAACGATCCTCCTGCACCCCAGTCTCCAAATCTGATCTCTGTATCAGTCCTTCTGCAACACAGTCTCCAACATTTGCTCTCTGCAACGATCCTTCTTCTCCCCAGCCTCCAAACTCTGATCACAGCATCGGTCCTTATACACCCCAGTTTCCAAACTCTGCTCTCTGTAACACTCTCTCTGCACCACAGGCTCCACCCTCTACTCTCTGTAAAAGTCCTTCTGCACCTCCATCTCCAAACTCTGTTCTCTGTAAGATCCTTCTGCCACGCATTCTCCTAATGCTGCTCTCGGTAACAGTCCTTCTGCACCCCAGTCACCAAACTCTGCTCTCTGTAACATTCCTTGGGCACCCCAGTCTTCAACCTATGCTCTCTGTAACAGGCCTTCTGCACCCCAGTTTCTAACCTGTGCTCTCTGCAATGATCCTTCTTCACCCCGGTCTCAAAACTCTGCTCTCTGCAAGAGTCCTTCTGCACCCAAGGATTCAACATCTGCTCTCTGCAACAGTCCTTCTGCACCTAAGTCTGAAAACTCTGCTCTCTGCCATAATCCTTCTTCACCCCAGTTTCCAACCTTTGCTCTCTGTAATAGTCCTTCTGAACCTCAGTCTCCAAAATGCTCTCTGTAAGATCTTTGTGCAACACAGTCTCAAAATTGTGCTATCTGTAACATTCCCTCTGCACCCCATTCTCCAAACTCTGCTCTCTGTAACAGGACTTCTGCACCCAGTCTCCAATCTCTGCACTCTGTAACAGGCCTTATGCACCCCAGTCTCCAACCTCTTCTCTCTGCAACGATCCTTCTTCACCTCAGTCTCCAAACTCTTCTCTCTTAAACAGTCCTTCTGGACCCCAGTCTCCAACCTCTGCTCTCTGTAACAATCCTTCTGCACCCCGGTCTCCAAAGTTTGCTCTCTGTAAAAGTCCTTCTCTACTGCAGTCTCCAAACTCTGCTCCCTGTAACGATCCTTCTGAACCCCAGTCTCCAACCTCTGCTTTGTGTATCAGTTCTTCTGCACCCCAGTCTCCAACCTCTGCTCTCTGTATCAGTCCTTTTGCACCTCAGTCTCCAACCTCTGTTTTCTGCAGGAGTCTTTTAACACCCCAGGACTAAACTCTGCTGTGTGTAACTCTCCTTCTGCACCATAGTTTCCAATCTCTGCTCTGTGCAACGATTCTCCTGCACCCCAGTATCCAAACTCTGTTCTCTGTATTAGTCCTTCTGCACCACAGTCTCCAAACTCTGCTCTATGCATCAGTCCTTATGCACTCAAGTCTCCAAACTCTTCTTTCTGCAACATTTCTTCTGCCACCTCAGTCTCCAACCTGTACTCTCTGTAACTGTCCTTCTGAAACTCAGTCTCTGACCTCTGCTCTCTGTAACAGTCCTTCTGCACCCCAGTCTCCAACATCTGCTCTCTGCAACGATCCTTCTTCTACCCAGTCTCGAAACTCTGTTCTCTGTAAAAATCCTTTTGTATCGCAGTCTCCAAACTCTTCTCTTTGTAACGGTCCATCTGAACCCCAATTGCCAACCTATGCTTTCTATAAAAGTCCTTTTGCACCTCTGACTCAAACCTCTTCTCTATTTAACAGTCCTTCTAAGCCTCAATCTGAAACCTCTGCTCTCTACATCGATCCTTCTACACCCCAGTCTTCAAACTGTGCTATCTTTAACAATCCTTCTGCACCCAAGTCTCCAACATCTGCTAGCTGTAACAGGTCTTCTGCAACCCAGTCTCAAAACTCTGCTCTCTGTAACAGTCCTTCTGCACCTCAGTCTCCAACCTCATCACTCTGCAACGGACTTTCTGCTCCCCAGTCTCTAATCTCTGCTCTCTGCAAGGATCATTCTGCATCCAAGTCTCCAACGTCTGCTCTCTGCAACAGTCCTTCTACACCCCAGTCTCCAACATCTGCTCTCTGCTACAGTCCTTCTGCATCCCAGTCTCCAACCTCTGCTCTCTGCAACATTTCTTCTGCACCCCACTCTCCAACCTGTTCTTTCTGTAACTATCCTACTGCACCCTGGTCTCCAAACTCTGCTCTCTGTAGCGATCCTTCTGCACCTCAGTCTCCAACTTCTACTCTCTCTAACGATCTTTCTACACCAGAGTCTCCAAACTCTGCTATCTGCAACAGTCCTTCTGCACCGCATACTCCAAGCTGTGCTCTCTGTAACAGTCCTTCTGCACATCAGTGTCCAAAATCTGCTCTCTGTAACAATCTTTCTGCACCTCAGTCTCCAACCTCTGCTCTCTTCAATGATCCTTCGGCACCACAGTCTCCAACCTCTGCTCTCTTTAACAGTTCTTCTGAACACAATCTCCAAACTCTGCTCTCTGTAACACTACTTCTGCACCCCAGTCTCCATCCTCTGCTCTCTGTAAGAATCCTTTGACACCCCAGTCTCCAACCTCTCTTCTCTGTAAAAGTCCTTCGGCACCTCAGTATCCAACCTCTGCAATCTGTAACGGTCCTTCTGCACCCCAGTCTCCAACCTCTACTCTCTGAAACGATCTTTCTGCACCTCAGTCTCCAACTTCTGCTCTCTGCATCAGTCCTTCTGCACCGCAGTCTCCAACATCTGTTCTCTGCAACGATCCTTCTTATCCCCAAGCTCCAAGCTCTGCTCTGTGCAACGGTCCTTCTGCACCCCAGTTTTCAACCTCTGCTCTCTGTAACAGTCTTTCTGCACCTTATTCTCAAAACTCTGCTCTCTGCAACAGTCCTTCTGCATGCCAGTCTCCAAACTCTGCTCTCGGTAACAGTTCTTCTGCACCCCAATCTCAAAATTGTACTCTCTGTAACACTCATTCTGCACCCCAGTCTCCACACTCTGATCTCTGTTACAATCCTTCTGGACCTCAGTCTCAAACCTCTGCTCTCTGTATCAGTTCTCCTGCATCTCTGTCTCCAAATTTGTTCTCTGCAATAGTCCTTCTGCACCCCAGTTCTAACCTCTGCTCTTTGCAACATTTCTTCTGCTCCCCAGTCTCTGAACTGTGCTTTCTGTAACATTGTTCCTGACCCCAGTTTCCAACCTCTGCTCTCTGTAAAGATCCTTATGAACCTCAGTCTCCAAACTCTGATCTCTGCAACTATCTTTCTGCACCTCAGGTTCCAACGTCTGCTCTCTGCAATGATCCTTCTCCACCCCAGTTCCCAACCTCTGCTCTCTGTAACTGTACTTCTGCACCTCAGGCGTTAACCTCTCCTCTCTGTACCAATACTTCTGCACCTCAGTCTCCAACCTCTGCTCTCTGTAACAGGCCTTCTACACCCGAGGCTCCAACCTCTGCTCTCTGTAACAGTTCTTCTGCACCACAGAGGAGAAACTCTGCTCTCTGTAACAGTCCTTCTGCACCCGAGTCTCCAAACTCTGCTCTCTGTAACAATCCTTCTGCACCCCAGTCTCCAACCTCTGTTGTCTATACAGTTCTCCTGCACCCCAATCTCCAAACTCTGCTGTCTGTATCACTCGTTCTGCACCAAAGTCTTCATCCTCCGCTCTCTGTAAGAATCCTTCTGCACCCCAGTCTCCAAACTCATCTCTCTGTAAAAGTCCTTCTGCACCTCAGTCTCCAACCTCTGCTCTTACAAACGGTTTTTCTGCACCCCAGTCTCAAACCTCTGCTCTATGTAACGATCCATCTGCAACTCAGTCTCCAAACTCTGCTCTATGTAACGGTCCTTCTGCACCCTAGTCTCCAACATCTGCTCTCTGAAAGGATCCTTCTTCTTCCCAGTTCCCAAACTCTGCTCTCTGTAACAGTCCTTTTGTATCGCAGTCTCCAACCTCTTCTCTTTGTAACGGTCCTTCTCTTCCCCAATTGCAAGCCTCTGCTTTCTGTAACAGTCTTTCTGCACCCCAGGCTCCAGACTCTGCTCTCTGGAAGATCATTTTTCATCTCAGTCTCCAAACTCTGCTCTTTGTTAGAGTTCTTCTACACCCCAGTATCCAAACTCTGCTCTCTTTAAAAGTCCTTCTGCACCTCAGTCTCCAACCTTTTCTCTCTGTAATGGTCCTTCTGCACCCCAGTCTCCAACCTCTGCTCTCTGTAACGATCCTTCTGCACCTCAGTCTCCAACGTCTGCTCTCTGTAACATTCCTTCTCTACCCCAGTTTCCAACACCTGCTCTCTGCAATGGTCCCTCTGCACCCCAGTCTCCAAACTCTACTCTCTGTAACAGTCCTTCTGTACCAAAGCCTCCAACCTCTTCTTTCTATAATGGTTTTTCTACACGCAAATTGCCAACCTCTGCTCTCTGTAACAGTCCTTCTAAGCCTCAGTCTGAAACCTCTGCTGTCTGCAACGATCTTTCTGCACCCCAGTCTCCAAACTGTGATATCTGTAAAATCCTTCTGCACCCCTGTCTCCAACCTCTGTTCTCTGTAAAAGGTCTTCTTCACCACAGTCTCAAACTCTGCTCTCTGTAACAGGCTTTCTACACCCCAGTCTCCAACCTCTTCTCTCTGCAATGATCCTTCTGCACCTCAGTTTCCAACCTCTGCTCTCTGTAACAATCCTTCTGCAACTCAGTCTCCAACCTCCGCTATCTGTGACAGTCCTTCTGCACCCCAGTCTCAAACATATGCAATCTGCAGCAATTTTTCTTCTACCAAGTCTCCAAACTCTGCTCCCTGTAACAGTCCTTTTGTATTGCAGTCTCCAACCTCTTCTCTTTGTAACAGTTCTTCTGCTCCCCAATTGCCAACTTTGCTTTCTGAAAAAGTCCTTCTGCACCCCAGTCTCTAAACTCTTCTCTCTGCAACGATCCTTCTGCATCTCAGTATCTAAACTCTGCTCTCTGCAAAAGTCCTTCTGCACCCCAATCTCCAGACTCTGCTATCTGTAAGATCCATTTGCATTCCAGTCTCCAACATCTGCTCTCTGTAACAGTCCTTCTGCACCACAGGATCCACCCTCTGCTCTCTGGAAAATTCCTTCTGCACATCAGTCTCCAAACTTTGCTCTTTGTAATGGTCCTTCTGCACCCCAGTATTCAAACTCTGCTCTCTGTAACAATCCTTCTGCACCTCAGTCTTCAATGTATGCTCTCTGTAACAGTCCTTCTGCACCCCAGTCTCCAACATCTGCTCTGTGCAATGGTACTTCCGCACACCAGTCTCCAAAATCTGCTCTATGTAACAGTCCTTCTGCACCCCAGTCTCCTTCCTTTGCTCTCTGTAAGAATCCTTCTGAACCCCAGTCTCCAACTGCTCCTCTCTGTAACAGGCCTTCTGCACCTCAGTGTCCAACCTCTGCTCTCTGTAATGAACCTTCAGCACCTCAGTCTCTAACCGCTGCTCTCTGTAACAGTCATTCTGAACCCATTCTCCAACATATGCTTTCTGGATCAGTCCTTTTGCACAACAGTATTCTAACTCTGCTCTCTGTAACAGTCCATCGGTACTGCAGTCTCAAAGCTCTGCTTTCTGTAACGGTCTTTCTGCACCCCAGTCTCCAACATCAGCTTTCTGTATCAGTTCTTATGCACCCCAGATTCCAACCTCTGCTCTCAGTAAGAGTCCTTCTGCAACCCAGTCTCCAACTTCTGCTCTCTGCAACATTTCTTCTGCACCCCAGTCTACATCGGTGCTCTCTGTAACTGTCCTTCTGCACCCCAGTCTCCAACCTCTCCTCTCTGTAACGAACTTTCTGCACCACAGTCTGAAACCTCTGCTCTCTGCAATGATCCTTCTGACCCTCATAATCCAACCCTACTCTCCGCAATGAATCTTCTGCACCACAGTCTCCAACCGTGCATTCTGTAAGAGTCCTTCTGCACTTCAGTCTCCAAACTCTGCTCTCTGTAACAATCCTTCTGCACCTCATTCTCCATTCTCTGCTATCTGTAACAATCCATCAGCACACCAGTCTCCAACCTCTGTTCTCAGTAACAGGTCTTCTGCACCACAGTCTCCAAACTCTGCTCTCTGTAACAGGCCTAATGCACCCTAGTCTACAACCTCTTCTCTCTGCAATGATCCTTCTCCAACCACTGCTCTATGCAACAGTTCTTCTGCACCCAGTCTCCAACCTCTGCTCTCTGTAAGATCCTTCTTCACACCGGTCTCCAAACTTTGCTCTCTATAACATTCTTTCTGCACCTTAGTCTCCAAACTCTACTCTCTGCTATGGTCTTTCTGCACCCCAGTATCAATCCTCTGTTCTCTGCAACAGTCCTTCTGCAACCCAGGCTCAAAACTCTGCTCTCTGTAACAGTTCTTCTTTACCGCAATCTCCAACCACTGATGTCTGTAACGTTCCTTCTGCACCCGAAACTCAAAACTCTACTCTGTAAAAATTTTCTTCACCTCAGTCTCCAAACTCTGTTCTCTGTAACAGGCGTTCTGCACCCCAGTCTTCAACGTCTGCTCTCTGTAACGATCTTTCTGCACCTCAGTCTTCAAACTCTGCTCTCTGTAACAGACCTTCTGCACCCCATTCTCCAACATCTGCTCTCTGTAACAGTCCTTCTGGTCACCAATCTGCAAAGTCTGCTCACTGTAACGCACTGTCTGCACCCCAGTCTCCATCCTCTGCTCTCTGTAACATTATTTCTGCACCACAGTCTCCATCCTCTGCTCTCTCTAAGAATCCTTCTGCACCCCAGTCTCCAAACGCTCCTCTCTGTAACAGTCTTACTGCACCTCAGTCTCCAACCTCTGCTCTCTGTAATAAACCTTCAGCACCTCAATCTCCAACTGCTGCTCTCTGTAACAGCCCTCCTGAAACCCATTCTCCAACCTATGCTTTCTGGATCAGTCCTTTTGCAAACCAGTATCCTACCACTGCTCCCTGTAACAATTCTTTTGCACCTGAGTCTCCAACCTCTGCTCTCTGAAAGGGTCCGTCTGCACCCCAGTATCCAAACTCTGTTCTCTGCATCAGTCCTTCTGCACCACAGTATCCAAACTCTGCTCTCTGTAACAGTCCTTCTGTACCGCAGTCTCCAAACTCTGCTCTCTGTGACGGTCCTTCTGCACCCCAGTCTCCAAACTCTGCTTTCTACAAAAGTCCTTCTGCACCCCAGTCTCCAAACTCTGCTGCCTGCAAAAGTCCTTCTACACCCCAGTCTCCAAACTCTGCTATCTGCTATAGTCCTTCTGCACCCGAATCTCCAACCTCTGCTCTCTGTAACAATCTTTCTGTACCTCAGTATCCAACCTCTACTCTCTGTAACAGTCCTTCTGCATCTCAGTCTCCAAACTCTGCTCTCTGCAATAGTCCTAAAGCACCGCTGTCTCAAATTCTGGTCCCTGCAACTGTCGTTCAACACCCCAGTCTCAAACCTCTGCTATCTGCAACAGTCCTTCTGCACCTTAGTCTCAAACCTCTGCTCTCTGCAACGAACATTCTGCACCCCACTCTCCAACATCTGCTCTCTGCAACAGTCCTTCTGCACCTCAGTGTGAAAACTCTGCTCTCTGCAACAATTCTTCTTCACCTCAGTTCCCAAACTCTGATCTCTGAAATAGTCCTTCTCAACCCAAGTATTCTACCTCTGCTCTCTGTAACAATATTTCTACACCTCAGCCTCCAACATCTGCTCTCTGAAAAAGTCCTTCTGCACCCCAGTCTCTAACATCTGCTCTCTGCAACAGTCCTTCTGCACCTCAGTCTCTAACCTCTGCTCTCTGTAACAGTCCTTCTCCACCTCAGTTTCCAACATTTGCTCTTTGTAAGATTCTTCTGCAACCCAGTATTCAAACTCTGCCCTCTGTAACAATCTTTCTAAACCCTTTCTAAAAACTCTGTTCTCTGTAACAGTCCTTCTGAACACCAGTCTCAATACTCTGCTTTCCACAAACATCCTTCTGCACCCCAGTCTCCTTCATCTGCTCTCTGCAACAGTCCTTCTCCACACCAGTCTCTAACCTCTGCTCTCTGTAACAGTCCTCTTATAGTGCACTCAAAAAAATCTGCTCTATGTAATGGTCCTTCTGCACCCAAGTCTCCAATCTCTGCTCTCTGTAACACTTTTTCTGCACCTAAGTCTTCAAATCTGCTCTCTGCAACATTCCTTCTGTACGTCAGTCTAAAAACTTTGTTCTCTGCAAGGATCCTTCTGCACCCCAGTGTCAAAACTCTGCTCTCTGTAACAGTCCTTCTGCACCCCAGTCTCCAACCTCTGCTCTCTGTAACAGTTCTTCTTCAACTCAGTCTCCAACATCTGCTTTCTGCAACAGTCCTTCTGCTCCCCAGTCTCCAACCTCTTCTCTCTGCAACAGTCCTTCTACACCCTAGTCTCCAAACTCTACTCTCTGCAAAGATCCTTCTGCACCCAAGTCTCCAACCTCTTCTCTCTGCTACAGTCCTTCTTCACCCAAGTCTCAAAACAGTGCTCTCTGCAACTGTCCTGCTGCACCCCAGACTCCAACCTCTGCTCTATGTAACAGTCCTTCTGTACTGCAGTCTCCAGCTCTCTGTAGTGATCCTTCTTAAACTCAGTCTTCAACCTCTGCTCTCTGCATCGATCCTTCTTCACCATAGTCTCCAAACTCTGCTCTCCGCAACACTTTTTCTGCACCCCAGTCTCCAAGCTCTGCTCTCTGTAACAGTTCTTCTGAACCCCAATCTCCAAACTCTGCACTATGTAAAACTCCTTCTGCAACCCAGTCTCCATACTCTTTTCTGTAAGAATCTTTTGCACCCCAGTTTCCAACCTCTCCTCTCTGTAAAAGTCCTTCTCTAACTCAGTCTCGAAGTTCTGCAATCTGTAACGGTACTTCTGCACCTCAGTCTCCAACCTCTGCTCTCTGTAACAGTCCTTCTGCACCCCACTCTCCAACATCTGTTCTCTGAAACGATCGTTCTTCTCCCCAGGTTCCAACCTCTGCTCTCTGCAATGGTTTCTGCACCACAGTTTCCAACCTCTGCTCTTTGTAACAGTCCTTCTGCACCTCAGTCTCCAAACTCTGCTCCATGTAACAGTTCTACTGCACACAATCTCCAAAGTCTGCTCTCTGTAACACTCCTTCTTCTCCCCAGTCTCCACACTCTGATCTCTGTAACAATCTTTCTGGACCCGAGTTTCCAAACTTTGCTCTCTGAAACAGTCCTTTTGAAACTCAGTCTCCAAAATGCTCTCAGTAAGATCCTTCTGAAACCCTGTCTAGAAACTGTGCTATCTGTAACAGTGCTTCTGCACCCCAGTCCCCAAACTCTGCTCTCTGTGACAGGCCTTCTGCAACCCAGTCTCCAACCTCTTCTCTCTGCAGCGATCCTTCTTCACCTAAGTCGCCAACCTCTTCTCTCTGCAAAGTTTCTTCTGCACCCCAGTCTCCAACCTCTATTCTCTGCATCAGTCCTTCTGCACCCAAGTCTCCAACCTCTGCTCTCTGTAACAGTCCTTCTGTACTGCAGTCTCCAGCCTCTGCTCTCTGTAACGGTCCTTTTGCACCTCAGTCTCCAATGTCTGCTTTCCATATCAGTTCTTCTGCACCCCAGACTCCAACCTGTGCTCTCTGTAACCGTCCCTCTGAACCCCAGTCTTCAACCTCTGCTCTTTTTAGCGATCCTTCTGCACCTCAGTCTCCAACCTCGGCTCTCTGTAAGGATCCTTTAGCACCTCAGTCCCAAACCTCTGTTCTTTGCAATGATCCTTCTACAAACCAGTCTCCAAGCTCTGCTCTCTGTAACAATCCTTCTGAAGATCAGTGTCAAAACTCTGCTCTCTGTAACAATCCTTCTGCATCTCAGTCTCCAACCTCTGCTTTCTGTAATATTCCTTCTGCACCTCAGTTTCCAACATATGCTCTTTGTAACGATCTTTCTACACCACAGTCTCCAAACTATGCTCTCTGTAACAGACCTTCTGTACCCCAGTCTCCAACCTCTGCTCTCTTTAACAATTCTTCTGGACAACAATCTACAAACTCTGCTCTCTGTAACACTCCTTCTGCACACCAGTCTCCATTCTCTGCTCTTTGTAAGAATCCTTATGCACCCCAGTCTCCAAACGCTCCTCTCTATAACAGTCCTTCTGCACCTCAGTCTTTAATATCTGCTCTCTGAAATGATCGTTCAGCAACTCAGTCTCCAACCGCTGCTCTCTGTAACAGGCCTTCTGAACCCCATTCTCCAACAAATGCTCTCTGGATCAGTCCTTTTGTACACCACTATCCTACCTCTGCTCTCTATAACAATTATTCTACACCTGAGTCTCCAAACTCTGCTCTCTGAAAAGGTTCATCTGTACCCAGTCTCCACACTCTGTTTTCTACATCAGTCCTTCTGCACCCCAGTATTCAACCTCTGCTCTCTGTAACAGTCCATCTGTAATGCAGTCTCAAAACTCTGCTCTCTCTAACGGTCCTTCTGCACCCCAGTCTCCAACGTCAGCTTTATGTATCAGTTCTTCAGCACGCCAATATCCAACCTGCGCTCTCCGCAACATTCTTTCTACATTCCAGTGTCCAGTCTCTGATCTCTGCAACAGTCTCTCTGCAACCCAGTCTCCCACCTCTTCTCTCTGTAACAATCCTACTGAACCTCAGTCTTCAACCTCTGCTCTCTGCAACGGTCCTTCTGCACCTCAGTCTCCAAAAACTACTCCTTGTAAATGTACATATGAACCCCTTCTCCAAGCTCTGCTCTCCGTAATAGGCCTCCTTCACCCCAGTCTGCAACCACTGTTCTTTTTAACAATCCTTCTGAATCCCAGTCTCAAAATTTTGCTCTCTAAAACGATCTTTATGCACCCCAGTCCCAAATCTCTGCTCTTTGCAACAGTCCTTCTGCACCCCAGTCTCCAACATGTGCTCTCTGTAAAAGTCCTTCTGCACCTCAGAGTGAAAACTCTGTTCTCTACAATGATCATTCTGCACCCCAGTCTCCAACCTCTGCTCTTTGTAACAGTAGTGATGCACATCGGTCTACAACTCTGCTCTCTGTAAGATCCTTGTGCAAAATTGTCTAAAAACTCTGCTCTCTATAGGAGTTATACTGCACCCCAGTCTCCAACCTCTGCTCTCTACAATGATCATTCTGCACCTCAGTCTCGAAACTCTACTCTCTGTTACAGTCCTTCTGCACCCCAGTCTCAAACCTCTGCTGTCTGCAATGATCTTTCTGTACACCAGTTCCAACATCTGCTCTCTGCACCCCAGTGTAAAAACTCTGCTCTCTACAACAATCCTTTTGCACCCCAGTTTCCAACCTCTGCTCTCTGCAAAAGTCCTTCTGCACCCCAGTCTCCAACATCTGCTGCCTGCAACAGTCTTTGTTCACCTCAGTCTTACAACTCTGCTCTCTGCAACGATCCTGTTGCACCCAGTCTCCAACCTCTGTTCTCTAAAACAGTTATTCTGCACCCCAGTCTCCAACCTCTACTCTCTGTAACAGTCCTTCTGTACTGCAGTCTCCAATCTGTGTTCTTTGTAAGGGTACTTATACACCCCAGTATCCAACCTCTGCTTTCTGTATCCGTCGTTTTTCACCACAGTCTCCAAACTCTGCCCGCTGTAACAGTCCTTCCGAAACTCAGTCTGCAAACTCTGCTATCTGCAACAGTACTTCTAAACTCCAGTTTCTATCCTCTGCTCTCTCCAACAGTCCTTTTGAACCACAGACTCCAACATCTTCTCTCTAAAACAGTTCTTCTCCACCCCAGTCTAAGAACCTCTGCTCTCTGTAAAAGTCCTTCAGTACTGCAGTCTCCAAAATCTACTCTCTGTAAGATCCTTCTGCAACCCAGTCTGTAAACTCTGCCTTCTGTAACAGACCTTCTGCACACCTTCTCCAACCTCTGTTTTCTGTAACAGTCCTTGTGTAGTGCAGTCTCCAAAATCTGCTCTCTTTAACAGTCCTTCTAAACCGCAGTCTCCAACCTCTGCTTTCTGTATCACTACTTCTGCATCCCAGTCTCCAACCTCTGCTCTCGGTAACAGTCCATCTTCACCTCAGTCTCCAAACTCTGCTCTCTGCCACAGTCCTCCTGCATCAACGTCTCAAAACTCTACTCCCTGCAACACTCCTTCCGCATCTCAGTCTCTAAACTCTGCTCTCTGTAACAGTCCTTCTTTACCGCAGTCTCAAAACTCTGCTCTCTGTAATAGTCTTTCTGAAGCCCAGTCTCCAATGTAAGCTTTCTCTATCAGTTCCTCTGCATCCCAGTCTCCAACCTCTGCTCTCAGTAACAGTCCTTCTGCATCCCAGTCTCCAACTTCTGCTCTCTGCAACATTTCTTCTGCACCCCAGTCTCCATCTGTGCTCTCTGTAACTGTCCTTCTGCACCGCAGTCTCCACCCACTTATCTATGTAACAATCCTTCTGGACCTCAGTCTTTAACCTCTGCTCTCTACAACAGTCCTTCTGCTCTTAAGTCTCCAACCTCTACTCTGTGTAAAAGTCCTTCTTCACCTCGGTCTCCAACATTTGCTCTTTGTAAGATTCTTCTGAACCCAGTCTCCAAACTCTGCCCTCTCTAAAAGTCTTTCTGCACCCCTTCTCCAAACTCTGTTCTGTGTAACAGTCCATTTTCACTCCAGTCTCAATACTCTGCTCTCTACAACGATCATTCTGCACCACAGTCTCCATCCTCTGCTCTCTAAAAAGTAGTTCTCCACTCCAGTCTCCAAACTCTGTTCTTTGTAACAGTCCTCCTGTATAACAGTCTCCAAAATCTGCTCTCTGTAACGGTCCTTGTGCAGCCCAGTCTCCAACCTCTGGTATCTGTAACAGTTCTTCTGCACCCCACTCTCCAACATCTGTTCTCTAAAACAATCGTTCTTCTCCCCAGGTTCCAACCTCTGCTCTCAGCAATGGTTTCTTCACCACAGTTTCCAACCTCTGCTCTTTATAACAGTCCTTCTGCACCTCAGTCTCCAAACTCTGCTCTCTACAACAGTCCTTCTGCACCCAAGTCTCCAACCTCTGCTACAGGTAACAGTTCTACTGCACCCCAATCTCCAAACTCTGCTCTCTGTAACACTCCTTCTTCTCCCCAGTCTCCACACTCTGATCTCTGTAACAATCTTTCTGGACCCCAGTTTCCAACCTTTGCTCTCTGAAACAGTCCTTCTGAAACTCAGTCTCCAAATTGCTCTCAGTAAGATCCTTCTGAAACCCTGTCTTGAAACTGTGCTATCTGTAACAGTGCTTCTGCACCCCAGTCCCCGAACTCTGCTCTCTGAAACAGGCCTTCAGCAACCCAGTCTCCAACCTCTTCTCTCTGCAATGATCCTTCTTCACCTAAGTCTCCAACCTCTTCTCTCTGAAAAGTTTCTTCTGCACCCCAGTCTCCAACCTCTATTCTCTGCATCAGTCCTTCTGCACCCAAGTCTCCAACCTCTGCTCTCTGTAACAGTCCTTCTGTACTGCAGTCTCCAGCCTCTGCTCTCTGTAACGGTCCTTTTGCACCCCAGTCTCCAATGTCTGCTTTTCGTATCAGTTCTTCTGCACCCCAGTCTCCAAACTGTGCTCTCTATAACTGTCCTTCTGCATTTCCGTCTTCAACCTCTGTTCTCTGTAGCGATCCCTTGCACCTCAGTCTCAAACCTCGGCTCTCTGCAAGGATCCTTCTGCCCCTCAGTCTCAAACCTCTGTTCTCTGCAATGATCCTTGTACAAACCAGTCTCCAAGCTCTGCTCTCTGTAACAATCCTTCTGAACATCAGTGTCAATACTCTGCTCTCTGTAACAATCATTCTGCATCTCATTCTCCAACCTCTGCTCTCTGTAATAGTCCTTCTGCACCTCAGTATCCACCCTCTGCTCTCTGTAATGATCTTTCTGCACCACAGTCTCCAAACTCTGCTCTCTTAAACAGACCTTCTGCACCCTAGTCTCCCACCTCTGCTTTCTTTAACAGTTTTTCTAGACACCAATCTACAAACTCTGCTCTCTGTAACACTCCTTCTGCACACCAGTCTCCATTCTCTGCTCTTTGTAAGAATCTTTCTGCACCCCAGTCTCCAAACGCTCCTCTCTATAACAGTCCTTCTGCACCTCAGTCTTTAATATCTGCTCTCTGAAATGATCCTTCAGCACCTCAGTCTCCAACCGCTGCTCTCTGTAACAGGACTTCTGAACCCCATTCTCAAACAAATGCTCTCTGGATCAGTCCTTTTGCACACCACTATTCTACCTCTGCTCTCCATAACAATCCTTCTGCACCTGAGGCTCCAAACTCTGCTCTCTGAAAAGGTTCGTCTGCACCCCAGTCTCCACACTCTGTTCTCTGCATCAGTTCTTCTGCACCCCAGTATCCAACCTCTGCTCTCTGTAACAGTCCTTCTGTAATGCAGTCTCAAAACTCTGCTCTCTCTAACAGTCCTTCTGCACCCCAGTCTCCAATGTCAGCTTTCTGTATCAGTCCTTCTGCACCCCAATCTCCAACCTGCGCTCTCTGCATCAGTCCTTCTACACTCCAGTGTCCAGTCTCTGATCTCTGCAACAGTCCCTCTGCAACCCAGTCTCCAACCTCTTCTCTCTGTAACAATCCTTCTGCACCTCAGTCTTCAACCTCTTCTCTCTTCAACTGTCTTTCTGCACCTCAGTCTCCAAAAACTACTCCCTGTAAATGTACTTCTGAACCCCTTCTCCAAACTCTGCTTTCCATAATAGGCCTTCTGCACCCCAGTCTCCAACCTCTGTTCTCTATAACAATCCTTGTGAACCCCAGTCTCAAAATTTTGCTCTCTAAAACGATCCTTATGCACCCCAGTCCCAAATCTCTGCTCTTTGCAACAGTCCTTCTGCACCCCAGTCTCCAACATGTGCTCTCTGCAAAAGTCCTTCTGCACCTCAGTGTGAAAACTCTGTTCTCTACAATGATCCTTCTGCACCCCAGTCTCCAACCTCTGCTCTTTGTAACAGTCCTGATGCACATCCGTCTACAACTCTGCTCTCTGTAAGATCCTTGTGCAAAATTGTCTAAAAACTCTGCTCTCTGTAGGAGTTCTACTGCACCCCAGTCTCCAACCTCTGCTCTCTGCAACGATCCTTTCGCAGCTCAGTCTCGAAACTCTACTCTCTGTTACAATCCTTCTGCTCCCCAGTCTCAAACCTCTGCTGTCTGCAATGATCTTTCTGTACACCAGTTTCCAACATCTGCTCTCTGCACCCCAGTCTAAAAACTCTGCTCTCTACAACAATCCTTTTGCACCCCAGTTTCCAACCTCTGCTCTCTGCAAAAGTCCTTCTGCACCCCAGGCTCCAACATCTGCTCCCTGCAACAGTTTTTGTTCACCTCAGTCTTACAACTCTGCTCTCTGCAATGATCCTGTTGCACCCCAGTCTCCAACCTCTGTTCTCTAAAACAGTTATTCTGCACCCCAGTGTCCAACTTCTACTCTCTGTAACAGTCCTTCTGTACTGCAGTCTCCATTCTTTGTTCTTTGTAAGGGTACTTATGCACCCCAGAATCCAACCTCTGCTTTCTGTATCCGTCGTTTTTCACCACAGTCTCCAAACTCTGCCCGCTGTAACAGTCCTTCCGAAACTCAGTCTGCAAACTCTGCTCTCTGCAACAGTACTTCTAAACTCCAGTTTTTATCCTCTGCTCTCTCCAACAGTCCTTTTGAAACACAGACTCCAACATCTTCTCTCTAAAACAGTTCTTCTCCACCCCAGTCTAAAAACTTCTGCTCTCAGTAAAAGTCCTTCTGTACTGCAGTCTCCAAAATCTGCTCTCTGTAAGATCCTTCTGCAACCCAGTCTGTAAACTCTGCCTTCTGTAACAGACCTTCTCCAACCTCTGTTTTCTGTAACAGTCCTCGTGTAGTGCAGTCTCCAAAATCTGCTCTCTTTAAGGGTCCTTCTGTACCCCACTCTCCAACCTCTGCTTTCTGTATCAGTACTTCTGCACCCCAGTCTCCAACCTGTGCTCTCCGTAACAGTCCTTCTTCACCTCAGTCTCCAAACTCTGCTCTCTACCACAGTCCTTTTGCACCAACCTCTCAAACCTCTACTCTCTGCAACACTCCTTCTGCACCTCAGTCTCTAAACTCTGCTCTCTGTAACAGTCCTTCCTTACAGCAGTCTCAAAACTCTGCTCTCTGTAATAGTCTTTCTGAAGCCCAGTCTCCAATGTAAGCTTTCTCTATCAGTTCCTCTGCTTCCCAGTCTCCAACCTCTGCTCTCAGTAACAGTCCTTCTGCATCCCAGTCTCCAACTTCTGCTCTCTGCAACATTTCTTCTGCACCCCAGTCTCCGTCTGTGCTCTCTGTAACTGTCTTTCTGCACCCCAGTCTCCACCCACTGATCTACATAACAATCCTTCTGGACCTCAGTCTTTAACCTCTTCTCTCTACAACAGTCCTTCTGCTCTTAAGTCTCCAACCTCTACTCTGTGTAAAAGTCCTTCTGCACCTCGGTCTCCAACATTTGCTCTTTGTAAGATTCTTCTGAACCCAGTCTCCAAACTCTGCCCTATGTAAAAGTCCTTCTGCACCCCTTCTCCAAACTCTGTTCTGTGTAACAGTCCTTTTTCACGCCAGTCTCAATACTCTGCTCTCTACAATGATCATTCTGCACCCCAGTGTCCATCCTCTTCTCTCTAAAAAAGTAGTTCTCCACTCCAGTCTCCAAACTCTGCTCTTTTTAACAGTCCTCCTGTATAACAGTCTCCAAAATCTGCTCTCTGTAACGGTCCTTGTGCAGCCCAGTCTCCAACCTCTGCTCTCTGTAACAGTCCTTCTGCACCCCAGTCTCCAACATCTGTTCTCTGAAACGATCGTTCTTCTCCCCAGGTTCCAACCTCTGCTCTCAGCAATTGTTTCTGCACCACAATTTTCAACCTCTACTCTTTGTAACAGTTTTTCTGCACCTCAGTCTCCAAACTCTGCTCTCTGCAACAGTCCTTCTGCACCCAAGTCTCCAACCTCTGCTCCAGGTAACAGTTCTAGTGCACCCCAATCTCCAAACTCTGCTCTCTGTAACACTCCTTCTTCTCCCCAGTCTCCACACTCTGATCTCTGTAACAATCTTTCTGGATCCCAGTTTCCAACCTTTGCTCTCTGAAACAGTCCTACTGAAACTCAGTCTCCAAATTGCTCTCAGTAAGATCCTTCTGAAACCCTGTCTCGAAACTGTGCTATCTGTAACAGTGCTTCTGCACCCCAGTCCCCAAACTCTGCTCTCTGTAACAGGCCTTCAGCAACCCAGTCTCCAACCTCTTCTCTCTGCAACGATCCTTCTTCACCTAAGTCTCTAACCTCTTCTCTCTGCAAAGTTTCTTCTGCACCCCAGTCTCCAACCTCTATTCTCTGCATCAGTTTTTCTGCACCCAAGTCTCCAACCTCTGCTCTCTGTAACAGTCCTTCTGTACTGCAGTCTCCAGCCTCTGCTCTCTGTAATGGTCCTTTTGCTCCCCAGTCTCCAATGTCTGCTTTTCATATCAGTTCTTCTGCACCCCAGTCTCCACCCTGTGCTCTCTATAACTGTCCTTCTGCACCTCATTCGCCAACCTCGGCTCTCTGCAAGGATTCTTCTGCACCTCAGTCCCAAAGCTCTATTCTCTGCAATGATCCTTCTACAAACCAGTCTTCAAGCTCTTCTCTCTGTAACAATCCTTCTGAACATCAGTGTCAAAACTCTGCTATCTGTAACAATCCTTCTGCATCTCAGTCTTCAACCTCTGCTCTGTGTAATAGTCCTTCTGCACCTCAGTCTCCAACCTCTGCTCTCTGTAACGATCTTTCTACACCACAGTCTCCAAACTCTGTTCTCTTAAACAGACCTTCTGCACCCCAGTCTCCAACTTCTGCTCTCTTTAACAATTCTTCTGGCCACCAATCTACAAACTCTGCTCTCTGTAACACTCCTTTTGCACACCAGTCTCCATCCTCTGCTCTTTGTAAGAATCTTTCTGCACCTCAGTCTCCAAACGCTCCTCTCTATAACAGTCCTTCTGCACCTCAGTCTTTAATATCTGCTCTCTGAAATGATCCTTCAGCACCTCAGTCTCCAACCGCTGCTCTCTGTAACAGTCCTTCTGCCCCCAAGTCTCAAACATCTGCTCTATGTAAGATCCTTCTGCACCCCGTTCGTTTAACTTTGCTCTCTGTAACAGTCATTCTGCTCCTCAGTCTCCAACCTCATCTCTCTGCAACGGCCCTTCTGCATCCCAGTATCCAACATCTGTTCTCTGCAGCAGTCCTTCTGCACTCAGGCTACAAAGTCTGCTCTCTGTAACAGTCCTTCTGCACCCCAGTCTCCAAACTCTACTTTCTGTATAAGTTATTCTGCACCCCAGTCTAAAACCTATTCTCTCTGTAACAGTCCTTTTGCACCTCAGTCTTCAAACTCTGCTCTCCACAACAGTCCTTCTTCACCCCAGTCTCCAACCTCTGTTCTGTGCAAAAGTCCTTCTACACACCAGTCTCCAAGGTCTGCTCTCTGCAACAGTCCTTCTACACAACAGTCTCCAAATTCTGCTCTCTGCTACAGTCCTTCTGCACCCCAGTCTTCAACCTGTGCTCTCTTCAACATTTCTTCTTCACTCCAGTCTCCAACCTGTGCTCTCTCTAGCTATCCTACTGCACCCCAGTCTCTAAACTCTGCTCTCTGTAGCGATCCTTCTGCACCACAGTCTCCAACCACTGCTCTCTGCAAGGATCCTTCTGCACCCCAGTCTCCAACGTCTGCTTTTTGCAACAGTCCTTCTGATCCCAGTCTCTCGCCTCTGCTCTCTGTAACATCCTTCTGCACCCCAGTTTTCAAACTCTGATCTAGGTGTCATTTCTTCTGCACCCCACTCTCCACCCTCTGCTCTTTGTAAAAGTACTTCTGTACCACAGTCCCCATTCTCTGCTCACTGCAACATTTCTTCTGCACCCCAGTCTCCAAACTGTTCTCTCTGTAACTGTCTTTCTGACACTAGTCTCCAATCCCTGCTCTCTGTAATGATCCTTCTGCACCTCAGTTTCCAAACTTTGCTCTCTGCAACGATCCTTCTGCACCACAGTTTCCAACCTCTGCACTCTGTAAACAGTCCTTCTAAACCTAGTCTCCAAACTCTTCTCTCTGTACCAATCATGCTGCACCTCAGTCTCCAACCTCTGCTCACTGTAACAGTCTTTCTGCACCTCAGTCTCCAAACTCTGCTTCTGTAACAGGCTTACTGCACCCCAGTCTCCAACCTCTGCTCTCAGTAACAGTTCTTCTGCAACCCAATTTCGAATCTCTGCTCTCTGTAACAGTCTTTCTGCACCCCAGTCTCCAACCTCTTTTCTCTACAATGATCCTTCTGAACCTCAGTCTCCAACCTCTGCTCTCTGGAACAGTCCTTCTGCACCCCAGTCTCCAGACTCTGCTCTCTGTAAGATCCTTTTGGATCCCTTTCTCCAACCCTTCCTCTCTGTAACAGTTTTTCTGCACACCCAGTATCCAACCTCTGCTCTTTCTAAAAGTCCTCCTGCACCTCACTCTCCAAACTTTGCTCTCTGTAATGGTCCTTCTGTACCACAGTCTCCAACCTCTGCTCTCTGTATCAATCCTTCCGCACCTCAGTCTCCAACCTCTGCTCTCTGTAACAGTTTTTCTGCAACCTAGTCTCCAACATCTGCTCTCTACAAGGGTACTTCCGCACCAAAGTCTCCAAACTCTGCTCTTTCTAACAGTCCTTCTATACTGCAGTCTCCAACCTCTTCTCTCTATAACGGTCCTTCGGCACCGCAATTGCCAACCTCTGCTTTCTATAACAGTCCTTCTGCACCTCAGATTCCAACGTCTGCTCTCTGTAACAGTCCTTATAAGCCTCAGTCTTAAACCTCTGCTGTCTGCAACAATCTTTCTGCACTCCAGTCTCCAAACTGTGCTATCTGAAACAATCCTTCTGCACTCCAGTCTCCAACCTCTGCTCTCTGTAACAGGTCTTCTGCACCCCAGTCTTCAAACTCTGCTCTCTGTAACAGGCCTTCTACACCTCAGTCTTTAACCTCTTCTCTCTGCAACGATTTTTCTGAACCTCACTCTCCAACCTCTGCTCTCTGCAACAATCCTTCTATAACACAGTCTCCAACCTCTGCTCTCTGCAATGATCCTTCTGCATTCCAGTCTCCAACAACTGCTCTCTGAAACAGTCCTTCTGCACCCCAGTCTCCAACATCTGCTCTCTGCTACAGTACTTAGCACCCCAGTCTCCAACCTCTGCTCTCTGCATCATTTCTTCTAAACCAAAGTCTCCAACCTGTGCTCTCTGTAACTGTCCTGCTGCACCCAGGTCTCCAAACTCTGCTCTTTGTAGCGATCCTTCTGCACTTCATTCTCTAGCCTCTGCTCTCTGCAACGATGCTTCTGCACCCCAGTCTCCATCCTCTGCTCTCTGTAAGAATTCTTTTGCACCCCAGTCTTTAAACTCTCCTCTCTGTAAACGTCCTTCTGCACTTAAGTCTCCAAGTTCTGACATCTGTAACAGTACTTCTACACCCCAGTCTCAAACCTCTGCACTCAGAAATGATCTTCTGCACCTCAGTCTCCAACCTCTGCTTTCTTTAATAGTCCTTCTGCACCCAGTCTCCAACATCTGCTCTCTGCAACGATCCGTCTTCTCCCCAGACTCCAACCTCTGCTCTCTGTAAAAGTCCTTCTGCACCTCAGTCTCCAACCAGTGCTCTCTGTAAGATCCTTCTGCAACTCATTCTCCAAACGCTTCTCTCTGTAAGTCTTCTGCAACCCAGTCTCCAAACTCTGCTCTCTATAACAGGCCTTCTGCACCCCAGTCTTCAACCTCTGCTCTCTGTAACAGGACTTCTGCACCACAGTCTCCACCCTCTACTCTCTGTAAAAGTCCTTCTGCACCTCAGTCTCCAACCCCTGCTCTCTGTAAGATCCTTCTGCAACCCATTCTCCAAACGCTTCTCTCTGTAACAGGCCTTCTGCACCAGAGTCCTAAACCTCTGCTCTCTGTAACAGAACTTCTGCACCCCAGTCTCCAAACTGTGCTCTCTGCAACGATCCTTCTGCACCCCAGTCTCCAAACTCTGCTCTGTGTAACAGTCCTTCTCTACCACAGGATCCAACATCTGCTCTCTGAAACAGTCCTTCTGCACCTCAGTCTCCAACCTTTGCTCTCTGCAACAGTTTTTTCTGCACCCAAGTCTTTAACCTCTGCTCTTTGTAAACGTCTTATTATACCCCAGTATCCAACATTTGCTTTCTGAAATGATCCTTCTGCATCCCAGTCTCCAACGTCTGCTCTCTGCAACAGTCCTTCTTCACCCCTGTCTCCAACCTCTGCTCTCTGCTACAGTCCTTCTGCACCCCAGTCTCCAACCTCTGATCTCTGCAACAGTCTTTCTGCACCCCAGTCTCCAACTTCTGTTCTCTGTAACAATTTTTCTGCACATCAGTCCCAAAACTCTGCACCTTGCAATCGTCCTTCTGCACCCCATTCTCAAACCTCTTCTCTCTGTAACAATCGTTTTACACCCCAGTCTCCAACATCTGCTCTCTGCAACAATCCTTTTTCAACACAGTGTCCAACCTCAGCTCTCTGCAAAAGTCTATCTGCACCCCAGTCTCCAACATCTGATCTCTGAAACAGTCCTTCTTCACCTCAGTCTGAAAACTCTGCTCTGTGCAATGATACTACTGCACCCAAGTAAAAAAACTCTGCTTTCTGTAGAAATCCTTCTTCATCTCACCTCTCAACAGTCCTTCTGTACATCATCTCACCCCTCAACAGTCCTTCTGTACTGCAGTCTCCAAACTCTGCTCTCTGCAACAATCCTTCTGCACCCCATTTTCCAAACTCTGTTGTCTGCCAGAGTTCTTAAGCACCTCAGTCTCCAAAATCTGCTCCCTGCAACAATTCTTCTGCACCTTAGTCTCCAAATTCTGCTCTCTACAACAGTTTTCTGCAACCCAGTATCCAACAACTACTCTCTGAAACAGTCCTTCTCCATCCCAGTCGCCAAACTCTCCTCTCTGTAACATTCCTTCTGTACTGCTATCTTCAAACTCTGCTCTCTGTGAGGATCCTTCTGCACCCCAGTCTCCAACTTCTACTTTCTGTATCAGTCCTTCTCCACCCCTGTCTCCAACCTCTGCTCTCTGTAACAGTCCTTCTGTACCTCAGTCTCCAAACTCTGCTCTCTGCAAAAGTTTTTCTGCACCCCAGTCTCCAACCTCTGCTGCCTGAAAAAGTCTTTCTACAACCCAGTCTCCAACCTCTGCTATCTGTAACAGGCCTTTTGCACCCCATTCTCCAACCTCTGCTCTCTGTAACAGTGCTTCTGCCCCTCAGTCTACAAACTCTGCTCTCTGCAACAATCCTTCTGCACCCCAGTCTTAATACTCTGCTTACTGTATCAGTCCATCTGCACCACAATTTCCAACACCTGCTCTCTGTAAGAGTCTTTCTTCACCACAGTCTAGAAACTCTGCTCTCTGCTAAAGTCCTTCTACACCCCAATCTCCAACATCTTCTCTCTGCAACAGACCTTCTCCACCAAATATTCTACCTCTGCCTCTCTAACAGTCCTTCTGTAACCTAGTCTCCAACCTCTGCTATCTTCAACAGTCCTTCTGCACCCCAATGTGAACCTGTGCTCTCCGCTACAGTCCTTATATACCCCAGTGTCCAGACTCTGCTCTCTGCAACAATCCCTCTGCAACCCAGTCTCCAACCTCTGCTCTCCTTAACAATCCTTCTGCACCCCAGTCTCCGACCTCTGTTCTTTATAACAATCCTTCTGAACCCCAGTCTCAAAATTTTGCTCTCTACAACGAACTTTCTGCACTCCAGTCTCCAACCTCTGCTCTCTGTAACAGGCCTTGTGCACCCAAATCTCCCACGTCTACTCTCTGTAACAGTCCTTTTGCACCTCAGTCTCCAACCTCTTCTCTCTGCAACAGTCCTTTTGCACCTCAGTCTCCAAACTCAGCTCTCTGCATCGAGCCTTCTGCACCTCAGTCTCGAAACTCTACTCTCTGTAACAGTCCTTCTGCACCCCGGTCTCAAAGCACTGCTCTCTGCAACAGTCCTTCTGCACACCAGTCTCCAACCTCTGCTCTCTGTAAAAATCCTTCTCACCCCAGTCTCCAAACTCTGCTCTCTGCAATGATCTTTTTAAACCCCAGTCTCCAACTCTGCTCTCTGTAACAGTCCTTCTGTACCTCAGTCTCTAAAATCTGGTCTCTGCAAAAGTCCTTCAAACCCCAGTCTTCAACCTCTGTTATCTGCAACAGTCCTTCTGCACCCCAGTCTCCAACCTCTGTTCTCTGTAACAATCCTTCTGTACCTCAGTCTCCAACCTCTACTCTCTGTAACAGTCCTTCTGCATCTCAGTCTCCAAACTCTGCTCTCTGCAACAGTTCTTCAGAACCGCTGTCTCAAATTCTTGTTCCTGCAACAGTCCTTCTACACCCCAGTCTCCAACCTCTGCTATCTGCCACAGTCCTTCTGCACCTTAATCTCCAACCTCTGCTCTCTGCAACGAACCTTCTTCACCCCAGTCTCCAAAATCTGCTCTCTGCAACAGTTCTTCTGCACCTCAGTCTGAAAAATCTGCTCTCTGCAAGGAGACTTCTTCTCCTCAGTTCCCAAACTCTGATCTTTGCAATGGTTTTTCTGAACCCCAGTATCCAACCTCTGCTCTCTGTAACAATCTTTCTGCAAAACAGTCTCCAAAATCTGCTCTCTGAAAAAGTCCTTCTGCACCTCAGTCTCTAACATCTGCTCTCTGCAACAGTCGTTCTGCACCTCAGTCTAAAAACTCTGCTCTCTGAAACGATCCTTTTGCACCCCAGTCTCCAAACTCTGCACTCAGAAACAGTCCTTCTTCACCCTAGTCTTCAACCTCTGCTCTCTGTAACAGTCCTCCTATAGTGTAGTCTCCAAAATCTGCTCTCTGTAACGGTCGTTCTGCACCCCAGTTTCTAAACTTTGCATTCTGTATCAGTCCATCAGCACCCCAGTCACCAACCTCTGCTCTCTGTAACAGTCATTCTGCACCTCAGTCTCCAAACTCTGCTGTCTGCAACAGTCCTTCTAAAACAAAGTCTCAAACCTCTGCTTCGTGCAACAGTCCTTCTGCACCCCTTCTCCAAACTCTGTTCTCTGTAACAGTACTTCTGCACACCAGTCTCAATACCCTGCTCTCCACAAGGATCCTTCTGCACCCAATTCTCCTCCCTCGGCTCTCTGCAACAGTCCTTCTCCACCCCAGTCTTCAACCTCTGCTCTCTGTAGTGCACTCTCAAAAATCTGTAGTGCACTCTCAAAAATCTGCTCTATGTATGGGTCCTTCTTCACCACAGTCTCCAATCTCTGCTCTCTTTAACAGTCTTTCTGCACCTCAGACTCCAAACTCTGCTCTCTGCAACAGTCCTTCTGCACCTCAGTCTGAAATCTCTGTTCTCGGCAAGGATCCTTCTGCACCCCATTCTCAAAACTCTGCTCTCTGTAACAGTCCTTCTGCATCCCAGTCTCAAACCTCTGCTGTCTGTAACAGGCCTTTTGTACCCCATTCTCCAACCTCTGCTCTGTGTAACAGTGCTTCTGTTCCTCAGTCTACAAACTCTGCTCTCTTCAACAATTCTTCTGCACCCCAGTCTCCAAACTCTGCTTACTGTATCAGTCCATCTGCACCACAATTTTCAACACCTGCTCTCTATAAGAGTCTTTCTCCACCTCAGTCTACAAACTCTGCTCTCTGCAACAGTCCTTCTGCACCCCAATCTCTAACATCTTCTCTCTGCAACAGACCTTCTGCACCAAATCTTTAACTTCTGCCTCTGTAACAGTCCATCTGTAACCCAGTCTCCAACCTCTGCTCTCTACAACAGTCCTTCTGCACCCCAATGTGAACCTGTGCTCTCCGCTACAGTCCTTATACACCCCAGTGTCCAGCCTCTGCTCTCTGCAACACACCCTCTGCAACCCAGTCTCCAACCTCTGCTCTCCTTAACAATCCTTCTGCACCTCAGTCTTTAACCTCTGCTCTCTGTAATGATCCTTCTGCACCTCAGTCTTCAAAAACTACTCTCTGTAAATGTACTTCTGAACCCTTGTCCAAAGTCTGCTCTCCGTAACAGGCCTTCTGCACCCCAGTCTCCAAACTCTGTTCTTTACAACAATCCTTCTGCACCCCAGTCGCAAAATTTTGCTCTCTACAACGATCATTCTGCACCCTAGTCTCCAAATTCTGCTCTCTGTAACAGGCCTTTTGCACCCAAATCTCGCACCTCTACTCTCTGTAACAGTCCTCTTGCACCTCAGTCTCCAACCTCTTCTCTCTGCAACAGTCCTTTTGAACCTAAGTCTCCAAACTCAGCTCTTTGCATCGATTCTTCTTAACCTCAGTCTCAAAACTCTACTCTCTGTTACAGTCCTTCTGCACCATGGTCTCAAACCACTGCTGTCTGCAAAGATCCTTCTGCACACCAGACTCCAATGTCTGCTCTCTGCAACAGTCTTTCTGCACACCAGTCTCAAAACTCTGCTATCTGTAACAATCCTTCTGCACCCAAGTCTCCAACCTCTGCTCTCTACAATGATCCTTTTGTACCCCAGTATCCAACCTCTGCTCTCTGCAAAAGTCCTTATGCACCCCAGTCTCCAACCTCTTCTTTCTGTAACACTCCTACTGTACCTCAGTCTACAAACTCTGCTCTTTGCAAAAGTCCTTCTGCACCCCAGTCTCCAACTTCTGTTGTCCGCAAAATTCCTTCTACACCCCAGTCTCCAAACTCTGTTATCTGCAACATTCCTTCTTCACCCCAGTCTCCAACCACTGCTCTCTGTAACAATCCTTCTGTACCTCAGTCTCCAACCTCTACTCTCTGTAACAGTCCTTCTGCATCTCAGTCTTCAAACTCTGCCCTCTTCAACAATCCTTCAGAACCGCTGCCTCAAATTCTTGTCCCTGCAACAGTCCTTCTACACCCCTGTCTCCAACCTCTGCTATCTGCAACAGTCCTTCTGCACCCCAGTCTCCAACATCTGCTCTCTGTAAGATCCTTATTCAACCCAGTCTGTAAACTCTGTACTATGTAACAGTCTTTCTGCAACCCTTGTCCAAACTCTGTTCTTGTAACAGTCCTTTTGCACTCCGGATTCAAACCTCTGCTGACTACAACGATTCTTCTGCACCCCAGACTCCAACCTTTGCTCTCTGTAAAAGTCCTTCTGCAACTCAGTCTCCAATATCTGCTCTCTGCAACAGTCCTTCTCCACATAAGTCTGAAAACTCTGTTCACTGCAACGATCATTCTGCAACCCAGTCTCCAACCTCTGCTCTCTGTATCAGTCCTGGTGTACCACAGTCTCCAAACTCTGCTCTCTGTAAGATCCTTCTGCAACCCTGTCTCCAAATTCTGCTGTCTGTAACAGTCCTTCTGCACCCCAGTCTCCAACCTCTGCTCTGTATATCAGGCCTTTTGCACCCCATTCTCCAACCTCTGCTCTCTGCAACAGTCCTTCTGCACCGGAGACTCCAAACTGTGCTTTCTGTATAAGCCCATCTGCACCCCAATCTCCAAACTCTCCTCTCTGTAACACTCGTTCTGCACCTCAGTCTACAAACTCTGCTCTCTGCAACAGACCTTCTACTACCCAGTCTCCAACATCTGCTCTCCGCAACAGTCTTTCTGCACCCAAATCTCAAACCTGTGCTCTCGGCAACAGTCCTTCTACACCCCATGTCCAGCCTCTGCTCTCTGCACCAGTCCCTCTGCAACCCAGTCTCCAAACTTCGCTCTCTATAACGGTCCTTCTGCACCTCATTCTTCAAACTCTACTCTCTGTAAAAGTACTTCTGCACCCCAATCTCTGATATCTTTTCTCTATAACAATCCTTCTGCACCCCAGTCTCCAACCTCTGCTCTCTACAACTATCCTTCTGCACCCCAGTCTCCAACCACTTCTCTCTGCAACAGTCCTTCTGAACCCCATTCTCCAACATGTGCTCTCTGCAAAATCCTTCTGCACCTCAGTGTAAAAACTTTGTTCTCTGAAACGATCCTTCTGTACCCTAGTCTCCAACCTCTGCTCTCTGTAACAGTCCTGCTGCACCTTGGTCTACAACCTCTGCTCTCTGTAAGATCCCTGTGCAACCTTTTCTAAAAACTCTGCTCTCTGTAACAGTTCTTCTGCACTCCAGTCTTCAACATATGCTCTCTGTAACAGTCCTTCTGAACCACAGTCTCCAACATCTGCTCTCTGCAACAGTCCTTCTGTACCCTAGTCTCAAACTTATGCTATCTGAAATGGTCCTTCTGTACAGCAGTCTACAAACTCTGCTCTCTCTAACGGTCCTTCTGCACCCCAGTCTCCAACCTTTGCTCTCTGTATCAGTATTTCTGCACCCTAGTCTTCAACCACTGCTCTCTGTAACAGACCTTCTGCACCCAAGTCTCCAAATTCTTCTCTCTGCAACGATTCTTCTCCACACCAGTCTCAAACCTCTGCTCTCTGAAACAGTCCTTCTGCACCCCAGTCTCCAACCTCTTCACTCTGAAACAGTTCTTCTCAACCCCAGGCTCCAACCTAAGCTCTCTGTAACAGGCCTCCTCTACTGCGGTCTCCAAATTCTGCTCTGTGTAATTTTCCTTATGCACCACAGTCTCTGACCTCTGATTTCTCTGTCAGTCCTTCTGCAATCCAGTCTCCCACCAGTGCTCTCTGTAACAGTCCTTCTGCATCTCAGTCTCCAAACTCTGCTCTCTGCAACATTCCTTCTGAACCAATCTTCAAACTCTGCTCCCTTCAACAGTCTTTTTACAACGTATCTCCAACCTCTGCTATCTGCAGCAGTCCTCCTGCACCCCAGTCTCCAACATCTCCTCTCTGTAACAATCCTTCTGCACCTCAGTCTCCAACATCTACTCTCTGTAACAGTCTTTCTGCATCGCAGTTTCCAATCTCTGCTCTGTGTAAGATCTTTCTGCAACCCAGTCTCCAAACTCTTCCCACTGAAACAGTCCTTCTGCACTCTTTCTCAAAACTCTTCTCTCTGTAACAGGCCTTCTGCACCCCAGTCTCCAAACTTTTTTCTGTAACAATCCTTCTGCATCCCTGTCTCAAACCTCTGCTCTCTACAACAATCTTTCTTCACCCCAGTCTCCAAAGTCTACTCTCTGCAACAGTCCTTCTGCACCCAAGACTCCAACAACTGCTGTCTGCAACAGTCCTTCTGCACCTCAGTCTGAAAATTCTGTGCTCTGCAATGATACTTCTACACCCCAGTCAAAAAACTCTGCTCTCTGTAAAAGTCCTGCTGCACCTCAGTCTCTAAACTCTGCTCTCTTTAAGATCCTTCTGCAACCCTGTCTCCAAACTCTGCTCTGTGTAACAGTCTTTCTGCACCCCAGTCTCAAACCTCTGCTCTATGTATCAGACCTTTTGAACTCATATCTACAAACTCTACTCTCTATAACAGTCTTTCTGAACCTCAGTCTCCAACTTCTGCTCTCTGAAACAATCTTCTGAACCTCAGTCTCCAAGCTCTGCTCTCTGCAACGATCTTTCTGCACCTCTGTCTCCAAAGTCTGCTCTCTGCAACACTCCTTCTGCACCCCAGTTTCCAACCTCTGCTCTCTTTTAGATCCTTCTGCACACCAGTTTCCAAACTCTGTTCTCTACAACATTCCTTCTCCATCCCAGTCTCCAACCTCTTCTTTCTGCAACGATCCTGTAGCACCCCAGTCACCAACTTCTGTACTCTACAAAAAATATTCTGCTCCCCAATCTCCAAACTATTCTCTGTGTAACAGTCCTTCTGTACTGCAATTTCCAACTTCTGCTCTCTGTAATGGTTCTTCTGCACCCCAGTCTCCAAACTCTGTTGTCTGTAGCAGGCCTTCTGCACCCCAGTCTGCAAACTCTGCTCTCTGTAACAGGCCTTCTGCACCCCAGTCTCCAACCCCTTCTCTCTGCAACGATCTTTCTGCATCCCAGTGTCAAACCTCTGCTCTCTTTAAGATTCTTCTGCACCCCAGTCTCCAAACTCTGCTCTCTGTAAGAGTCCTTCTGCACTCCAGTTTCTAAGCTCTACTCTCTGCAACAGTCAATTTGAACCACAGTCTCCAACCTCTGCTCTCTGTAAGATTTATCTGAACCCCAGTATCCAACCTCTGCTCTTAGTAACAGTCCTTCTGCACCCCAGTCTCCAAACTCTGCTCTTTGCAAGATCCTTCTAGACCCCAGTCACAACGTCTGATCTCTGCAATAGTTTTTCTGCACCCCAGTCTCCAACCTCTGCGCCCGGTAACAGTTTTTCTATACCAGTCTCCAAACTCTGGTATCTGTAACGGTTCTTCTGCACCGCAATTTCCAACCTCTGCTTTCTGTAACAGTCCTTCTGCACCTCAGTCTCCAAACTCTGCTCTCTGTAGCAGGCCTTCTTCACCCCAGTCTTCAAAATATGCTCTGTCCAAAGATTCTTCTGCACCCCAGTCTCCAACCACTGCTCTATGCAATGATCCTAATGCACCAGAGTCTCAAACCTCTTACCTCTGCAATAGTTCTTCTGCACCTCAGTCTCCAATTCTGCTCTCTTTAAGACTAATCTGAACCCCAGTCTCCAAAGTCTGCTCTCTGCAACAGTCCTTCAGCATCACAGTCTCCTACCTCTGCTCTCTGTAACACTCCTTCTGCACTCCAGTCTTCAAACTCTGCTCTCTTTAAGATTCTTTCTGCACATCAGACTCCAAACTCTTCTCTCTGCAACAGTCCTTCTGCACTCCAGTCTCCAAACTCTGCTCTCTGGAACACTCCTTCTGCACTACAGTCTCCAAACTCTGCTCTCTACAACAGTCCTTCTGCACGCCAGTCTCAAACCTCTACTCTCTGCAACAGTCCTTCTGCACCCCAGTCTTCAAACTCTGCTCTCTGCAACGATCCTTCTGGACCCCAGTCTCCAACCTCTGCTCGCTGTAACAATCCTTCTGCACAAAAGTCTCCAAACTCTGCTCTCTGTAAGATCTTTCTGCACTCCAGTTTCCAAACTCTGCTCTCTGTAGCATTCCTTCTCCAGCCCAGTCTTTAACCTCTGCTTTCTGCAAGTGTCCTGCGGCATCCCAGTCTCCAAACTCTGTCCTCTGCAACAGTCCTTCTGCTCCCCAGTCTCCAAACTCTACTCTCCGTAACGGTCCTTCAGCACCCCAGTCTCCAAACTCTGCTTACTGTAACAGTCCTTCTGAACCTCAGTCTCAAAACTCTGCTCTCTGTATCTATCGTTCTTCACCTCAGTCTTCAATCTGTGCTCTCTGTAACATACCATCTGCACCCCAATTTCCAACCTTTGCTTTCTGTAACATTCCTTCTGCACCTCAGTCTCCATCCTGTGCTCTCTGTAACATTCCTTCTGCACCCCAGTCTTCAACGTTTTCTCTCTGTAAAAGTTTTTCTATACCGCAGTCTACAAACTTTTGTCTCTGTACCGGACATACTGCACCCCAATTTCCAACCTCTGCTTTCTGTAACAATCCTTCTGAACCCCAGTCTCCAAACTCTGCTCTCTGTACCAGTCCTTCTGCACCCCAGTCTCCAACCACTGCTCTCTGTAACAGTCCACCTTCACCTAAGTCTCCAACCTCTCCTGTAACAGGCCTTGTGCACGTCAGTCTCCAAACTCTTCTCTCTGTAGCAGGACTTCTGGACCCAAGTCTCCAAAATCTGCTCTCTGCAATGATCCTTCTGCACCCCAGTCTCCAACACCAGCTCTCTGCAATGATCCAACTTCACCCCACTCTCCAACCTCTGATCTCTACAACAATCCTTCTGCACCTCAGTCTTCTAATTCTCCTCTCTGTAAGATGCTTCTGCAGACCTGCATCCAATTTCTGCTATCTGTAACAATCCTTCTGCACCCAAGTCTCCTACCTCTGCTCTCCTAACAGTCCTTCAGCACCTCAGTCTCCCAAATCTGCTCTCTGTAAGATCCTTTTGCAACCAAGTCTTTAAACTCTGCACTCTGTGACATTCCTTCTGCACAACAGTCTCCAAATTCTTCTCTCTGCAACGATTCTTCTCCACCCCAGTCTCCAACATCTGCTCTCTGCAACAGTACTTCCGCACCCCAGTCTCCAAACTCTGCTTTATGTAACAGTCCTTTTTTCACCCCATCTCCAAACTCTGCTCTCTGCAAAGATGCTTCTGGAACCCAGATTCCAACGTCTGCTCTCTGCAACAGTTCTTCTGCACCGCAGTCCTCAACCTCTGCTCTCTGTAAGATCCTTCTGCACTCCAGTTTCCAAACTCTGCTTTCTGTAACATTCCTTCTCCAACCCAGTCTCCAACCTCTGTCCTCTGCAACAGTTCTTCTGCTCCCCAGTCTCCGAGATCTGCTCTCTGTAACAGTCCTTCTGTACCACAGTATCCAACCTCTGCTTTTTGTAACGGTCCTTCTACACCCCAGTCTCTAACCTCTGTTTGCTGTATCAGTATGTCTGAACCCCAGTCTCCAACCTCTGTTCTCTGTATCTATCCTTCTGCACCTCAGTCTCTAACCTGTGCTCTATGTTAGAGTCCTTCGGCACCCCAGTATCCAACATCTGCTCTCGATAACAATCTTTTATCGCAATCTCCAACCTCTGCTCTCTGTAAAAGTCTTTCTGCAACCCAATTTCCAAACTCTGCTTCCTCTAACAGTCCTTCTGCACCTGAGTCTCCAAGCTCTGCTCTCTGTAACACTTCTTCTACACCTCAGTCTCCAACCTCTGTTCTCTGTAACAGTCCTTCTGCACCTCAGTCTAAAACCTCTTCTCTGTTCTTGATCCTATTGCATACAGTCTTCAACCACTACTCTCTGTAACAGTCAAGCTACACCTCAGTCTCCAACCTCTGCTCTATGTAAGAACCTTCAGCCACCCAGTCTCCAAACACTGCTCTTTATAACAGTCCTTCTGCACCCCAGTCTCCAACATCTTTTCTCTGTACCAGGACTTCTGCACGCCAGTCTCCAAACTCTGCTCTCTGCAATGATCCTTCTGCACCCCAGTCTCCAACCTCTGATCTCTGAAACAGTCCATCTGCACCTCAGTCTCCAACATCTGCTCTCTGTAAGATCTTTTTGCAACCTTGTCTCCAAGCTATGCTCCTTGTAACGATCCTTCTGCACCCCAATCTCCAACCTCTGCTCTATGTAACAGAACTTCTGCACCTCAGTCTCCAAACTCTGCTCTCTGCAACAGTCCTTCTATACTTCAGTCTTCAAACTCTGCTCTCTGTAACGGTCTGTCTACACCCCAGTCTCGAACCTCTGCTCTCTGCAACAGTCCTTCTGCACCCCAGTCTCCAAACTCTGCTCTCTGTAAAAATCCTTCTGCACCTCAGTCTCCAACCTCTGCTCTATTTAACAAGACTTCTGCACCTCAGTCTGACACCTCTCTTCTCTGCACGGTCCTTCTGCACCTCAGTCTCCAACCACTGCTCTCTGTAACAGTCCACCTGCACCTCAGTCTCCAACCTCTTCTCTCCTTAAGATCCTTCAGCAACCCAGTCTCCAAATTCTGCTCTCTATAACAGTCCTTCTGCACAGCAGTCTCCAACCTCTCCTCTCTGTAACAGGCCTTCTGCACTCCAGTTTCCAAACTATGCTCTCTGTAGCAGCAGGCTTTCTGAAACCCAGTCTCCAAAATCTGCTCTCTATGACAGTCCATCTGCACCTCAGTCTCCAAAATCTGCTCTCTGTAAGATCCTTCTGCATTCCTGTATCCAACCTCTGCTCTCTGCAACAGTCCTTCTGCACTCCAGTCTCCAACCTATTCTCTCTTCAAGAGTTCTTCTGCACACTGGTCACCAACATCTGCTCTCTGAAATAGTCCTTCTGCACCCCAGTCTTCAACATCTGCTGTTTGCAACAGTTCTTCTGCACCTCAGTCTGAATACTCTGCTCTCTGCAACGACCCTTCTTCACCCCAGTTTTATACCTCAGCTCTCTGTAACAGGCCTTCTGCATCTCAGTCTCCCAACTCTGCTCTTTGTAAGATCCTTCTTCAACCCAGTCTTTAAACTCTGAACTTTTTATCTGTCCTTCTGCACAACAGTCTCCAAATTCTGCTCTCTGTTACAGGACGTCTACAACCCAGTCTCCAACTTCTGCTCTCTTTAACAGAACGTCTGCACCCCAGTCTCCAACCTCTTCTATCTACAACGATTCTTCTCCACCCCAGTCTCCAACATCTGCTCTCTGCAAAACTCGTTTTGAACCCGAGTCTCCAATCTCTGCTCTCTGTAAGATCCAACTGAACCCCAGTCTCCAACCTATGCTCGCTGTAACAGTCCTTCTGCCCCCAAGTCTCCGAACTCTGTTCTCTGTAACAGTCTTTCTGTACCTCAGTCTCCAACCTCTGCTCTATGTAACAGTCCTTCTGCACCCCAGTCTCTAAAATCTGCTCTCTGCAAAAGTCCTTCTGCACCCCAGTCTTCAACATCTGCTCTCTGCTACAATCCTTCTGCACCCCAGTCTCCAACCTCTGCTCTCTCCAACGATCCTTTTGGACCCCAGTCTCCAACGTCTGCTCTCTGCAACAGTCCTTCTGCACCACAGTCTCCAACCTCTGCTCTCTGTATGATCATTTTGCACTCCAGTTTCCAAACTCTGCTTTCTGTAACATTCCTTCTCCACCCAGTCTCCTAACTCTGTCCTCTTCAACAGTCTTTCTGCTCCCCAGTCTCCGAGATCAGCTCTCTGTAACAGTCCTTCTGAACCGCAGTCTCTAAACTCTGCGCTTTGTTACAGTCCTTCTACACCCCAGTCTTCAAATTCTGCTTTCTGTATCAGTCTACCTTAACCCTAGTCTCCAAAATCTGTTCTCTGTATCTATCCTTCTGCACCTTAGTCTCCAAATTATGCTCTATGTAAGAGTCCTTCTGCACCCCAGTCTCCAACCTCTGCTCTCAATAACAGGCCTATACCGCAGTCTCCAACCTCTGTTCTCTGTAACAGTCCTTCTGAACCTGAGTCTGAAATCTCTGCTCTGTGCACGATCCTTTTGCACCCAGTCTTCAACCACTGCTCTCTTTAATAGTCAAGCTACACCTCAGTCTCCAAACTCTGCTCTCTGTAAAATCCTTCAGCAACCCAGTATCAAAACACTGCTCTCTATAACAGTCCTTCTGCACCCCAGTCTCCAACCTCTCCTCTCAGTAACAGGCCTTCTGCATGCCAGTCTTCAAACTCTACTCTATACAAGGATCATTTTGCACCGCTGTCTCCAACCTCTGCTCTCCGCAAAGATCCTAATGCACCCGTCTCCAAACTCTCATCTCTGAAACAGTCCTTCTGCAGCTCAGTCTCCAACCTCTGCTCTCTGTAAGATCCTTCAGCAATCCAGTGTCCAAACTCTCCTCTTTGTAACAGGCGTTCTGCACGCCAGTCTCCAAACTCTGCTCTCCATAGCAGGCCTTTTGCATCCCAGTCTCAACGGCTGCTCTCTGCAACGATCCTTCTGCACCCCAGTCTTCAACCTCTGCTCTCTGAAATGATCCTACTGCACCCCAGTCTCTGACCTCTGATCTCTGCAAAAGTTCTTCTGCACCTCAGTCTCCAACCTCTGCTCTCTGTAAGATCCTTCTACACCCCTGTTTCCAAACTCTGCTCTCTCTAACAGTTCTTCTGCACCCGAGTCTCCAAACTCTGCTAACTGTAACAGGACTTCTGCACCTCAGTCTCCAACCTGTGCTCTCTGCAACAGTCCTTCTGCATCCCAGTCTCCAAACTCTACACTCTACAACAGTCCTTCTACACCCTAGTTACCAACATCTGCTCTCTGCAATAGACCTTCCTCACCCCAGTCTCCAACATCTGCTCTCTTCAACAGTTCTTCTGCACCTCAGTCTGAAAACTCTGCTCTCTGCAACGAACCTTCTGCACCCCAGTCTCCTACCTCTGCTCTCTGTAACAGTCTTTCTGCACCTCAGTCTCCCAACTCTGCTCTCTATATGATCCTTTTGCAACAAAGTCTTTAAACTCTGCACTCTGTAACAGTCCTTCTGCAAAACAGTCTCCAACCTCTGCTCTCTGTAACAGGACTTCTGCAACCCAGTCTCCAAACTCTGCTCTCTGTAATAGGCCTTCTGCACTCCAGTCTCCAACCTCTTCCTTCTGAAACGATTCTTCTCCACCCAAGTCTCTTAATCTGCTCTCGGCAACTGTCCTTCTGAACCCCAGTCTCCAAACTCTGCTCTCTTTAACAGGACTTCTGCAACCCAGTCTTCAACCTCTGCTCTCTGTAACAGGCTTTATTCACCCCAGTCTAAAACCCCTTCTCTCTGCAACGATTCTTCTGCACCCAAGTCTCCAAATCTTCTCTCGGCAACTGTCCTTCTGCACCCCAGTCTCAAAACTCTGCTCTCTGTAAGATGCATCTAAACCCCAGTCTCCAATCTCTGCTCTCTGTAACAGTCCTTCTGCACTTCAGTCTCCATCCTCTGCTCTCTCTAACAGTCCTTCTGCACCCCAGTCTCTAACATCTGCTCTCTGCAACAGTCCTTCTCCACCCCATTCTCCAACATCTGCTCCCTGCAACAGTCCTTGTGCACCACAGTCTTCAACCTCTGTTCTCTGTAAGATTCTTCTGCACTCCAGTTTCCAAACTCTGCTCTCTGTAACATTTCTTCTCCACCCTAGTCTCCAACCTCGGTCCTCTGCAACAGTCCTTGTGCTCCCCTGTCTCCGAGATCTGCTCTCTGTAACAGACCTTATGTACTGCAGTTTCCAAACTCTGCTCTCTGTAATGGTCCTTCTGCAACCCAGTCTCCAAACTTTGCTTTTTTGAATCAGTTTTTCTGAACTCAGTCTCCAACATCTGCTCTTTGTATCTGTCTTTCTGCACCTCAGTCTCCAACCTGTGCTTTCTGTAACAGTTCTTCTTTACCCCAGTCTCCAACCTCTGCTCTTTGTAACAGTCCTTCTATAACGCAGTCTCAAACTCTGCTCTCTGTAAGGATCCTTCTGCACCCCAATTTCCAACCTCTGCTTTCTGTAACAGTCCTTCTGTACGTGAGTCTCCAACCTCTGCTCTCTGTAAGTTTTTTCAGCTAACTAGTCTCCAAACTCTACTCTCTGTAACAGTCCTTCTGCACCCCAGTCTCCAACCTCTCCTCTCTGTAACAGGCCTTCTGCACGCCAGTCTCAAAACTCTGCTCTCTATAGCAGGCCTTCTGCATCCCAGTTTTTATCCTATGCTCTCTGCAACGATCCTTCTGCACCCCAGTCTCAAACCTTTGCTCTCTGCAATGATCCTACTGCACCCAACTATCCAACCTCTGATCTCTGCAAAAGTCCTTCTGCACCTCAGTCTTCAAATTCTGCTCGCTGTACGATCCTTCTTCACCCCTGTCTCCAACCTCTGCTCTGTGTAACAGTCCTTCTGCACCCCAGTCTCCAACCTCTGCTCTCCGCAAGAGTCATTCTGCACCCCAGTCTCTAAACTCTGCTATCTGCAACAGTCCTTCTGCATCCTAGTTACCAACATCTGCTCTCTGCTACAGTACTTCTGCACCCCAGTCTTCAACCTCTGCTCTCTGTAACAGTCCTGCTGTAGTGCAGAATCCAACCTCTGCTCTCTGTAACGGTCTTTCTGCACCCCAGACTCCAATCTCTGATTTCTGTATCAGTCCTTCTGCACCCCATTCTCCAACCTCTGCTCTCTATAACAGTCCTTATGCACCCAGTCTCCAAATTCCGCTACTGCAACAGTCTTTCTGTACCCCAGTCTCCAACCTCTGCTCTCTGTAACAATCCTTGTGCACCTCAGTCGCAAAACTCTGTTACTTCTGCACCTCAGTCTCCAACATCTACTCTCTGTATCAGTCTTTTTGCACCCCAGTCTCCAACCTCTGCTCTCTATAACAGTCCTTCTGCACCTCACTCTCCAACCTCTGCTCTCTGCAACAGTCCTTCTACATCGCAGTCTAAAACCTCTGCTCTCTGCAACAGTACTTCTACACCTCAGTCTCCAATCTCTGCTCTCTGCAAGGGTCCTTCTGCACCTAAGTCTCCAAATTCTACTCTCTGTAACAGTGCTTCTTCACCTCAGTCTCCAATCTCTGCTCTCTGTATAATCCTTCTGCTACCCAGTCTCCAAACTCTTCTCTCTGTAACAGTCCTTAATCACCCCAGTCTCCAAACTCTGCTCTCTGTAACAGGCCTTCTGCACCCCAGTTTCCTACCTCTGCTCTCTTTATCAGTCCATCTGCACGCCAGTCTCCAACGTCTGCTCTCTACAACGATCCTTCTGCACCCCAGTCTCCAAACTCTGTTCGTTGCAATAGTCCTTGTGCAACCAAGTCAACAACATCTGCTTTCTGCAAAATTTCTTCTGTACCTCAGTCTGAAAACTCTGCTCTCTGCAATAAACTTTCTGATCCCCAGTCTCCAAACTCTGCTCTCTGTAACTGTTTTACACCAACTCAATCGCCAACATCTGCTTTAAGCAACAGTCCATTAGCACCTCAGTCTCAAACCTCTGCTTTCTGCTACATTCCTTCTGCACCTTGGTATCAAACAATTGCTCTCTGTAAAAGTCCGTCTGCACCCCAGTCTCCAATCTCTGCTCTCTGTAACAATCCTTTGCACCCCAGTCTCGAAACGTCGCTCTCTGTAACAGTCCTTCTGCACCTCAGTCTCCAAACTCTTTTCTCTGTAAGATACTTCTGAAACCCAGTCTCCAACATCTCCTCTCTGTAACAGTCCTTCTGCACCCCAGTTTTAACCTCTGCTCTCTGCAAAAGTCTTCTGCACCTCAGTCTCCAAACTCTGCTTTCTGCAACAGTCCTTCTGCAAACAAATCTTAAACTTCTGCTCTTTGCAGCATTCCTTCTTCACCCCAGTCTCCAACCTGTGCTCTCTGTAAAAGTCCTTCTGCACCCCAGTCTCGAACCTCTGCTCTCTGGAACGATTCTTCTGTACCTCAGTCTTGAACCTCTGCTCTTTGCATCAATCCTCTGCACCCCAGTATGAAAATTCTGCTAGCTGCAACAGTTTTTGTTAACCCCAGTCTTCAATATCTGCTTCCCGCAACAGTTCTACAGTACCTCAGTCTGAAAACTCTCCTTTCTGAAATAATCCATCTGCACCCCAGTCTCCAACCTCTGCTCTCTGTAACAGTCCTTCTGTACCTCAGTCTCCAATCACTGCTCTCTGCAACAGTCCTTGTACACTCCAGTCTCCATACTCCGATGGCCCCAATGATCCTTCTGCACCCCAGTCTCAAAACTCTGTTCTCTACATCAGTTATGATTCACCCCAGACTCCAACCTCTGCTCTCTATAAAAGTCTTTCTGTATCACAGTCTCCTACCTCTGTTCTCTGTAAGGGACCTTATGCACCCCAGTGTCCAAAGTCTCCTTTCTGTATCAGTCGTTTTGAACCACAGTCTCAAAACCCTGCCCTCTGGAAGAGTCCTTCTGCAACTCAGTCTGCAAAATCTGTTCTCTGCAACAGTCCTTCTGGACCCCAGTCTGCACCCTCTGCTCTCTGCAACAGTCGTTTTTCAATCCAGTTTTCAACATCTTCTCTCTTCAACAGTTATTCTCCACCCCAGTCTCCAAACTTTGCTCTCAGTAACAGTCTTTCTGTACTGCATTCTCCAAACTCTGCTCTCCGTAAGGGTACTTCTGCACCCTATTCTCCAACCTCTGCTTTCTGTGTCAGTCATTCTGCATCCCAGTCTCCAACCTCTGCTCTGAGTAACTGTCCTTCTGCACCTTAGTCTCCAACCTCTGCTCTCTGCTACAGTCCTTCTGGACCCCAATCTCCAACCTCTACTCTCTGCAACAGACCTTGTACATCCCAGTCTAAAACCTCTGCTCTCTGCAACAGTCCTTCTGCACCCCAGTCTCCAACCTCTGCTCTCTGTAACAATACTTCTGCACCTCAGTCTCCAAATTCTGCTCTCTGTAACAGTGCTTCTTCACCTAAGTCTCCATTCTCTGCTCTCTGTAAGATCCTTCTGCAAACCAGTCTCCAAACTCTGCTCTGTGTAACAGTTCTTCATAACCCCAGGCTTCAAATTCTGCTCTCTGTCACAGGTCTATTGCACTCCAGTCCTGAACCTCTGCTCTCTGTGTCTGTCCATCTGCACCCCAGTCTCTAACGTCTGCTCTCTGTAACGATCCTTCTGCACCCCAGTCTCCAAAATCTGCTCGCTGCAACGGTCCGTGTGCAAACCCGTCTACAACATCTGCTCTCTGCAACAGTTCTTCTGTACCTCAGTCTGAAACTCTGCTGTCTGCAACGATTTTGCTACACCCAAGTCTCTAACCTCTGCTCTCTGTAAAAGTCCTTTTGCCCCTAGTCTCCGATCTCTGCTTTCAGCAGCAGTCCTTTTGCACCCCAGTCTCCAAAATCTGCTCTCTGCAACATTTCTTCTGCTTCCTAGTATCAAACCTGTGCTCTTTGTAAAAGTCCGTCTGCACCCCAGTCTCCAACCTCTGCTTTTTGTAACGAACCTTCTGCACCTCAGTCTCGAACCTCTGCTCTCTGTAAAAGTCCTTCTGCACCTCAGTCTCCAAACGCTTTTCTCTGTAAGATCCTTCTGAAACCCTGTCTCTAACGTCTAGTCTCTGTAACAGTCCTTCTGCACCCCAGTCTTTAACTTCTGCTCTCTGTAACGGTCCTTCTGCACCCCAGTCTCCAACATCTGCTTTCTCTATCAGTCCTTCTGCATCTCAGTCTCCAACCTCTTCTTTCTGCAACAGTCCTTCTGCAAGCAAGTCTTCAATATCTGCTCTCTGCAACATTCCTTCAGCACCCCAGGCTCCAAACTCTGCTCTCTGTAATGATCCTTCTGCACACCAGTCTCGAACCTCTGCTCTCTGCAACGATCCTTGCACCCCAGTCTCAAAACTCTGCTCACTGCAACAGTCCTTGTGAACCCCAGTCTCCAACATCTACTCTCTGCAAAAGTTCTTCTGTACCTCAGTCTGAAAACTCTGCTCTCTGCAATAGTCTGTCTTCACCCCAGTCTCCAACCTCCAGTCTCTGTAACAGCTCTTCTGTACATCAGTCTCCAATCTCTGCTCTATGCAACAGTCCTTCTGCACCCAAGTCTCCAACATCTGCTCTGTGAAACAGTCCATAGACACCCCAGTCTCAAACTTCTTCTCTCTGCAACAGTACTTCTACACCCAAGTCTCCATACTATGCTCACCCAAACGATTCTTCTGCACCCAGGTCTCCAACGTCTGCTCTTTGCAACAGTTCTTCTACACCCCAGTCTTCAACCTCTGCTCTCTGCAACAGTCCTTCTATACCCCAGTCTCCAAACTCTGCTTGAACAACGATCCTTCTGGACCCCAGTCTCCAACCTCTATTCTCTACATCAGTTCTACTGCACGCCAGTCTCCAACCTTTGCTCTCTGTACCAGTCCTTCTGTACCGCAGTCTCCAACCTCTGTTTCCGTAAGGGTCCTTATGCACCCCAGTATCCAACTTCTACTTTCTGTATCAGTCGTTTTGCACCACAGTCTCCAAACTATGCCCTCTGAAAGAGTACTTCTGCAACCTCTGGTCTCTGTAACAGTCCTTCTGCACCCCAGTCTCCATCCTCTGCTCTCTGCAACAGTCCTTCTGCACCCAAGTCTCCAATATCTGCTATATGCAACAGTCATTCTCCACCCAAGTCTCCAAACTCTGCTCTCTTTAAGGGTACTTCTGAACCCGAATCTCCAACCTCTGCTTTCTATATCAGTCCTTCTCCACCCCAGTCTCCAAACTCTGCTCTGTGTAACTGTCCTTCTGCACCTTAGTCTCCAACGTCTGCTCTCTGCTACAGTCCTTCTGAAACCCAGTCTCCATCATCTACTCTCTGCAACATTCCTTCTACACCCCAGTCTCCAACCTCTGCTCTCTGTAACAGTCCTTCTGTACTGGAGACTCCAACCTCTGCTCTCTGTAATAGTCCTCCTGTACCCCAGTCTTCAACCTCTGCTTTCTATATCATTCTTTCTGCACCCCTGTCTAAATCCTCTGCTGTCTATAACAGTCCTTCTGCACCTCAGTCTCCAACCTCTGCTCTCTGCAACAGTTCCTTCTGCACCCAAAGCTCCAACTTCTGATCTATGTAAAAGTACTTCTGCACCCCTGTGTCCAACCTCTGCTCTCTGTAACAATCCTTCTGTACCCCAGTCTCCAAATTATACTCTCTGTTACAATCCTTCTGCACCTCAGTCTCCAACCTCTACTCTCTGCAATGGTCCTTCTGCAACCCTGTCTTAAACCTCTGTTTTGCAACAGTCCTTCCGCTCCCCAGTATCAAATCTCTGCTCTCTGTAAAAGTACTTTTGTACACCAGTCTCCAATCTCTGCTCTTTGTAACGGTCCTTCTGCACCCCAGTCTACACCCTCTGCTTTCTGTATCAGTCCTGCACCACAGTCTCCAAACTCTGCTCTCTGTAACAGTACTTCTGCACCTCAGTCTCTATCCTCATCTCTCTGCAACAATCTTTCTGCACCCCAGTCTCCAGCCTCTGCTCTCTGTAAGATTCTTCTGCACCCTAGTCTCCAAGCTCTGCTATCTTCAAAGGTCCTTTGGCATCTCAGTCGCCAACCTCTGTTCCCTGCAACAGTCCTTCTGCACCCCAGTCTCCAAACTCTTCTCTCCGTAACAGTTTTACTGAACCGCAGTCTCCAACCTCTGCTCTCTATAATGGTTCTTAAGCACCCCAGTCTCAAAACTCTGCTTTCTGTATCAGTCCTTCTGCACCTCAGTCTCCAACCGCTGCTCTCTTTAACAGTCTTTCTACACCTCAGTCTTCAACCTATGCTATCTGCAATTGTCTTTCTGCACCTCAGTCTTCAAACTCAACACTCTGTTACAGTCCTTTTGCATCTCAGTCTCCAAACTCTACTCTCTGTAAGATCCTTTTGCAAACAAATCTCCATTCTCTGCTCTCTGTAATAGTCCTTCTGCACCCCTTCTCCAAACTTTGCTCTCTTTAACAGGCTTTCTGCACCCAGTCTCCAACATCTACTCTCTGGAACAGTCCATCTGCACAGAACTCTTCAACCTCTTCTCTCTGCAACAGTCATTATGCACCCCAGTCTCCAACATCTGTTCTCTAGATTAGTCCTTCTCCACCTCAGTCTGAATACTCTGCTCTCTGCCACGATCTTTCTGCACCCCAGTCTCTTAACTTCTGTTCTCTGCAACAGTCCTTCTGCACCCCAGTCTCCAAACTCTGCTCTCTGTAACTGTCCTTCTGTACAGCAGTCTCCAACCTCTCCTTTCTGTAATGGTCCTTCTGCAACCCAGTCTCCAAACACTGCTTACTGTATCAGTCTTTCTGCACCACAGTCTCAAACCTCTGCTCTCTGTAACAGTCCTTCTGCACCTAAGTCTCCAACCTCTGCTCTATGCAACAGTCTTTCTGCAACCCAGTCTCCAACCTCTGCTGTCTGCAACAATCATTCTGCACCCCAGTCTCCAACATCTGTTTTCTGTATCAGTCCTGCACCACAGTCTCCAAAATCTGCTCTCTGTAAAAGTCCTTCTGCACCCCAGTCTCCAACGTCTGCTCTCTGCCACAGTCCTTCTACATTCAAGACTCCAACCTCTTCTAACTGCAAAGATCCTTTGGCACCCCAGTCTCAAAACTCTGCTCTCTGCAACAGTCCTTGTGAACCTAAGTCTCCAACATCTTCTCTCTGCAACAGTTCTTCTGTACCTCAGTCTGAAAACTCTGCTCTCTGCAACAATCCTTCTGCACCCAGTTTTCAAACTCTACTCTCTGTAACAGTCCTTCTGTACATCAGTCTCCAACCTTTGCTTTCTGTAAGACCTTTTTAAACTTAGTCCACAATCTCTGCTCACTGAAACACATTCTGCACCCCAGTATCCAATCTCTGCTCTCTCTTATAGGCCTTCTGCACCCAAGTCTCAAACCAATTCTTTCTGTAAGAGGAATTCTTCACCCCAGTCTCCAACAGCTACTCTCTGCAACGATGCTTGTGCACCCCAGTCTCCAATTTCTGCTCTCTGCAACAGTCCTACTGCACCCCAGTCTCCAACCTCTGTTCTCTGCAACAGTCGTTCTGCATCCCAGTGTCCAACATCTGCTCTCTATAGCAATCCTTCTGTACCGGGTCTCCAAACTCTGCTCTCTTTATCCGTGCTTCTGCACCCCAGTCTCCAACATCTGCTTTCTCTATAAGTCCTTCTGCACCCCAGTCTAAAATATCAGCTCTCTTTAACAGTTTTTCTGCACCTCAGTCTCCAACCTCTGCTTTCTGCAAAAGTCCTCCTGCACTTCAATCTTCAACATCTGATCTCTGCAACATTCCTTCTGCACCCTAGTCTCCTACCTGTGCTCTCTGTAAAAGTCCTTCTGCACCCCAAATTTAAACCTCTGCTCTCTGTAATGATGCTTCTGCACCCCAGTCTCTAACCTCTGCTCTCTGCAGCGATCTTTCTGCACCTAAGCCTCTAACTTCTGCTCTCTGCAACGATCCTTCTGCACCCAGTCTCTAACCTCTGCTCTCTGCAGCGATCTTTCTGCACCTAAGGCTCTAACTTCTGCTCTCTGCAACGATCCTTCTGCATCCCAGTCTCAAATATCTGCACTCTGTAAGAGTCCTTCTACACCTCAGTCTCCAACCTCTGCTCTCTGCAACAGTCTTTTTGCACTCCAATCTCCAACATGTGCTCTCTTCAACAGTCATTCTATACACCAGTCTCCAACATCTGCCCTGCTCTCTTGAACAGTCCATCTGCACCCCACTCTCCAACCGCGGCTCTCTGTAACAGTCCTTCTGCACCTCATTCTCCAAACTCTGCTCTCTGAAAGAAACTTCTACAACCTAGTCTCCAAACTCTGCTCTCTGTAACAGTCCTTCTGCACCCCATTCATCAACCTCTGCTCTCAGCAAAGGTCCTTATGCACCCCAGTCTCCAAATCTGCTCTCCACAAAAGTCCTTCTGTACCCCAGTCCCCAACCTAAGCTCTCTGAAATATCCTTCTGCACCCAAGTCTCCAAACTCTTCTCTCTGTAACAGTCCTTCTGCACCCCAGTCTCCAACCTATACTCTCTGTAACAATCCTTCTGCACATTAGTCTTTAACCTCTACTCTCAGCAATGGTCCTTTTGCACCCCAGTCTCCAACTTCTGTTCTTTGCAACAGTCCTTCTGCATCCCAGTCTCCAACATCTGCTCTCTGTAACAGTCCTTCTGTACTGCAGTCTCCAACCTCTGCTCTTTATAACGGTAATTCTGGACCCTAGTCTCTCACCTATGCTTTCGGTATCAGTCCTTCTGCACCCCAGTCTCCAACCTCTGCTCTCTGTAACATTCCTTTTGCACCTCAGTCTCAATCTCTGCTCTCTGTATCAGTCCTTTTGCACCCCTGTTTCAAAACTCTGCTCTCTGAAACAGTCCTTCTGCACCTCAGTCTCCAACAACTGCTTTCTGCAAGAGTCTTTCTACACACCAGTCTCCAAACTCTGCTCTCTGGGAAAGTCCTTCTATACCCCCGTCTCCATAATCTGCTCTCTGCAACGATCCTTCTGCACCCCATTCTCCAACGTCTGCTCTGCAACAGTCTCTCTGCAACCTAGTCTCCAAACTCTGCTCTCTATAAGATACTTCTGTACCCCAGGTTCCAAACTCTGCTCTCTGTAACATTCTTTCTGCACCCCAGGCTCTAACCTCTTCTCTCTGCAATGGTCCCTCTGCACCCCAGTCTCCAACGTTATTCTCAACAACAGATCTTCTGTACCGCAGTCTTCAACCTCAGTTCTCTGTAAGGGTCCTTCTTCACCCCACTCTCCAAACTCTGCTTTCTGTATCAGTGCTTCTGCACCCCCGTCTCCAAACTCTGCTTTCTGTATCAGTTCTTCTTCACCACAGTCTTTAAACTCTGCTCTCTGTAACAGTCCGTCTGCACCTCACTCTGCAACCTCTGCTCTCTGCAACAATGCTTCTGCACCCCAGTCTTCGACCTCTGCTCTCTGTAACAGTCCTTCTGTACTGCAGTCTCCAACCTCTGCTCTCTGTAACGTTCCTTCTGCACCCGAGTCTCCAAACTCTGCATAATGTATAAGTCATTCTGCACCTAAGTCTCCAACCTCTGCTCTCTGTAACAGTCCTTCTGCACCTCAGACTCCAAACACTGTTCTCTGCAACAGTCCTACTGCGCCCCAATCTCCAACCTCTTATCTCTGCAACAGTCCTTATGCACCTCAGTGTCCAAACTCAGCTCCATGTAAGATCCTTCTGAAACCCAGTCTCCAACCTCTGCTTTCTGCAATGGTCCTTCTGCACCCCAGTCTTCAAACTCTGATCTCTACAATAGTTATTCTGCACACCAGTCTAAAACCTCTGCTCTCTGTAACAGTCCTTCTTTACCGCAGTCTCCAAACTCTGTAAGGGTTTTCCTGCACCACATTGTCCAACCTCTGCTTTCTGTATCATTTTTTGCACCACATTCTCGAAACCCTGCTGTCTGTATCAGTCCTTCTGCACCTCAGTCTGCAACCTCTGCTTTTTGCAATAGTCCATATGCACCCCATTCTCTAAATTACGCTCTCTGTCACATTCGTTCTGCACCCCAGTCTCCAACATCTGCTGTCTGCAACAATCCTTCTCCAACCCAGTCTCCAAACTCTGCTCTCTGCAACAGTCCTTCTCCACCCAAGTCTCCAACCTCTACTTTCTGTATCACTCCTTCTGCTCCTCAGTTTCCAAACTCTGCTCTCTGTAGGATCCTTCTAAAACCCAGTCTCCAACCTCTGCTTTCTGCAATGGTCCTTCTGCACCTCAGACTCCTACCTCTGTTCTCTGAAACAGTAATTCTACACCCCAGTCTCCATAATCTGCTCCCACCAAGAATCCTTCTGCACCCAAGTCTTCAACATCTGCACTCTGCAACAATCCTTCTCCACCACAGTCTCAAAACTCTGGTCTCTGCAACAGTAAATCTGCACCTCAGTCTCCAACCTCTTCTTTCTGTATCAGTCCTTCTGGACCCCAGTCTCCAACCTGTGCTCTCTTAACAGTCCTTCTTCACCTCAGTCTCCAAACTCAGCTTTCTGCAACCTTCCTTCTGCACTCCAGTCTCCAACCTCTCTGCAACAGTAATTCTACAACCCAGTCTCCAACCTCTGCTCTCTGCAACAGTCCTTCTACACTCCAGTCTCTATACTCTGATAGCCCCAACGATCCTTCAGCATCCCAGTCTCCAACCTCTGGTTTCTATGTCAGTTCTTTTGCACCCTAGTCTCCAACCTCTGCTCTCAGTAACAGGCCTTCTGTTCAGCAGTCTCCATCCGCTATTCTCATTAAGGGTCCTTATGCACCCCAGTATCCAACCTCTGCTTTCTGTATCAGTCGTTATGCACCACAGTCTCAAAACTCTGCCCTCTGTAACAGTCCTTCTGCAACTCATTCTGCAACCTCTGCTCTCTTCAAAAGTCCTTCTGCATCCCAGACTCCATCCTCTGCTCTCTGCAAAAGTCCTTTTGCACACCAGTCTCTAAACTCTGCTCTCTGTATCAGTCCTTCTGCACGCCAGTTGCAAACATCTGCTTCTTGTAACAGTCCTTCTGCATCTCAGTCTCCAAACTCTGCTCTCTATAACAGTCCTTCTCTACTGCATTCTCCAACCTCTGCTCTGTGTAAGGGTACTTCTACACCCGAGTCTCTAACCTCTGCATTCTGTATCAGTCCTTCTGCACCCCAGTCTCCAACCTGTGCTCTGTGTAACTGTCCCTATGCACCTTAGGCTCCAACCTCTGCTCTCTGTTACAGTCCTTCTAGACCCCAGTATCAAAACTCTGCTCTCTGTAACAATTTTTCTGCACCTCAGTCTCGAATCTCTGCTCTCTGCCACGGTCCTTCTGCACCTGAGTCTCCAACTTCTGCTCTGTATCAGTCCTGCACACCTGTCTCCCTCATATGCTCTCTGTAACAGTCCATCATCAACTCAGTCTTCAACCTCTGCTCTGTATAATAGTCCTTCTGCACCCCAGTGTCCAACATCTGCTCTCTGCAACGATCCTTCTGTATCCCAGTCTCAAAACTCTGCTCTATGTAACAGTCCACTTTCACCTCTGTTTCCAAACTCTGCTCTACGTAAGATCCTTTTGCCACCCAGTCTCCTAACTCTGCTCTCTATAACAGTCTTTCTGCACGCCAGTCTTCTACCTCTGCTCTCTTTAACAGGCCTTCTGCACCCCAGTCTCCAAACTCTGCTCTCTGTAACAGGCCTTCTGCACCCCAGTCTCCAAAATCGTCTCTAAGCAACAATCATTTTACACCTCAGTCTCCAACATCTGCTCTTAGTAAGATCCTTCTGCAACCCAGTCTCCCAGCTCTGCCCTCTCTAACAGTCCTTCTGCACCCCTTTTCCCAATTCTCCTCTCTATAACAGGCCTTTTGCACTCCAGTCTCCAAAGTCTGTTCTCTATATGAAGTCTTCTACATCCCAGTCTCTGACCTCTTCTCTCTGCAACAGTCCTTCTGCACTCTAGTCTCCAAACTGTGGTCTCTGCAACAGTACTTCTGCACCTCAGTCTTAAAACGCTGTTCTCTGCTACGATCCTTTTGTATCTCAGTCTCCAACCTCTACTCTCTGTAACAGTCCTTCTGCACCTGGGTCCCGAACATCTGCTCTCTCTTAGATCCTTCTTCAACCCAGTCTGCAAACTCTGTGATCTGTAACAGTCATTCTAGAGCCCTTCTCCACACTCTGCTCTCTGTAACAATCCTTCTTCACCCCAGTTTCCAAACTCTGCTCTCCGTAACAGTCCTTCTGCACCATATTCTCATACCTCTGCTCTCTGTTACAGTCTTTCTATACCACAGTCTCCAACCTCTGCTCTCTGTAAGGGTCCCTCTACCCCAATTTCCAACCTCTGCTTTCTGTAACAGTCCTTCTGCACCTCAGTCACCAAACTCTGCTTTCTGTAACAGTCCTGATGCACCTCAGTCTCCACCTCTGCCTTCTGTTACAGTTCTACTGCACCTTAGTCTGAAACCTCTGCTCTCTGCACGATCCTTCTGCACCCCAGTCTCCAATCACTGCTCTCTGTAATATTCATCCTGTCACACAGTCACCAACCACTGCTCTCTGTAAGATCCTTCTGCAACCCAGCCTCAAAACTCTGCTCTCTATAACAGTCCTTCTGCAACCCAGTCTCCAAACTTTGCTCTCTGTTGCAGGACTTATTCACCCCAGTCTCCATACTCTGCTCTCTTAAACAGTCCTTCTGCACGCCAGTCTGCAAACTCTGTTCTCTGTAACGGTCCTTCTGCACCCCAGTCTCACACCTCTGCTTTCTGTATCATAATTCTTCACCCGAGTCTCCAACGTCTGCTCTTTGTAACAGTCCTTCTGCATCTCAGTCTCCAACCTCTGCTCTCTGCAACAGTGTTTTTGCACCCCAGTCTCCAACCTCTGCTTTCTGCATCATTCCTTCCGCACCCCAGTCTCCAACCTGTCCTTTCTGTAACAGTCCTTCTGCACCATAGTTTCACATCTCTTCTCTCTGTAACGATCCTTTTGCAGCCCAGTCTCAACCTCTGCTATCTTCAATGATTCTTCTGCAACTCAGTATCCAACTTCTGCTCTCTTCAACGATTTTTCTGCACTCCAGTCTCCAACTTCTACTCTCTGTAACTATTTTTCTGCACCTCCGTCTCCAACCTATGCTCTCTGCAACCGTTGTTCTGCACCCCTGTGTCCAACCTCTGCTCTGTGCAACAATCCTTATGCACCCCAGTCTCCAACATCTGCTCTCTGAAACGGTCCTTCTGCACCCAAGTCTCAAACCTCTGCTTTCTGTGTAAGTTCTTATGAACCAGGGTTTCCAACCTCTGCTCTCTGTAACAGTCCTTCTGCACCTCTGTCATCAGCCTCTGAACTCTGCAAACTTACTTGTGCACCCCATTCTCTAACCTGTGCTATCTGTAACAGTGTTTCTGCACCCCATTCTCTAACCTCTGGTCTCTGAAATAGTCCTTCTGTAACACAGTCTCCAACCTCTGCTCTCTGTAACGGTCCTCCTGCACCCCAGTCACAACCTCTGCTTTCTGTATAAGTAATCCTGCACTCCAGTCTCCAACCTTTGCTCTCTGTAACATTCTTTCTGCACCTCAGTCTGCAACGTCTTCTCTCTGCGACCGTTCTTCTGCACCCCAGTCTCCAAACTCTGCTCTCTGCAACAGTTCTTCTAAAACCCAGTCTCCAACATCTGCACTCCAAAACAATTCGTCTATAAACCATTCTCAAACCTCTGCTTTCTATAACAGTCCTCCTGTGTTGCTGTCTCCAAACTCTGCTCTCTGCAATGGTCCTTCTGCACCCTAGTCTCCGAACTCTGCTTTCTGTAAAAGTCTTTCTGAATCCCAGTCTCCCACCTCTGCTTTCAGTAAAAGTCCTTCTGAACCCCAGTCTCCCACATCTGCTCTCTGTAACAGTCCTTCTGCACCTCAGTCTCCAAATTCTTCTCTCTGCAACAGTCCTTCTGCACCCCAGTCTCCAACCTCTGTAATTTCCAACAGTCCCTCTGCACCTCATTCTGAAAACTCGGTTCTCTGCAACGATCCTTCTGCACCCCAGTCTCCAAACTCTGCTCTCTGTAACAGTCCTTCTTCACCCGAGTCTCCAACATTTGCTCTCTGTAACAATCCTTCTGATCCTCAGTCTTCAACATCTGCTCTCTGCAACGGTTATTCTGCACCACATTCTCCAACCTCTGTTGTCTACTAGAGTACTTCAGCATGTCAGTCTCCAACCTATGCTCCCTGCAAAATTTTTTCTGCACCCCAGTCTCCAACCATTGCTCTCGGTAACATTTCTTCTGCACCTCAGTCTCCAAACTCTGCTTTATGTAAGTTCCTTCTGACACTCCGTCTCCAAACTCTGCTCTCTGTAACAGTCCTTCTGCAGCCCAGTCTCCAACCTCAGCTCTGTGCTCCAGTTCGTCTGCACCCCACTCTCCAGTCTCTGCTCTCTGTAAGATCCTTCTGCACACCAATCTCCAAACTCTGATCTCTGTAACAGTCCTTCTTCACCCCAGGCTCCAAACTCTGCTCCCTGCAACAATCCTTCTGCACCCCAGTCTCCAAATTCTGCTCTCTGCAACAGTTCTTCTTCACCCCAGTCTTTAATATCTACTTTCTGAAACAGTCTTTCTCCATCCCATTCTCAAACCTCTGCTCTCTGCAACAGTCCTTCTGTACCCTGGTCTCCACCCTCTGCTCTCTGTAACAGTCCTTCTGTACTTCAGTCTCCAAACTCTGCTATCTGTAAGGTTCATTCTAGACCCAAGTCTCCAACCTCTGCTTTCTGTATCAGTCCTTCTGCACCCCAGTCTCCAACTTCTGGTCTCTGTAACAGTCTTTCTACACTCCAGTCTTCAAGCTCTGTTCTGTGTAACAGTCCTTCTGCAACCCAGTTTCCTATCTATGCTCTCTTCTATGATCCTTCTGCATTTCATTCTCCAACATCTGCTTTCTGCAACCGTCCTTCTGCACCCAAGTCTCCGACCTCTGCTCTCTGAAAGGAACCTTCTGCACACCAGTCTCCATCCTCTGCTCTCTGCAATAATCCTACTGCTCCCCAGTCGCCATCCTCTGCTCTCTGTAACAATACTTCTGAACTGCAGTCTCTAAACTCTGCTCTACGTAATATTCTTCTGCAACCCAGTCTCCAAACTCTGCTCTCTGTAACAGCCCTTCTGTATGCAGTCTCCAAGCTCTGCTCTCTTTAACAGGCCTTCTGAACCCCAGTCTCCAAACTCTGCTCTCTGTATCAGTCCTTCTGCACCCCAGTCTCAAAACTCTGCTCTCTGTAACAGTCTTTCTGCATCTCAGTCTCCTATCTCTGCTCTCTGCAAAACTTCTTCCGCACACCAGTCTTTAACATCTGCACTCTGAAACAGTTCTTCTCCACTCCAGTCTCCAACCTCTGCTCTCTGTACCAGTCCTCCTGTATTGCAGTCTCCAAATTCTGCTCTCTGTAATGATCCTTCTGCACCTCAGTCTCCAACCTCTGCTTTCTGTATCACTCCTTCTGAACCCCAGTCTCCAACCTCTGCTATCTGAAACAGGCCTTTTGCACCTCAGTCTCCAAATTATATTCTCTGCAAAAGTCCTTCTGCACCCAAGTCTTCAACACCTGCTCCCTGCAACAGTCCTTCTTCACCCCAGTTTTCAATCTCTGCTATATGAAACAGTCCTTCTGCACCCAAGTCTCCAAACTTTGCTCTCTGCAACAGTCCTTCTACAACCCAGTCTTCAAACTCTGCTCTGTTTAAAAGTCTTTCTGCACCCCAGTCTCCAAACTCTGCTCTCTGTAACAGTCCTTCTGCACCATATTGTCCAACCTCTGCTCTCTGTTACCGTCTTTGTATACCGCAGTCTCCAACCTCTGCTCTCTGTAACAGTCCCTCTGCACCCCAATTTCCAACTTCTGCTTTCTGTAACAGTCTTTCTGCACCTCAGTCACCAAACTCTGCTCTCTGTAACAGTATTCCTGCACCTCAGTCTGAAACCTCTGCTCTCTGCATGATCCTTCTGCACCCCAGTCTTCAACCACTGCTCTCTGCAACAGTCGTCCTGCACCTCAGTCCCAAACCCCTTCTCTCTAAAATCGTTCTGCAACCCAGCCTCAGAACTCTTCTCTCTATACCAGTCCTTCTGCAACCCAGCCTCAAAACTCTGCTCTCTATAACTGTCCTTCTGCAACCCAATCTGAACCTCTCTTCTCTGTAGCAGGCCTTCTACACCCTAGTCTCCAAACTCTGCTCTCTGAAACAGTTCTTGTGCACGCCAGTCTCCAACCTCTGCTCTATGTAATGGTCCTTCTGCACCCCAGTCTCCCACCTCAGCTTTCTGTATCATAATTCTTCACCCCAGTCTCCAACGTCTTCTCTGTGTAACAGTCCTTCTGCATCTCAGTCTCCAAATTCTGCTCTCTTCAACAGTCCCTCTGCACCCCAGTCTTCAACCTATGCTTTCTGCAAAATTCCTTCTGCACTCCAGTCTCCAACCTGTGCTCTCTGTAACAGTCCTTGTGAACACCTGTCTCCCACCTCTGCTCATTATAACGATTTTTCTGCAGCCCTTTCTCTACCTACGCTCTCTGCAACGATTCTTCTGCAACTCAGTCTACATACTCTGCTCTCTGTAACAGTCATTTTGCACCCCAGGATCCAACATTTGCTCTCTGAAACATTTCTTCTACACCCAGGTCTCCAAACTGTACTCTCTGTAACTGTCCTTCTGCACCTCAGTCTGAAAACGCTGCTCTCTGCAACAATTCTTCTGCACCCCAGTCTGTAACCTCTGCTCTTGTAACACTACTTCTGCACCTCTGTCTCCAAAAGGCTCTCTGTAAGATCCTTCTGCAACCCTTTCTTGAAACTGTGCTATCTGTAACAGTCCTTCTACAACCCAGTCTCCAACCTCTGCTCTCTGCAACAGTCCTACTGCACCCCAGACTCCAACCTCTACTTTCTGTAAAATCCTTCTGCACCACAGTCTCCGACCTCTGCTCTCTTTAAGAGTTCTTTTGTACCTCAGTCTCCAAACTCTGCTCTCTGCTACAGTCCTTCTGCACCCAGGTCTCCAACCTCTACGCTCTTTAAGATCCATCTACACCGCACTCTCCAAACTCTGCTCTTTCTAACAGTCTTTCTGCACCCCAGTATCCAACCTCTTCTCTGTGCAACAGTCCTACTGCAACCCAGTCTCCAACCTCTACTCTCTGTAAGATTTTTCTGCACGGCAGTCTCAAAACTCTGTTCTCTGTAACAGTCGTTCTGCACGCCGGAATCCCAACTTTGCTCTCTGTAAAAGTTCTTCTGTACTGCAGTCTCTAAACTCTACTGTCTGTAATGGTTCTTCTGCAGTACAGTCTCCAACCTCTGCTTTGTTTATCAGTCCTTCTGCACCCGAGTCTCCAAACTCTACTCTCTGCAACAGTCCTTCTGCACCCCTGTCTCCAACCTCTGCTCTCTGCAACATTTCTTCTACACTCATATCTCCAAACTGTGCTATTTGTAACTGTCATTCTGCACCCCATTCTACAACCTCTGCTCTCTGTAACGATCCTTCTGCCCCTGAGTCTCCAACCTCTGCTCTCTGAAACGATCCTTCTGCACCTCAGTTTCAAACCTCTGCTCTCTGCAGCGATTTTTCTGCACCCCAGTCTCCAAACTGTGGTCTCCGTAACTGTCCTTCTGACGCCAGTCTCCAACCTCTGCTCTCTGTAAAGATCCTTCTGCACCCCATTCTCCAACCTCTGCTCTTTGCAATAATCTTTCTGTACCCCAGTCTCCAACATCTGCTTTCTGAAAAAGTCCTTTTGCACCTCAGTCTCCAACCTCTGCTCTCTGTACCAGTCCTTCTGTACCTCAGTCTCCAACCTCTTCTCTCTATAACAGTCCTTCTGTACCTCAGTCACCAACATCTGCTCTCTGTAACAGGCCTTATGCACCCCAGTCTCCAAATTCTGCTCTCTGTAACAGTTCTTCTGCACCCCAGTCTCGAACCTCTGCTCTCTGTAACAGTCCTTCTGCACCCGAGTCTCTAAACTCTGCTCCCTGTAACAATCCTTTTGCACCCCAGTCCCCAACCTCTGCTCTCTGTGCAGTTCTTCTGCACCACAAACTCCAACCTCTTATCTCTGTAATGGAACTTCTGCAACCCAGTCTCAAACATCTGCTCTATGCAACAATCCTTTTTCTACCCATTCTCCAAATTCTGCTCTCTGTAACAGTCCCTTTGTATCGCAGTCTCCAACCTCTTCTCTTTGTAATGGTCCTTCTGCTCACCAATTGGAAACCTCTGGTTTCTGTAACAGTCGTTCTACACATCAGACACCAAACTCTGCTCTCTGTAAAAGTCCTTCTGCTCCTCATTCTGAATCCTCTGCTCTCTGCAACGATTCTTCTGCACCCCAGTCTTCAAAGTGTGCTATCTGTATCAGTACTTCTGCACCCCAGTCTCCAACCTCTGCTCTCTGTAACAGGTCTTCTGCACCCCAGTCTCCTAACTCTGCTCTCTGTAACAGGACTTCTGCACCCCTGTCTCCCACCTCTTCTCTCTGCAACGATCCTTCTGTACCTCAGTCTCCAACCTCTGCTCTCTGCAACAGTCCATTTGCACTCCAGTCTCCAATTTGTGCTCTCTGTAAGATACTTCTGCATCCCATTCTCCAACATCTGCTCTCTTTAACAGTCCTTCTGCACCCCAGTATCCAACGTCTGCTCTCTGTAAAAGTCCTTCTGCACCTCAGTTTCCAAACTTTGCTCTCTGTAATGGTCCTTCTGCACCCCAGGCTCCAACATCTGCTCACTGCAACTATCTTTATTCTCAACAGGCTTCAACCTCTGCTCTCTGCAATTTTTTTTCTGCACCCCAGTCTCCAAACTCTGCTCTCTGTAACAGTCCTTCTGTACCACAGTCTCCAAACTCTTCTCTTTGTAACGGTTTTTCTGAACCCCAATTGCCAACCTCTGCTTTCTGTAACAGTCCTTCTGCAAATCAGACTCCAACCTCTGCTCTCTGTAACAGTCCTTCTGAGCCTCAGTCTGAAACCTCTGCTCTCTGTAATGGTCATTCTGCACCCCAGTCTCCAATCTCTGCTCTCTGTAACAGGTCTTCTGCAACCCAGTCTCCAAACTCTGCTCTGTAATAGGAATTCTGCACCCCAGTCTCCAAACACTTCTCTATGTAACGATCCTTCTGCACCTAATTCTCCAACCTCTGTTCTCTGCAACAGTCCTTCTGCACACCAGGCTTCAAACTCTGCTCTCTTTTATAGTCATTCTGTACCGCAGTCTCCAAACTCTTCTCTCTCTAACAGTCATTCTGCACCCCAGTTTCCAAATGCTGCTTTCTGTATCAGTTATTCTGCACCCCAGTCTCCAACCATTGCTCTCTGTATAAGTCCTTCTGCACCTCAGTCTCCAACGTCTGCTTTCTGCAATAGTCTTTCTATAACCCAGTCTCCAACCTCTGTTCTCTGCAATGATCCTTCTGCACCACAGTCTCCAACGTCTGTTCTCTGCAACAGTATTTCTGACCCCAGTCTCCAGCCTCTGCTCTCTGTAAGATCCTTCTGCACACAGTTTTCCAAACTCTGCTCTCTGTAACATTCCTTCTGGTACCCAGTCTCCAACCTCTGCTCTCTGTAACAGTCCTTCTGGTCCCCAGTCCCAAACCCTGCTCTCTGTAATAGTCCTTCTGTACCACAGTCTCCAATCTCTGCTCTCTGTAACTGTCGTTCTGTACCGCAGTCTCTAAATTCTGCTCTCTGCAACGGTCCTTCTGCACCCATTCTCCAACCTCTGTTGTCTGCAAGAGTCCTTCAGTAACTCAGTATCCAACATCTTCTCCCTGCCACAATTCTTTTGCACCCAAGTCTCCAATATCTTCTCTCTGAAAAAGTCTTTCTGCACCCGAGTCTCCAACATCTGCTCTCTGCAACAGTCCTTCTGCACCTAAGTCTGAAAACTCTGCTCTCTGCAATGATCCTTGTGCACCCCAGTCTCCAAACTCTGCACTCTGAAACAGTCCTTCTGTACTGCAATCTCCAAACTCTGCTCTTTGTAACAGTCCTTCTGCACCCCAGTCTCCACTTTCTGCTTTCTGTATCAGTCCTTCTGAAGCCCAGTCTCAAAACTCTGTTGTCTGTATATATACTTCTACACCTCAGTATCAAACCTGTTCTCTCTGTAACATTACTTCTGCACCCCAGTCTCCAACCTCTGCTCTCTGTAACAGTTTTTCTATACCGCAGTCTCCAAATCCTGGTCTCTGTAACGGTCCTTCTGCACCCCAATTTCCAAACTCTGCTTACAGAATCAGTCCATCTGCACCTTAGTCTACAAACTCTGCTCTCTGTAACAGTTTTTCTACACCTCACTCTCCAACTTCTGCTCTCTGTAAGATCCTTCAGCAACCCAGTCTCCAACCTCTACTCTCTGTAACAGTCCACCTGCACCTCAGTCTCCAACCTCTTCTCTCTGCAACAGTCCTTCTGCACCCCAGTCTCCAACCTCTGCTCTCTACAACAGTCCTTCTGCACCCTAGTTACCAACCTCTGCTCTCTGCAACAGACCTTCTGCACCCCAGTCTCCAACATCTGTTCTCTGCAACAGTTCTTCTGCACCTAAAACTGAAAACTCTGCTCTCTTCAATGATCCTTCTGAACCCCAGTCTCCTATTTCTGCTCTCTGTAAAAGTCCTTCTTCACCTCAGTCTCCCAACTCTGCTCTCTTTATAATCCTTCTGCAGCACAGTCTTCAAACTCTGCATTCTGTAACAGTCTTTCTGCACAACAGTCTCCAACCTCTGCTCTCTGTCCTCTGCTCTCAGTAACAGTCCTTCTGCACCTCAGTCTGAAAACTCTTCTCTCTGGAACGATCTTTCTGCATCTCAGTCTCAAACATCTTCTCTGTGTAACAGTCCTTATGTACCTCAGTCTCTAAACTTTTGTCTGTGTAAGATCTCTTGCAACCTACCCTTTAACCTCTGCTCTCTGTAACTATCCTTCTGCACCCCAGTCTCCAACCTCTGCTTTCTGTATCAGTCCTTCTGCACCACAGTCTCCAACCTCTGCTCTCTGTAACAATCCTTCTGCACCTCGGTCTCCTTGTCTGCTCTCTGCAACGATCCTTCTGCGCCTCAGTCTCCAAACTCTTCTCTCTGTTACAGTGATTCTGCAAATCAGTCTCCAACTTTTGCTCTCCTTAATATCTTTCTGCAACCCAGTATTCAAACTGTGCTCTCTGTACCAATCTTTCTGCACCGCAGTCTGCAAACTCTGCTCTCTGTAACAGTCCTTCTGCTACTCAGTCTCCTACCTCTACTTTCAGCAGCAGTCCTTCTGCACCCCAGTCTCCAAACTCTGCTTTCTGTATCAGTCAATCTGCACCCCAGTCTCCAAGCTCTGGTCTCTGCAACGATCGTTCTGCACCCCAGTCTTCAACCTCTGTTCTCTACAACACTTCTTCTGCACCCCAGTCTCCAAACACTGCTCTCTGTAACAGTCTATCTGTTCCGCAGTATCCAACCTCTGTTTTCTTTAAGTGTCCTTTTTCACCCGAGTTTCCAACCTCTGCTTTCTGTATCAGTCCTTCTGTACCAGTCTACAAACTCTGCTCTTTAACAGTCCTTCTCCACCACAGTCTGCAACCTCTGCACTCTGCAATTGTCTTACTGCACCCAGTCTCCAACCTCTGCTCTCTGCAAAAGTTCTTCTACACCCAAATTTTCAACATCTGCTCTCTATAACAGTCCTTCTCCACCCCAGTCTCGAAACTATGCTCTCTGTAACAGTACTTTTGTACTGAAGTTTCCAAACTCTTCTCTCTGTAATGGTCTTTCTGCACCCCACTCTCCAACCTCTGATTTCTCTATCAGTCCTTCTGTACTCAGTCTCCAACCTGTGCTCTGTAACTGTCCTTCTGCATATCAGTCTCTAACGTCTGCTAGCTACAACAGTCTTTCGGAACCCCAAACTTCAACCTCTGCTCTCTGCAACAGTCCTATACCCAAGTCTCCAACCTCTGCACTCTGCAACAGTCCTTCTGAACCTCAGTCTCCAACCTCTTCTCTTTGCAAAGGTCTTTCTGCACCTCAGTCTTCAACATCTACTCTCTGTAACAGTCCTTCTTCACCTCAGTCGCCAACCTCTGCTCTCTGTAAGATCCTTCTAAAAACCAGTCTCCAAACTCTGCTTTCTATAACAGTCCTTCTGCACCCCAGTCTCAAAATTCTGTAGTCTGTAAAACTCCTTCTTCACCCCAGTCTTCACCCTATGTTCTCTGCAACGATCCTTCTACAACAAAGTCTCCAACCTCTGCTCGCTGCAAAAGTTCTTCTGCACCCCAGTCCCCTATATCTGCTCTCTGCAACAGTTTTTCTAAACCTCATTCTGAAAACTCTGCTCTCTGAAAGGATCTTTCTGGACCCCAGTTTCCAACCTCTGCTCTCTCAGACAGTCCTTCGGCACCTCAGTCACCAACCTCTGCTCTCTGTAAGATCCTTATGCAACTCAGTCTCCAAACTCTGCTGAGTGCTACATGTCATCTTCTCCCCAGTCTCCAAGCTCTGCTCTTTGTAACAGGCCTTCTGCACCTCAGTATCTCACCTCTTCTCACGGCAACAATCTTTCTGCACTCCATTCTCCAAAATCTGCTCTCTGCATCAGTCCTATTGCACCCCAGTCTCCAACCTCAGCACTCTGTAAGATCCTTATGCACACCTGTCTCAAACCTCTGCTCTCTTTAACAGTTCTTCTGTACAGCAGTCTCTAACCTCTATTCTCTGTAACAGACTTTCTGCACCCCAGTCTCCAAACACTGCACTCTGCACAGTCTTTCTGCACCCAGTCTCCAATCTCTCTTCTCTGCGACAGTCCTTCTGCACCTTAGTCTCTAAACACCGATCTCTGTAACAGATTTTCTACACCTCAGTCTTAAACAACTGCTCTCTGCAAAAGTCCTTCTTCACCCCAGTCTCCAAACTCTGCTCTCTAGAACAGTCCTTCAATATACCAGTCTCCATAATCTACTCTCTGCAACGATCATTCTGCACCCCAGTCTCCAAAGTCTGGTCTCTGCAACAATCCTTCTGCAACCCAGTCTCAAAAATTTCCTCTCTGTAAGATCATCTGGACCCCAGTCACCAAACTCTGCTTTCAGTATTAGTCCTTCTGCACCTCAGTCTCCAAACACTGCTCTCTGTAACAGTTTTTCTGCACCTCAGTCTTCAACAACTGCTCTCTGCAACAGTCCTCCTGGACCCCAGTCTCCAATGTCTGCTCTCTAGAAAAGTCCTTCAATACCACAGTCTTCATAATCTACTCTCTGCAACGATCCTTCTGCACTGCAGTCTCCAACATCTGCTCTCTGCAACAATCGTTCTGCCCCCAAGTCTCCAAACATTCCTCTTTTTAAGATTCTTCTGCACCCCAGTTTCCACACTCTGCTTTCTGTAACATTCCTTCTGCACCGCAGTCTCCAACGTCTGCCCTCTGCAATGGCTCTTATGCACCCCAGTCTCCAACCTTGTTCTCTACAACAGTTCTTCTGTACCGCAGTCTCTAACCTGTGCTCTCTGTAATGGTCCTTCTGCACCCCAGTCTCAAAAATCTGCTTTCTGTATCAGTCCTTCTGCACCACTGTCTCCAAACTCTGCTCTCTGCAACAGTCCTTCTGCACCCCAGTATCCAACATCTGCTCTGCAACAGTCCTTCTGCACCACAGTCTCAAACATCTGCTCTGTGTAACAGTCCTTCTGTACTGCAGTTTCCAAACTCTGCTCTCTGTAATGGTCTTTCTGCACCCCAGTATACAAACTCTTCTCTCTGTAACATTCCTTCTCCAACCCAGTCTCCAAACTCTGCTTACTGCAACAGTCTTTCTGCATCCCAGTCTCCAAACTCTGCTCTCTGCAACAGTCCTTCTACACCCCAGTTGCCCACATCTGCTCTCTGGAAGGATCCTTCTGCAACCCAGTCCCCAACGTCTGCTCTCTGAAACAGTCTTTCTGCACCCGAGTCTCCAAACTCTGCTCTCTGTAAGTTCCTTCTGCAACCCCGTCTCTGAACTCTGATCTCTGTAACAGTCCTTCTGTACCGCAGTCTCCAAACTCTGCTCCCTGTAACTGTCCTTCTGCACCCCAGTCTCCAAACACTGCTTTCTGTATCAGTCCTTCTGCACCACAGTCTCCTACTTCTGCTCTCTGCTACAGTCCTACTGAACCCCAGTCTTCATCATCTAATCTCTGCAACAGTCCTTCTGCACCCCAGTCTCCAACCTCTGCTCTCTTTAACAGTCATTCTGTACTGCAGACTCCAACATCTGCTCTCTGTAATGGTCCTCCTGTACCCCAGTCTCCAAACTCTGCTTTCTGTATCATTCCTTCTGCACCCCTGTCTCAATCCTCTGCTCTCTGTAACAGTCCTTCTGCACCTCAGTCTCCAAATTCTTCTCTCTGCAATAGTCCTACTGCACCCAAATCTCCAACTTCTGCTCTATGCAACAGTGCTTCTGCACCTCAATATCCAAACTCTGTTCTCTGTAACAATCTTTCTGAACCCCAGTCTCCAAATTCTGCTCTCTGCAAAGGTCCTTCATCACCCCACTCTCCAACCTCTGAAGCTGCAATATGCTTCTTTACCCCAGTGTCCAAACTCTACTCTCAGTAACAGTTCTTCTGCACTGGAGTCTCCAAACTCTGCTCTCTGTAACAATGCTTCTGAACCTCAGTCTTCAAACTCTGCTCTCTGCAAAGGTCCTTCTGCAACCTTGTCTTAAAACTCTGTTCTTGCAACAGTTTTTCCGCTCCCCAGTCTCCAATCTCTGCTCTTTGTAAAAGTCTTTTTGCACCCCAGTCTCCAATCTCAGCTCTCTATAACGGTCTTTCGGCACCCCAGTCTTCTAAGTCTGCTTTCTACAACAGTCCTTCTGCACTTAATTCTCCAACATCTGCTCTCTGTAAGATCCTTCTGCACCCCAGTCTCTAACCTCTGCTATCTTCAACGGTCCTTCTGCACCTCAGTCGCCAACCTCTGTGGTCTGCAACAGTCCTTCTGCACCCCAGTCTCCAAACTCTGCTCTCTGTAACAGTCTTTCTGCACCTCAGTCTCCAACCTCTGCTCTCTGCAACAATCCTTCTTCACTCCAGTCTCCTACGTCTGCTCTCTACATCAGTCCTTCTGCACCCCAGTCTCCAACCTCTGCTCTCTATAACAGTTCTTCTGCACCGCAGTCCCCAACCTCTGTTCTCTGTAAAGGTCCTTCTGCACCCCAGTCTCTAAACTCTGCTTTCTGTATCAGTCATTCTGCACCTCAGTCTCCAAACTCTGCTCTCTGTCACAGTCCTTCTGCACCTCAGTCTTCAACCTCTGCTCTCTGCAATTGTCCATCTGCACCTCAGTATCCAACCTCTACTCTCTCTAACAGTCCTTAAGCATCTCAGTATCCAACCTCTACTCTCTGGAAGATACTTTTGCAAAACAATCTCCAAAATCTGCACTCTGTAACAGTCCTTCTGCACCCCTTCTCCAAACTCTGCTCTCTGTAACAGGCTTTCTGCACCCCAGTCTCCAACATCTCCCCTCTGGAAAAGTCCTTCTGCACAAAAATCTCCAACCTCTGCTCTTCGCAACAGTCCTTCTGCACCCCAGTTTCTAACATCTGCTCTCTGCATTAGTCCTTCTGAACCTCAACTGAAAAGTCTGCTCTTTTCCACGATCCTTCTGCACCCCAGTCTTCAACCTCTGTTCTCTGCAACAGTCCTTCTGCATCCCAGTCTCCAAACTCTGCTCTCTGTAACAGTCCTTTTGCACCTAAGTCTCCAAATTCTCCTCTCTGCAAGAGTCCTTCTGAAACCCAGTCTCCGACCTCTTCTGTCTGCAACAATAATTCTGCACCTAAGTCTCCAACATCTGCTTTCTGTACCTGTCCTGCACCCCAATTTCCAAAATCTGCTCTCTGTAACAGTCCTTCTTCACCTCAGTCTCCAACCTCTGCTCTCTGTAACAGTCCTTCTGCACACGAGTCTCCAGGCTCTGCTCTCTGCAACGATCCTTCTTCACCCCAGTGTCCAAACTCTGCTCTCTGTAACAGTCCTTCTGCACCACAGTCTTTCTTTGTAAGTGTCCTTATGTACTCCAGTATCCAACCTCTGCTTTCTGTATCAGTCGTTTTGAACCAAAGTCTCAAAACTATGCCCTCTGTATCAGTCCTTCTTCAACTCAGTCTGCAACCTCTGCTTTCTGAAACAGTCCTCTTGAACCCCAGTCTCCATTCTCTGCTCTCTGCAACAGTCCTTTTGCACACCAGTCTCAAACATCTGCTCTCTAAATAGTTCTTCTCCACCCCAGTCTCCAACCTCTGCTCTTTTTAACAGTCCTTCTGTACTGCAGTCTCCAACCACTGCTCTCTGTAAGGGTCCTTCTGCACAGGAGTCTTCAAGCTCTGCTTTCTGTATCAGTCCTTCTGCACCCGTGTCTCCAACCTTTGTTCTGTTTAACTGTCCTTCTGCACCTTAGTATCCAACCTCTGCTCTCTGCTACAGTCCTTTTTCACCCCAATCTCCAACCTCTACTCTCTGCAACAGTCCTTTTACACCAAAGTCTAAAACCTCTGCTCTCTGAAACAGTTCTTCTGCACCCCAGTCTAAAAACTCTGCTCTCTGTAACAGACCTTCTGCACCTCAGTCTCCTACCTCTACTTTCTGTATCAGTGTTTCTGCACCCCAGTCTCCAAACTCTGCTCTCTGTAACAGTCCTTCTGCACACGAGTCTCCAATCTCTGCTCTCTGCAACGATCTTTCTTCACCCCAGTGTCCAAACTGTGCTCTCTGTAACAGTCCGTCTGCACCACAGTCTTTAACCTCTGCTCTCTGCAACAGTCCTTCTGCACCCCAGTCTCCAACCTCTGCTCTCTGCAACACTCCTTCTACACCACAGTCTCAAAACTCTGCTATCTGTAAGATCCTTCTGCACACCTGTACTCAACCTCTGATCTTTGTAACAGTCCTTCTTCATCCCCGTTTCCAAACTCTGCTTTCTGTATCAGTCCTTCTACACCACAGGCTTCAACCTCTGCTCTCTGTAACAGTCCTTCTGCACCCCGTCTCCAACCTCTGCTCCCAGCAATAGTCCTTCTGCTCGCCAGGTTAAAACTCTGCACTCTGCAACATTCCTTATGTAGCCCAGTCTCCATGTTCTGTTCTCTGCAACAGTCCTTCTGCACCGCAGTCTGCAACATCTGCTCTCTGTAACAGTCCTTCTGTACTGCATTCTCCAAACTCTGCTCTCTGTAACAGGCCTTCTGAACCAAAGTCTCCAAACTCTGGTCTCTTTAACAGTCCTTCTGCACCCCAGTCTCCAAACTCTGGTCTCTGCAGCAGTCTTTCTGCACCAAGTTTCTATAGGTCGCTCGCTGTATGATGCTTCTGCACCCCTTCTCCCAACTCTGCCGTCTGTATCAGTCCTTCTGCACCCCAGTCTCCAATCTCTGCTCTCTGCAACAGTGCTTCAGCACCTCAGTCTCCAAACTCTGCTCTTTTTATGATGCTTCTGAACCCCAGTCTACAACCTATGCTCTCAGAAACAGTCCATCTACACCTTAGTCTCCATGATCTGCTATGCAACAGTCCTTCTGCACCCCAGTCTCCAACATATTTTCTCTGTAAGATAATCCTGCACACCTGTCTCCAAACTCTGCTCTCTGTAACAGTCCTTCTGTAATGCAGTCTCCAACCTCTGCTTTATGCAACAGTCCTTCTGCACCCCAGTCTCCAACGTCTGCTCTCTGCAACAGTCCTTCTACACCCCAGTCTCCAACCTCTTCTCTCTGCAACAGTCCTTCTACACCCCAGTCTCTATACTCTGCTCACCCCAATGATCCTTCTGCAACCCAGTCTCGAACCCATGCTCTCTGTAACAGTCCTTCTGTACCACAGCCTCCAAACTCTTTTCTCCGTAATTGTCTTTATGTATTCCAGTATCCAACCTCTGCTTTCTGTATAAGTCGTTTAGAACCACAGTCTCCAAACTATGCCCTCTGTATCAGTCCTTCTGCAACTCAGTCTGCAACCTCTGCTTTCTGAAACAGTCCTCTTGAACCCCAGTCTCCATCCTCTGCTCTCTGCAACAGACCTTTTGCACACCGGTCTCCAACATCTGCTCTCTAAACAGTTCTTTTCCATCCCAGTCTCCAACCTATGCTCTATTTAACATTCCTTCTGTACTGCAGTCTCCAACCACTGCTCTCTGTAAGGGTCCTTCAGCACACGAGTCTCCAAGCTCTGCTTTCTGTCTTAGTCCTTCTGCTCCCGAGTCTCCAACCTTTGTTCTGTGTAACTGTCCTTCTGCACCTTAGTCTCCAACCTCTGCTCTATGCTACAGTCCTTCTTCACCTCAATATCCAACCTCTACTCTCTGCAACAGTCCTTCTATACCCCAGTCTAAAACCTCTGCTCTCTGCAACAGTCCTTCTGCACCCCAGTCTCCAACCTCTGCTCTTTTTATCAATCATTCTGCACCTCAGTCTCAAAGCTCTGCTCTCTGCAACGGTCCTTCTGCACCTCGGTCTCCAAACTCTACTCTCTCCAATAGTGCTTCTGCACCTGAGTCTCCAAACTCTGATCTTTGTAAGATCCTTCTGCAACCCAGTCTCCAAACACTGCTCTCTGTAACAATCCTTCTGCACCCAAGTCTCCAAACTCTGCTCTCTGTAACAGGCCTTCTGCATCCCAGTCTCCAAACTCTGCTGTCTTTATCAGTCCTTCTGCACCCCAGTCTCCAAAATCTGCTCTCTGCAACGATCCAACAGCACCCTGTCTCCAACCTGTGCTCGCTGCAACAGTCCTTCTTCACCCAGTCTCCAACATCTGCTCTCTGCAACACTTCTTCTGTACCTCAGTCTGAAAACTCTGCTCTCTGCAACAATCCTTCTACACCCAAGTCTCCAAACTCTGCTCGCTGTAACAGTCCTTCTGTACATCAGTCTCCAACCTCTTCTTTCTGTGAGACCCTTCTGAAACCCAGTCTGCAAACTCTGCTCACTGAAACAGTCTTTCTGCACCTAATCTCCAAACTCTGCTCTTTGTAACAATAATTCTGCACCTCAGTCTCCAACCTCTGCTCTCTGCAAAGGTGCTTCTGCACCCCAGTCTCCGACCTCTGTTCTCTTCTACAGTCCTTCTGCACCCCGTTCTCCAACCTCTGCACTCTGTAGCAGTCCTTCTGTACCAGAGTCTCCAAACTCTGCTCTCTTTATCCGTTCTTCTGCACCCCAGTCTCCAACATCTGCTTTCTCAATAAGTCCTTCTGAACCCACTCTCCAACCTCTGCTCAATTTAACAGTCTTTCTGCACCTCAGTCTATAACCTCTTCTTTCTGTAACAGTCCTCCTGCACCCCAATCTTCAACCTCTGCTCTCTGCAACATTCATTTTTCACCCCAGTCTCCTTCCTGTGCTCTCTGTAAAAGTTCTTCTGCACATCAGTCTTCAACCTCTTCTCTCAGCAACGGTCCTTATGCACCCCAGTCTCCAATATCTGTTCTCTGCAACTGTCCTTCTGCACCTCAGTCTCCAAACTCTGCTCTCTGTCAGAGGCCTTCTGCACTCCAGTTTCCAAACTCTTCTCTCTGTCACAGGCCTTCTGCACCCAAGTCTCCAAACTCTGCTCTCTTTAACAGTCCTTCTGCATCCCAGTCTCCAACCTCTGCTCTCTGCAACAGTCTTTCTGCACCTCAGTCTCCATATTTCGCTCGCTGTAAGATGCTTCTGCACACCAGTCTCCCAACTCTGCCCTCTGTATCAGTCCTTCTTCACCCCTGTCTCCTATCTCAGCTCTCTGTAACAGTTCTTCTTCACCTCTGTCTCCAAACTCTGCTCTCTGTATGATGCTTCTGCACCCCAGTCTACAACCTCTGCAATCTGAAAAAGTCCTTCTACACCCTTGTCTCCATGATCTTCTCTGCAACAGTCCTTCTGCACCCCAGTCTCCAACCTATGCTCTCTGTAAGATAATTTTGCACACCTGTCTCCAACCTCTGCTCTCTGTAACGGTCCTTACACATCCGAGTCTCCAAACTCTGCGTTATGTATCAGTCATTCTGCACCCCAGTCTCTGACCTCTGCTCTATGTAACAGTCCTTCTGCACCTGAAACTCCAATCTCTGTTCTCTGCAAAAGTCCTTCTGCACCACAATCTCCAACCTCTGCTCTCTGCAACAGTCTTTCTGCACCTCAGTGTGCAAACTCTTCTCTCTGTAAGATCCGTCTGAAACCCAGTCTTCAACCTCTGCTTTCTGCAATGGTCCTTCTGCAACGAAGTCTCAAAAATCTGATCTCTACAACAGTTATTCTGCACCCCAGTCTAAAACCTCTGCTATCTGTAACAGTCCTTTTGTACCACAGTCTCCAAACTCTGTTGTCTTTAAGGGTCTTTCTGCACCACATTCTCCAAACTCTGCTTCCTGTATCAGTCCTTCTGCACCACATTCTCGAAACTCTGCTGTCTGCATCAGTCCTTCTGCACTTCAGTCTGCAACCTCTGCTGTCTGCAATTGTTTATATGCACCCCAGTCTCCAAATACTGCTCTCTGCAACTTTTCTTCTGCACCCCAGTCTCCATCATCTGTTCTCTGCAACAGTCCTTCTCCAACCCAGTCTCCATCCTCTGATCTCTGCAACAGTCCTTCTGCACCTCAGTCTTCAACCTCTGCTCTCTGAAACAGTACTGCTACAAACTAGTCTACATAATCTGCTCTGCAAGAGTCCTTCTGCACCCCAGTCTCCAATCTCTGGTATCTGTAACAGTCCTTCTGCACCGAAGTCTCCAACCTCTGCTCTCTGGAACGATCCCTCTGCACCCCAGTCTCCAATCTCTGCTCACTGCAACAGTCCTTGTGCACCCCAATCTCCAACATCTGCTCTCTGCAACAGTTCCTCTGTACCTCAATATGAAAACTCTGCTGTCTACAATTATCCTTCTGCACCCGAGTCTCCAACCTCTGCTCTCTGAAACAGTCCTTCTGTACCTCAGTCTTCAACTTCTGCTCTGTATCAGTCCTGCACCCCTGTCTCCCACATATGCTCTCTGTAACTGTTCTTCTTCACCTCAGTCTTCAACCTCTGCTCTGTGTAAGAGTCCTTCTGTATCTAAGTCTGGAAACTCTGCTGACTGCAACAATTCTTCTGTACCCCAGTCTCCAACCTCTGTTCTCTGCAACGATCCTTCTGAAACTCATTCTCCAACCTCTCCTCTCTGTAACAGTCCTTCTGCACCTCAGTCCCCAATATCTGCTCTCTGTAAAATCCTTCTGCAACCAAGTCTACAAACTCTGCCATCAGTAACAGTCCTTCTGGAGCCCTTCTCCAAACTCTGCTGTCCATAACTGGCCTTCTGAACCCCAGTCTCCATCCTCTGATCTCTTTAACAGTCCTGCTGCACCTGGGTCTACAATCTCTGCTCTCTGTAACATCCTTCTGCAACCTTGTCTAAAAACACTACTCTCTGTACCAGTCCTTCTGCACCTCAGTCTCCAACCTCTGTTCTTTGCAACACTCTTCTGCATCCCAGTTGCCAAACTCTGCTCTCTGTAACAGTCCTTCTGTACCACATTCTCCAAACTCTGCTCTTTGTAACAGTCCTTCTGGACACCAGTCTCCAACCTCTGCTTTCTGTATCAGTCCTTTTGCTCCCCAGTCTACATACTCTGCTCTCTGTAACAGTCCTGCGTCACCTCATATCCAACTCTGCTCTCTGCAACAGTCCTTATGCACCCCAGTCTCCAACCGCTGCTGTCTGCAACATTTTTCTTCACCCCAGTCTGCAAAGTGTGCTCTGTGTAACAGTCCTTCTGCAGCCAAGTCTTCACCTCTGCTCTCTGCAACAATCATTCTGTACCTCATTCTTAAATCTCTGCTCTCTGCAAAAATCCTTCTGTACCCCAGTCTCCAATCGCTTTCTTTGTAACAGTCCTTCTCCACCTCACTCTTCAACCACTGCTCTCTGCAAGAGTCCTTCTGCACCTCAGTCTCCAACATCTACTCTCTGCAACGATCCTTCTACACCTCAGTCTCCAACCTCTGCTCTCTAAAAAATCATTCTTCATGCCAGTTTCCAAAATCTTCTCTCTGTAATGTTCCTTCTCCACTCCAGTCTCCAACCTCTGCTTTCTGCAACGGTCCTGCTGCACCCCAGTTTCAAACCTCTGTACTCTGCAACAATCCTTCTGCTCCCCAGTCTCCAAACTCTGCTCTTTATAACAGTCCTTCTGCACCCCAGTCTCCAACCTCTGCTCTCTGCAACAGCCTTTCTTCACCTCAGTCTCCGAACTTTGCTGGCTGTAAGATGCCTCTGCACCCCAGTCTCCCAACTCTGCCCTCTGTATCAGTCCTTCTGTACCCCAGTCTCCAATCTCTGCTCTCTGTAATAGTCCTTCTACACCCCAGTCTCTATAATCTGCTCTGCAACAGTCCTTCTGCACCCCACTCTCAATTCTCTGCTCTCTGTAACAGTCCTAGTGCACCTCAGTCTCCAAACTCTGCTCTCTGTAATAGGCCTTCTGCACCCCAGTCTCCAGCATCTTCTCTCTGCAACAGTCCTTCTCCACCCCAGTCTCCAACTTCTGCTCTCTTTAACAGTTTCTCTGGACCCGAATCTCTAAACTCTACTCTCTTTAACAGTGCTTCTACACCCCAGTCTAAAATCTCTGCTCTCTGCAAAAGTTTTTCTGCACCCAAGCCTCCAACCTCTTTTCTCTGTAGCTATTCTTCTGCACCTCAGTCTCCAAACTTTGCTCTTTGCAAGGGTCCTTCTGCACCTCAGTCTCCAACCTCTACTCTCTGAAACAGTGCTTTTGCACTTCAGTCTCCAAACTCTGCTCTCTGTAAGATCCTTCTGCAACCCAGTCTCCAACCTCGGCTCTCTGTAACAGGCCTTGGGCACCCCAGTCTCCAACCTCTGTTCTCTGTATCAGTCCATCTGCACCCCAGGCTCCAACCTCTGCTCTCTGCAACAATCCTTCTGCACCCCAGTCTCCAACCTCTGTTGCCGGAAACAGTCCTTGTGCAATCCAGTGTGAAACATCTGCTCTCTGCAACAGTTCTTCTGTACATCAGTCTGAAAAATCTGCTCTCTGCAACAATCCCTCTGCACCCCAGTCTCCAACCTCTGCTCTCTGTAGCAGTCTTTCTGTACCTCTGTCTCCTACCTCTGCTCTCTGTAAGACCCTTCTTAAAACAAGTCTGCAAACTCTGCTCTCTGTAACAGACCTTCTGCATCCCAGTATCCAACATCTGCTCTCTCTAAGAGGCCTTTTGCACCCCAGTCTCCAACCTCTTCTTTCAGCAACGATCCATCTGCACCCCAGTCTTCTACCTCTTCTCTCTAATACAGTCCTTCTGCACCCCAGTCGCCTACCTCTGCTCTCTGTAAGATCCTTGTGCACACCAGTCTCCAACCCCTGCTCGCTGTAACAGTTTTTCTGAAACCTAGTCTCCAAACTCTGCTCTCAGAAACGGTCCTTCTGCACCCCAGTCTCCAACCTCTGTTTTCTGCAACAGTCCTTCTACACCCCAGTATTCAAACTCTGCTCTCTGTAACAAGGCTTCTGCTCATCAGTCTCCAACCTCTGCTCTCTGCAACGGTCTTTCTACACCTCAGTCTCCAACCTCTGTTGTCTTCAATAGTCCTTATGCACCCCAGTATCCAACCTCTGCTCTCTGTAACAGTACTTGGGAACCCCAGTCTCCAACCTCTGCTCTCTTCAACATTCATTCTGCACCCAGTATCAAACATATGCTCTCTGTAAAAGTCTGTCTGCACCCCGGTCTCAAACCTCTGCTCTCTGTAATGGTCCTTATGCACCCCAGTCTCAAACATCTGCTCTCTGTAACAGTCCTTCTGCCCCGCAGTCTCCAAACTCTTTTCTCTGTAAGATCCTTTTGAAACCCAGTCTCCAACATCTGCTATCTGTAACTGTCTTCTGCACCCCAGTCTTTAAACTCTGCTCTCTGCAACACTCCTTCTGCACCTGAGTCTCCAAACTCTGCTTTCTGCATCAGTCCTTCTTCACCCATGTCTCCAACCTCTGCGCTATGTAACAGTCATTCTATACCGCAGTCTCCAACTTCTGCTCTCTGCAACTATCCTTCTGAACCTCAGTCTCCAACATCTGCTCTCTGCAACAGTCCTTCTGCACCCCAGTCTTCACACTCTGATCTCTGCAACAGTCTTTCTGGACCTCAGTCTCAAACCTCTGCTCTTTCTATCAGACCCTCTGCACCCCAAGCTTCAACCTCTGATCTCTGTAACCGTCCTTCTGCACCCCAGTCTCTAACCTCTGCTCTATGCAACAGTCTTTCTGCACCCCAGTCTCTAAACTCTGCACTCTGCAACATTCCGTCTGTACCCCAGTATCCTACCTCTGCTTTCTAACAATCCTTCTGCACCTCAGTCTCCAAACTCTGCTCTTTGCAATGGTCCTTCTGCACCCCAGTCTCCAACCTCTGTTCTCTGCATAAGGTCTTCTGCCACACAGTCTCCAACATCAGCTCTCAGTTACAGTCCTTTTGTAAAGCAGTCTCTAAACTTTGTTCTCTATAACGGTCCTTATGCACCCCAGTCGCCAAATTTGCTTTCTGTATCAGTTCTTCTGCACCCCAGTCTCCAACCTCTGCTCTCTGCAACAGTCTTTCTGCACCACAGTCTCGACCTTCTGCTCTATACAACATTTCTTCTGCACCTTAGTCTCCATTTGTCCTCTCTGTAACTGTCCTTCTGCACCCCCTTCTTCATCCTTCGCTCTCTGTAACGATCATTTTGCACCACAGTCTCAAACCTCTGCTCTCTCCAAGGATCCTTATGCACGTCAGTCCCCAAACTCTGCTGTCTGCAATTATCCTTCTGCACCTCAGTCTCCAACCTCTGCTCTCTGTAAAAGGCCTCTTGCACCCCAGTCTCAAACCTCTTCTCTCTACAACGACCCTCTGCACCTCAGTCTCCAACCTCTGCTCTCTGCAACAGTCCATTGCACCCCAGTTTCCAACCTCTGCTCTGAAAGATCCTTCTGAACCCCAGTCTCCAAACTCTGCTGTCTGTAAAAGTCATTCTACACCTCAGTCTCCAACCTCTGCTCTCTGCAGAATTTCTTCTGCACCCAGTCTCCAGAACCTTTTATCTGCAATAGTCCTTCTGCACCCTAGTCTCCAAAATCTGCTCTCCGTAACAGTCTTTCTGTACCACAGTCCCCAAACTCTGCTCTCTGTAATGGTCCTTCTGCACCCCAGTCTCCAACCTCTGCTCCCTGTAACAGTCCTTCTTCACCTCAGTCTCCAACCTCTGCTCTCTGCAAAAGTCTTTCTACACCCCAGTCTCAAAAATCTGCTCTCTGCAACAGTCCTTCTACACCCAAGTCTCCAACCTCTACTCTCTGCAAAGATCCTTCTGCACCCCAGTCTCCAACTTGTGCTCTCTGTAACAGTCCTTCTGCACTCCAGTCTTCAACAGCTGGTCTCTATAAGATCCTTTAGCACCTCAGTTTCCAAACTCTGCTCTTTGTGGCATTCCTTCTGCACCCCAGTCTCCAAGCTCTACTCTCTGTAACAGTCCTTCTGTACCGCAGTCTCCAAACTCTGCTCTCTCTAATGATCCTTCTGCACCTCAGTCTTTGACCTCTGCTCTCTTTATCAGGCCTTCTACACCCCAGTTTCCAACCTTTGCTCTCTGTAAAAGTTCTTCTGAACCCCGATCTCCAATGTCTGCTCTCTGTAACAGTCCTTCTGCTCCCCAGTCTCCATCGACTGCTCTCTATAAGAATCCTTCTGCACCCCAGTCTCCAACCTCTTCTCTCTGTAAAAGTCCTTCTGCAACTCAGTCTCCAAATTCTGCTCTCTGTAACAGGACTTCTGCACCCCAGTCTCCAACCTCTGCTCTCTGGGTCAGTCCTTCTACACCCCAGTATCCTACCTCTGCACTCTGTAACAATCCTTCTGCACCCCAGTATCCAAACTCTGCTCACTGCAATAGTTCTTGTACACTCCAATCTCCAACCTCTATTCTCTGCAACAGTCCTTCTGCACGCCAGTCTCCAACATATGATCTCTGTAACAGTTTTTCTGCACTTCAGTCTCGAAATTTTGCTCTATGCAACAGTCCTTCTGCACCTTAATCTCCCAACTCTGATCTCTCCAAGAGTTTTTCTACACCCACGTCTCCAAACTCTGCTTTCTTAAACAGTCCTTCTGCACCTCAGTCTGCAAATTTTGCTCTCTGTAACAGTCTTTCTGCACCTTAATCTCCAATCTCTGCTCTATGCAAGAGTCCTTCTAAACCCAAGTCTCCAAACTCTGCTCTCTTAAACAGTCCTTCTGCACCTCAGTCTCCGAACTCTGCTCTCTGCAACGGTCTTTCTGCACCTCAGTCTTCTACATTTTCTCTCTGTAACAGTCATTCTGCACCTCAGTCTCCAACATCTTCTCTGTGTAAGTTCCTTCTGAAAACCAGTCTCCAAACTCTGCTTTCTGTAACAGTCCTTCTGCACCCCAAACTCCAAACTTTGATCTGTGTAACAGATCCAACCTCTTCTCTCTTTAACAGTTTTTGTGCACCCCAATCTCCACACTCTGCTCTCTGCAACGATCTTTCTGCACCCACTTCTCCAAACTCTGCTCTCCGCCAAAGTCCTTCTGCACCCAAGTTTCCAAAGTCTTCTCTCTGTAAGATCCTTCTGCACCCCAGTTTCCAAACTCTTCTCTCTGTAACATTCCTTCTGCACCCCAGTCTCCAAACTCTACTCTCTGGAATGGTCCCTCTGCACAGAAGTCTCCAATCTCTGTTCTCTACAAGAGTTCTTCTGTACCACAGTCTTCAACCTCTTTTCTCTTTAAGGGTCCTAATTCACTCCAGTCCTCAACCTTTGCCTTCTGTATCAGTCCTTCTGCAACATAGTCTCCAAACTCTGTTCTCTGTAAAAGTCCTTCTGCATCTCACTCTGAAATCTCTGCTCTCTGCAACAGTCCTTCTGCACCCCAGTCTTCAACATTGCTGTCTGCAAAAGTCCTTCTGCACCCCAGTCTCCAAATCTGCTCTCTGCCACAGTCCTTCTCCACCCCAGTCTCCAAACTCTGCTCTCTGTAACAGTCCTTCTGTACTGCAGTCTCCAAACTCTGCTCTCTGTAATGATACGTCTGTTCCCCAGTCTCCGAACTCTGCTTTCTCTATCAGTTTTTCTGAACCAAGTCTCCAAACTCTGCTCTCTGTAACTTTCTTTCTGCAACTCAGACACAAACTTCTGCTCTCTGCAACAGTCTTCCTGCACCCCAATCTCCAACTTCTGCTCTTTTCTACAGTCCTTCTGCACCTCAGTGTCTAACCTCTGCTCAGTGTAAGATAATACTGAAACCCTGTCTCCAATCTGTGATTTCTGCAATGGTCCTTCTGCACCCGAGTCTCCAACCTCTGTTCTCTATAACAGTCCTTCTGCACCTCACTCTGCAACCTCTGCTCTCTGCAACAGTCTTTCTGCACCCCGGTCACTAAACTCTGCTCTCTGAAACAGTCCTTCTACACCACATGATCCAACATCTGCTCTCTGCTACATTCCTTCTTCACCTCAGTCTGCAACCTCTGCTCTCTGCAATACTCCTTCTGAACCCAAGTCTCCAATCTCTGCTCTATCCAACAGTCCTTTTGCACCACAGACTCCAACATCTGCTCTCTAAAAGAGTTCTTCTCCACCCCAGTCTTAAACCTCAGCTCCCTGCCACAATCTTTCTGCACCCAGATCACCAACGTCTGCTTTCTGTATCAGCCCTTCTGCACCCCAGGCTTCAACCTCTGCTCTCTGTAACCAGTCCTTATGCACCTCAGTCTCCAACCTCTACTTTCTGAAGCAGTCCTTCTCCACCCCAGTCTCCAAGCTCTTCTCTCGGCAACAGTCTTTCTGGACGCCAATATTCAACCTCTACTCTCTGCAATAATCCTTCTACACCCCAGTCTCCCATCTCTGCTCTCTGTAACAGGTCTTCTGCACCCCAGTATAAAACCTATGCTCTCTTTAAAAGTCCTTCTGCACCTCAGTCTGAAAACTCTGCTAACTTTAACGATCCTTCTGCACCTCAGTCTCAAACCTCTGCTCTCTGTAACAGTCCTTCTGTACCTCAGTCTCCAACCTCTGCTTTCTGTAAGATCCTTTTGCAACCCAGTCTTTAAACTCTGCTCTCTGTAACTGACCTTCTGCACCCCATTCTCCAAGAACTGCTCTCTGTAACAGGCCTTCTGCATTCCAAGCTCCAAACTCTGCTGTCAGTAACAGGCCTTTTGACCCCAGTCTCAAAATTCTTCTCTCTTCAAAGATCCTTCTGCACCTCAGTCTCCAACCTCTCATCTCCGCAAAAGTTCTTCTGCACCCCAGTCTTCAACCTTTGCTGTCTCTAAGATCCTTCTGCACACCTGTCTCCAACCTCTGCTCTCTGTAACAGTACTTATGTAAAGCAGTCTCCATCCTCAGGTCTCTGTAAGGGTCCTTCTACAACTCAGTCTCCAACCTCTGCACTCTGCATCACTCCATCTGAACAAAAGTCTCCAAACTTCGCTATCTGCAACAGTTTTTCTGCACCTCAGTCTTCAACCTGTGCTCTCTGTAACAGTCCTACTGCATCCCAGTCTTCAAACTGTGCTCTCTGTAAAAGTTCTTCTGCACGATAGTCTCCAAATTCTGCTCTCTTTAACGATCCTTCTGTAACCCAGTCTCCAACCTCTGCTCTCTGCAACGATTTTTCTGCACCCCAGTCTCCAACCTCTGCTCTCTTTAACTATCCTTCTGCTCTCCAGTCTCTAACCTCTTCTCTATGCAACAATCCTTCTGCACCCAAGTTTTGAACATCTGCTCTCTGCAACAGTCCTTCTACACCCTAGTCTTCAACTTTTGCTATCTGCAACAGTCTTTCTACACCCCAGTCTCCATACACTGCTCGCCCCAATGATCCTTTTGCACCCCAGTCTCCACCCTATGTTCTCTACAACAGTTATTCTGCACACCAGTCTCCAACCTCTGCTCTCTGTAACAGTCCTTCTGTACCGCAGTCTCCAAACTTTGTTCTTTGTAAGAATCTTTAGGAACCCCACTATCCAAACTCTGCTTTCTGTATCCTTCGTTTTCCATCACAGTCTCCAAACTCTGCCTGCCGTTACAGTCCTTTTGCAACTCAGTCTGCAAACTCTGTTCTCTGCAACAGTACTTCTACACTCCAGTCTTTATCCTCTGCTCTCTCCAACAGTCCTTTTGCACCACAGACTCCAACATCTGCTCTCTAAAACAGTTTTTCTCCACCCCAATCTCCAACCTCTTCTCTCTGTAACAGTGTTTTTGCAACTCAGTCTCCAACCTCTGTTCTCTGCAACGGTCCTTCTGCACCTCAGCCTCCAGCTCTACTCTCTGTAAAAGTCCTTCTGTACCCCCGTCTCAAACCTCTGCTGTCTGCAACGATCCTTCTGCACCCCATTGTCTAACGTCTACTCTCTGCAAAACTCCTTCTGCACCCCAGTCTCCAACCTCATCTCTCTGTAACGATTCTCTGCACGTCAGTCTCCAACGTCTCCTGTCCACAACAGTCCTTATGCACGCCTGTCTCCAACCTCTGCTTTCTGTTAGAACCTTCTGCACACCAGTTTAAAAACTCTGCTCTCTGTAACATTCCTACTACACCCCAGGCTCTAACCTAAGCATTCTGCACCGGTCCTGCTGCACCCCAGTCTCCAAACTCTGTTCTCTGCAGCAGTCCATGTGCTCCCCAGTCTCCAACCTCTGCTCTCTGTAACGGTTCTTCTGCACTCCAGTCTCAACACTCTGCTTTCTGTATCAGTCCTTCTGTACCACTGTTTTCAACCTTGGCTCTGTGTAACAGTCCTTCTGCACCTCTGTCTCCAACCTCTGCTTTCTGCAACCTTACTTCTACACCCCATTCTCTAACCTCTGCTCTCTTCAAAAGTTCTTCTGAAAAACAGTCTCCAACATCTGCTGTCTGCAACAGTCTTACTGTACCCTAGTCTCCTAACTCTGATCTCTGTAACGGTCCTTCTGCACCCCAGTCTCTAACCTCTGCTTTCTGTATCAGTAATTGCACCCCAGTCTCCATCCTTTGCTCTCTGTAACATTCTTTCTGCACCTCAGTCTCCAACCACTGCTCTCTGTGAAAGTTCTTCTGCACCCAAGTCTCCAACCTATGCTCTCTTCAAAATTTCTTCTCTACCGCAGTCTCCAATATCTGCACTCTGAAACAGGTCTTCTCCACCCCAGTCTCATAAATCTGCACTCTGAAACAGTTCTTCTCGAACCCAGTCTCCAACCTCTGCTCTCTGTAACAGTCCTCCTGTATTACTGTCTCCAAACTTTCCGTTCTGTAATGGTCCGTTTACACCCCAGTCTCCAACCTCTGCTTTCTGTATCAGTCCTTATGCACCCCAGTCTTTAACCTCTTCTCTCTGGTACAGTCCTTCTGCTCCTCAGTCTCCAAACTCAACTTTCTGCAACAGTCCTTCTGCACCCAAGTCTCCAACACCTGCTACCTGAAACAGTCCTTCTACACCCCAGTCTCCAAACTCTGCTATCTGCAACAGTCTTTCTGCACCCCAGTCTCCAGACTTTGCTATCTGTAACAATCCATCTGCACCTCAGTCTCCAACCTCTGCATTCTGAAATGGTCCTTCTACACCTCAGTCTTCAAACTCTACTCTCTGTAACATTTCTTCTGCACCTCAGTCTTCCACCTCTGATGTCTGAAAGATCCTTCTGCAACCCAGTCTCCAAACACTGCCTTCTGCAAACATCCTTCTGCACTCAAGTTTCCAAACTCTGCTCTCTGTAACAGTCCTGTTGCACCTCAGTCTTCAAACTCTTCTCTGTGTAAGATGCTTCTGCAACCGTGTCTCCTAACTATGCTTCTTGTAACAGTCCTTCTGCACCCCAGTCTCCAAACTCTGCTCTCAGCAACAGTCCTTCTAAACCCCAGTCTCCAAGCTCTGCTCTGTTCAACAGTCCTTCTGCACCACAGTCTACAACATATGTTCTCTGAAACAATCCTTCTTAACCTCAGTTCCTAAACTCTGATCTCTGTAATGGTCCTTCTGCACCCCAGTCACAAACCACTGCTCTCTGTCAACATCCTTCTGCACCCCAGTCTCCAACCTCTGCGCTCTGCAATGATCCTTCTGCACCCAGTATCCAACATCTGCTCTCTGCAACAGTCCTTCATTACCTCATACTGAAAACTCTTCACTCTGCAACAACCCTTGTGCACCCCATTATCCAAACTAAGCTTTCTATAACAGTAATTATGCACCTCAGTCTCCAACCTCTGCTCTACGTAACCGTCCTTCTGCACCCCCGTATCCAAACTCTGCTCTCTGTAAGATCCTTCTGCACCCCAGTTTCCAAACTCTGCTCTCTGTAACATTCCTTCTGGTCTCCAGTCTCCAAACTGTGCTCTCTGTAACAGTCCTTCTGCTCCCCAGTCTCCAACCTCTGCTCTCTTAACAGTCCTTCTGTTCCGCAGTCTTCAACCTCTGCTCTCTATAACAGTCCTTCTGTACCACAGTCTCCAAACTCTGCTCTCTGCAACGGTCCTTCTGCACCCCATTCTCCAACCTCTGGTGTCTGAAAGAGTCCTTCAGCACCGAAGTCTTCAACCTCAGCTCTCTGCAACAATCCTTCTGCACCGCAGTCTCCAACATCTACTCTCTGAAACAGTCCTTCTCCACCCCAGTCTCCAACCTCTGCTCTCTGTAACAGTCCTTCTGTACTGCAATCTCCAAGCTCTGCTCTCTATAATGGTCTTTCTGCACCCCAGTCTCCAACTTCTGCTTTCTGTATCAGTCCTTCTGCGCCCCAGTCTCCAAACTCTGCTGTCTGTAACAATCCTTCTGCACCTCAGTCTCCAACTTCTGCTCTATGCAACAGTCCTCCTGCACCCCACTCTCCAAACTCTGCTCTCATTAACAATCTTTTTGTACCTCAGTCTCCAACCTCTACTCTCTGTTACAGTCCTTCTGCATCTCCGTCTCCAACCTCTGCTCTCTGCAACAGTCCTTCTGCACCGCTGTCTCAAAATCTGGTCACTGCAACAGTCCTTCTTCACCTCAGTTCCCAAACTCTGATCTCTGTAATGGTCCTTTTTAACCCCTGTCTCCAACCTCTGCTCTCTGTAACAATCCTACTGCACCCCAGTCTCCAACATTTGCTCTGTGCAACTATCCATCTGCACACAAGTCTCCAACATGTGCTCTCTGCAACAATCCTTCTGCACCTCAGTCTGAAAACTCTGCTCTCTGCAACGATCCTTGTGCATCCCAGTCTCTAAATTCTGCTTTCTGTAACAGTTCTTCTGCACCTCAGTCACCAATCTCTGCTCTCTGTAACAGTCCTTCTGCACCCCAGTCTCCAAACTCTGATTTTTATCATGGTCCATCTGCACCCCAGTCTCCAACCTCTGCTCTCTGTAAAAATCCTTCTGCACCCCTGTCTCCAACCTCTGCTCTCTGCAACAATCCTTTTACACCCCAGTCTCCAAATTCTGCTCTTTGAAAAAGTCCTTCTGCACCCCAGTCTCCAACATCTGCTCTCTACAAAAGTCCTTCTGCACCTCAGTCTGAAAACTCTGCTCTCTGCAACGATCCTTGTGCACCCCAGTCTCCAAACTCTGCACTCTGAAACAGTCCTTCTCTACCCCAGTCTCC